>NW_019384330.1:555344-612433 GCF_000671375.1 Centruroides sculpturatus
TATTGGTGTTAAATCTGTCTTATAATATCATGACGACTCCTGTAAATCGGGTTATCCGATAAGAATAAAATACAATACCAATATAACCCTATCGTTGAAAAAATTCGCTTATTTTTGCTAGCCTCGAGTTTTGCTTAGTAGAAATACGGTATTACGGCACCACCCGTATTGGACGACCACCTGTCTAAAAGACCACTTTTTGAAGGAACCGTGGATGGTCGCCATAGACAGGTTTTACTGTATACCAAATTTGATTGGAATGTACCGAATAGTTCTTTCTACTAGCTCTGAAACCCACTTTTTAATTATAATCACCTTGCACAATAAACTTTTGTTGATGCATGTTATATGGTGAGCTTGGCTAAACGATGATAAGAAATTCCTTCTCTTTCAGCCCTTTATCAGGAAAGGCTATTGTAGTCTCAGGAAGTGTTAATTCTCAATTACAAAATTGTAGCAGGTGAAAATACTTCACATTCAACCACTCCCGCTTTGAATTCGTATTATGGAGTGATTCATTGCTATCTTTGTGTGTTTTAAAGTGAAGCATTTACGTGTCATATTTGACAGCCTGCTCTGAATCCCATTTGATATTTCGGAATGTACTAAAAACTTGATAGTATGTATTCTTTTACGTGCTTCAATTTTATAATTGACAGTGCTGCCATATTTCCAATAGGGACCGAAATTGCACAGCTCTTTCTGATAGAAGGGCTAGAAAGAAGGAATTTCGTATCATCGTTTTCAAAATGTTAACCCGATAGATATTTCAAATACCAAACAAAATAGCCAAATTCTTTATCGAGCTACAAGGCTAAATAATTACTAAGCGATTTGGCAGAAGGTAAGCCACTAGGCCTCTTGTTAAATATAGTTATAAATAAACTAACTAATAAATAAACCAAACAAACAGCCGGATTGTGTATCTGGCTAATTTATTACTAATTATTTAGCCTTATAGCACAATAAAGAATCCGGCTATTTCATTTGGCATTTGAAAATAAAAAGAATTTAATAAAAGTAAACAACTGAAATTATTGATTTTTTTAATAATTATTCTTATAATATTACGTAAGAATTAATATTGAACAACAATGCACTTAACACTAAATAAGATAAATATAATTTTTACTAATTTCATTGACGAATATTAAATAAGATATGATAAAATGGACAAAGGTGAAGAGAAAGAATTTTCTATCGAAAACTGTGTTTTGAATTTTTTAAATACTATTTTGATTGTATGTATAATTCATTTAATTTTAATTTAACTTAATTATTAAAAAAACACCTCGTTTTTGTGATCATCGGAAATGAAACTTCTAATTTCATTTATTCTAATTTAAAATAAAATTTAGCTGTACATAAATTATTTTATATGATAGACCTACCATGCAAATCATTTTATGTTCATAAACATATCATTAAACAGAATCGCATTTTTTAAGAATTGTAAACCGTTTCCCGTTGACAACATTAAAGGAATCTTTCCTCCAGGCCCGGGGTTGAGAGTACAAAGCCTGACATATTCGAGACAGATCTCTTAAGAAAAATTTCTGAGGATCTTAATCTGAACTCGAACCCGGTTCCCCTAGATCGGCAAACTAACGCATTTACTATGTCGCTCATCCGTAAATATTCACTTGACTATATAACATCGAATGGAAATGGTATTATATATTAGTTTCATTTGAAGTATATAGCAGAGATGGCCCAACAATGCCACGATACGAGCAATATGCCGCGTATCAAATATATACGTGAGATCAGCATCTTATATTAGTTTTATGTATGATCTATTTACTGTTTATATATACAGGTAACCCCGTATAACACGGCACTTCTATAGCACGGATTCACTCTAACACGGTTCGAGAATTGGGAACATTTCTCGTATAACATGGTGCTTTTATAGCACGGGTTCACTGTAACACGGTTCGGGAATTGGGTAAAACCCTCGTACAGCATAAAATGTAATAAAGGGTGCGTTCTTTTATACCTCCGCGTAACTCCGCGCGAGCATTCTAATTGTTTTCGTGGCTACTTTGAATGCTCTTTCAACAAATAATCCATTTAATGGTTAAATTATACAATTGGGATCCTTCTTTTGCCTCTAAAAGCTCATTTTAGAATTATAGATTCCTCCACACAATACTATCGATAGTGCGGGCGTCGCCATCTTTCTTTCACCGTCGTTCCTAAATGCCAACAAACAGCAGTGCACTCCCGTTGCAGAGCGACCGCTATTAACGAACGCACCCACAAACTGTTGCCAGTTGATGATGCTCATGCTGAGATCATCATATAAAATGAATAATCCTCTGGTAAAATATTTACTTAAATAATAAATAAGTATTTTACCTATGAAAAAAATGAATAATAAATCCGATTTAAATAAGGATTTAACAACATATTTTTTTAATTTTTGGAACCTAACCCCCCTTTTCGCACTAGTTCTTTCTTTCGTATAACACAGATTCGCATAACACGGCAATTTTTTGGAACGTAACTCCCGTGTTATACGGGGTTACCTGTATATATATTATGGTAAGAGGAGACCAGGGGCAGACCAGTTTCAGATGATTTCTTTTCTAAAAATCTATGTTTCTAACATCTTGCGAGAATTAAAACAGAAAAAATTCAAACTTCTAACTGTTGCGTAAGTCTTAAAGGCCTGGCAACAAAAGAAAGCCTTTGTTAGAACCTTTTTTTAGTTACAGTATGTTTTGGTTTACCGAATAATAATAAATACGTCCTACGTATGACATCTATTTGACTGGCCCTTTACTGCATTTGAGTTTAAGAACCCAGTTCTAGACCCTTATTGCGACCCTTATTTACAACTCGAGTACGTAGTTATATAGTTCATTATAAAACATTTATAGATAGATTTCAATTTATTAAACGTAGAAAAATAATTACTGAAGTGTATAAATTCTTTCTTTGCACTACTGATAACGAAAAATCTTTTTGCTATTTCTTAATATAGCTCGGAGGAAACGGCATCATAGCTATCGGAATTTTGAAGCAAATATACATTTCTAACATAGGAATTTTTACTAACGATATTATATCGAACACGCCAATAATAATTATAAGTATTGGTATTGCAGTTGCAGTAATTTCCGTTTTTTATTTTTGCGTTTTGACCAAACAAAAATTCTTCTGTATGACACTGGTATATGTAACTTTTGAAACTTCGTTTTTATCTCTTCCATTTAGAATTTTAATAAAATTGCTTGGATATTTATAGTGCTCTATATTATTTGCCATAGTGTTCATCATTCAAATTACAATAGGTATTGGAATTCTCGTAAAAAGAGATGAGGTACTACTATTTTAACACTATTTGATTTTAAGATACTTTATAACTTATTATTATAATTATTACAGGGAAACAATATCATTAAAAATAACATGTATAAAACACTGATGACGTATGAAGTAGATGAAGTTATGAAGAAGAATTGGAATAAATTACAAAAATCTGTAGGTCTTCAGATATAAAATTATAGCACAGATCAGTATTTTATGCTTTAAAAACTACACTTATAATTATATTAAACGTTTAGAAAAAATGTTGTGGTGTTGGAAATACGAGCGATTGGATTATATTTACTAAAGCATCAGAAATACCACGATCTTGTTGCAGTGAAAATACTATCAAATGTAGCATACCGTTCTCCAAAAATGTAAGCTATTTATTTAATATTAAACAAGAAAATACATTTTGTATTTTTTCCTAAAATATTAAATTATAATCTAGAGTACATTATTTAAAAATGGATGTTTCGAGAAGATAACAAGAGAAATCAATTTTGGAATCAATATATATGAAATAGTAAACTCGATAGTTTGCGTTCTTGAGGTAAATTGCGTATATTTATGGAAAATAAACTGTTAAATTACATCTAAAATTTTTAATATGATTTACTTTGTTTAAAAAACTGACAATAAAAAGTTATAATACGCCGTTAAAATTTGAAAATTTAATTCGAAAGATGATTGGCTACATTTAAAATGTGATTTTCCAATCAAAGAACGCGAAAACTGTAATAATTAAATGTTTTAAGTTATTTTCTAAATACCGAACTAAAAAATTCTGTATACCTAGTTTTTCCTAGTTTGACTATTTTTACCAAAATTTGTAATAAATCATGATTTTGATATACTTTTATTAACTTTCATTACAGTTTGAAATTGTTTTATACGGACATTATTATATTCGTGTTTCTAGAAAGATAAAGGAATTTAAAAAACCAGAAGAATCAGAAACTTCAGAAAGTTCAGAAAGCTAATTCAGTTTAATAAATAAAGAATTAATAATTTAGTTTTATTTTCAAAAATGTTTTTGTTTTAATTCTATGCTATGTTTAATATAATAGTGTCGTATTAGTGCCGAGATAATTTATTGAAACTAAACGTTTTTAGCCCATTCAATAGGCCATAAAGTGTATTTTCATGGCCTATTAAATATTTGCTGAGTGAGTTTTGTTAATTATTAGTGTCGTATTATTTACTATATTTTTTTTTAACAATTGTCTTCTATTTCTATATTACTGTACTTATGAACTGGCGATCACATAAGGTGGGAATTTTATTGAGTTCGCATTAAAACTTTTTTTTATCCGTTTAACTCGGCTCCCCCCAGATTAAAACTTAAATGAGTATCAGAATAAAAATTTCATAATTTTTTTAACATTACATGGTTTTATGTGATTATTAAAGTTACCTAAAGTTATAAAGTATGTATCTAAAGTATGTAGTTACTAAAGTTTTACTCAGAACCAGTGTACTTTTTGTATATTCTGCAGCTGAAGAGGAGTCTAGACCCGAAATGCATCTAACAGAATGATTAGCTCAAAGATTTGAGTGCCCATCTAAATGAAGTTCGTTCTTGTATGATAAGTCTTGACTTATCAATGTACTATATGATTTAGAAACACAATGTAAAGTAAAAAGTTTCAAGCCAGCTTTCAATGAATAAAATCTCACACTTCTAAATATTTCATAACTACTATAATTAAATCAGACATCTATGTTGAAATGTAAAAGTCCACGATGTGCGATCAGTATACGCAATTTTCATTTTATTATACAATATTTACGTATTTTATTTATTGTGTTTCTTAATAAAGTGATGAATAATCTGCCAAGTGTTTAAAAGGAGTCACGTTATTGTGTCTGAATAAAGCAAATATTGTGTTTCGTGTTTTAATTTATTACTAGCTGTGTTATCCGTCGTTGCCGGCAGATATTTATTTCGTGAAATTATATTTACTTACCTAAAGTGTATATTTTCAGAGAATTGGTAGTTACAGATTCATAATATTCCTGTTGAAAATGTGGAATATTTTCTAGATAAACTTACTGAATAACCTCCCGATATACAATATTTCGTGTTTTATTATCAGCAACACAAATGAACAGAGTTTTGAAGCTACTAACACATGAGCATGCAACATAGAATTGGCCATGTGAAAATCAACTGCATCTGAGATTGTCCTGCAAATCAGGCTTCGGCTTTGTGAATTGTTAATGGTCATTGCATAGATTGACTGGAAATTGTAAGTGGTTAAATTTAAATGGATAGTTTTGTCGGGATTAATGGTATGCTATTAAATGATATATCTGTCCTTAAATTTTGAATGTTGGCATGAAATTTCTTTCAATTTCAATGGCACCAAAACGTGTCATTTGGCAGACCCTAATGTCCTTTAAGAAATGTTTAGTGTCAAGATGAGTCCCATTTAACAGTGATAGAAGAGATTCGGGGGTCAAGAACAACATTCAGTTTAACTTTGCCAGAACAGCACATCCTCTGTGATTCATTCTTTCACTGCAATACCCACACTTTATCCATAGACCTAATATTATCTGATGATGAATAGAGTGTCATAAATGAAAGTACAGTACGTTGGAGATTTTGCGCCAAGGCTTGACGTTCTCTCTGAGAACTAAGCCTAGCCTGTCTCGAAGACGGGTTCTTGAATCTCTACACAGTCTTACCTGTTTACTTTTCCTTGAAGATCGGACAAGGTTTTGTCGTTTCCGAGTAGGCATAATTTTCGCTCACACAAATAAATAAAACTCACGAAAAACAGATAGGATTAACGAATCACGAACACAATACGTAACAATTCGAAAAAAGCCGCCAATTAGTGCTGTGCGATGCATCGATGTGACATCGATACATCGATGTTTTTGTTCGTCGATGCATCGACCTTCCGATGTTTTTGAAACATCGATCCTGAATCGATGTTAGCAATATGTGAATTTCGATTCATCGATGCATGCAGTTCATTCTTTGTTCCTAATGTTACCACCTGTTCGGTTTTCACCCGGACAGTCCGGGAATTTCGTAGAAATTGTGAAATTGCGATGAAACAAAGTTCTCGCAAATATGTTTACAAATTTACACTATTTTAACAGTGAATGAACTCACACTCATTGAAACTCATCCGCAACTCTGCCATGTTAGTCTGTTTACGCCGACTTGTGGCGCGCAACCTGTCGACTTTGAGGCCGGATGGCCGAACGGTCAAGGTGGCAGCCTACCGCTCTGGGGGACCCGGGATCGAATCCGGACGGGTCAAGGAATCCCCAGGAATTTTTCGGGGGGTGGTCTGTTCGGATATGTCAGGCCCCGTCCCTCACCACCCGGTCGCCCCATTGTGGGCCTGGCCGAACCCATAATGGGCCTGCTATAAAAGGCCCTCTTAGTGCCCACAGGGCGGAAATAGTAAAAAAAAACCCTGTCGACTTTTTTTTTGCATGTACGATCGTACACGTATCAAATAGAGCTAAGTTATCTGTACCTGTTCTTTCTTAATTTAGGTTACTTACGTTACTCCTACGCAAGTCCCTAGTCCCTAACTGTAACTGATTTAGAACCGGCATGCACGTTATTCTTCGCATTGTAAAATGACATTGCGCATGCGTCAGGAACTTCTGTTCGAACAAACCTGGTTTTGTTTTTTTTTTAAATTGTTTGAGTTTATCTTGATTGAACATCGATGTTCCAATGGGCATCGATCAAACATCGATGTGAAATCCGACATCGAAATTTAGCATCGATGTTTGATATCGATGTTAAAATTATAGACATCGCACAGCACTGCCGCCAATGTACTGTACACGTACTGCCATCTAGTATGATGACGTCACTTTTTAAAATACCTCAACGATTTTGCTAATTAATTAATCATTTTTTAATTTCAGATTTTCAAATATAATAGTAAACTTCAATAATACATCTTTCTTTTAGATAATCCCTTGATAGGAAGTATTAATTCATGTGTCGCCATCTAGTGAAGAGAGAGACAAATAATTCTATACAATAACAATCTTCAAGTTTAAGATAATAATCGTTATCCCCTACACACGAAAAAAAGAAATCGCACTTCAAAAAACAAAGATGAATAATTCTGTTATTTAATATGTAATGTGTATATATATGTACTCCACACTTTTTGGCATGTGTCTCCGACTTTTTACAAATTGTTTTTGCCTGTATAAGATTGTTTTCCGCCATTGCAGTCATGCGATATACGTTGTTTTTATTGCTTAAAAATAACAAACTGATTGTTTTGTTATGAAAGAAGTACTGCAGCACCATAAACACCCCTCCTACATACTCCTCTATATACAGTGCTGTTGTTTATAAGCTTTGCTCTTTAAATCGAACACGAAATTTAATATCGTTTAATTTACTCAGATATAGCAATACATGGTTTTTGTTATAACTATGTAGTGCTGTAACATACACAGTTAGGCCTAGTCGCGTATATATTATGAGTTATCAGAAGTGTTAAGCATGTACCTGTACAGTACGTTATCATCCAGATGAACTTTGTATTCCTTGGAACTTGAAGTCACTCTTGACGTTATTTTTCCTGATAATAGTTTTATGAGAGCAAATTTTTTAAATGAATAATCGATTATCAAACTTCAATCATTTCAATGGAAAAAGTTCCAGGGACCAGATATGCAAAGCTTAGGGGCAAGAGGTCCCAATTAATACTAATATGTCGCGATCAGTGGTGCGATATAGCTTCATGGGGCCCAGGCGAATTTGAATTAGGGGGGCCCCACGTAGAGTTTGACTTCAGTCATTGTTCTTTGAAGGAATTTTTTCAGGGAAAATATTTTCTTATAAAAGATCGGTTTTGGGCCCCTGATAATGGGTACCTCTGGCAATTGCCATTTTTGAACATATGACAACGATCGGGATGAGAAGCGCTGATCTAGATAAAAGCATTTCAGTTTAAAATTTATTTATATAGTTCTCAGAAAAGATTTCATAATACTTTTTGCATCATTCTCAAAAGATAGATGAAATTCTTATAAACAGGGCGGCACCGATAACGTTCTACATCCAAATCCGCTGTCAAAGCAGGAAGTTCGAAGTCAATAAAAGAGGAATATCTCTAAATATCCTGTTTAAAATTATAAGAAAAGATAATAGTGTGTAGAGTACATCCGCTAAATTCTTACAGGTGCCTTTCACGTGTTAAACACATGTCACCAGTGTATTCACAGGATTTAGTTATGTAATGGATTTTCACTAATATATGGAGTCTCGTAATTTCTGAATCTTTATAAAATATTGATAAAAATACCAAAAATTAAAATCAAAATTTATTTAAAATTTTTATAAAGTTAAAAGTAATAAAGATGTACAACATTTACAATTATCTATTACAGTCTGTTCTGTTGTCTGTCATTTCGTTCAACAATTAAAAATGTATTTTAAAATATATTATGAAAAAAGAGTATATCAACTAATAGAATTTCATACATCTTTAATATCTATTGATAAATTATTTATGCTTTAAATGGAGTTAAATGTTGGCATTAGACCAATATTTATCAATAATGTCAAGGTATATTTTTGGTTTAACAGTAAATTTCGTTAGGGTTTAACAATGGCATATTTAGATATCATTATTAATGATAGCGAGGTATTCCTCTGTTATAAGTTAAATATACTTTGAAATTTGTTTGTACGAGGTTACAGTATATACAAGAAAAGATACAGAATGTGTATGCCTTCTGTTCCCTCTCTTGTGTTCTCTCTTAATGCAACATTACTTTGGCATTTGTTTTAAATGCGAAAATAATCTTGAGAAAAGGGAATAAATGAAATATCTTTCAAGAGTATTTAGAGTCCACTGTAAGAAGAAATCGGAGCCTCCTTACTTATTGCAGAAAGTATATTTTTATTCTCTGGTATCTTTATCGAGGATAACGTAGGAATTAGCTACTCGGGCTTAGAGGACCGTAAGTACGCCTACTATTCTGTGTATGTTCATTACACGTGGGGACATGTAACTAATTTGCTATAAACAAAACGTTCCTCCTTGAATAATTAATAACCAAAAATTAAAACATTATCTCCATAAGTTGTTAATCAGTTTGAAAGGTTGGTAAACAAAAGAGAATCCACACAGATGCTACAGTATCAATAGACAAATAATAACTTAGTAATGCAGTAAATTTCGTTATTGCAGGCAAGTTTTACACTAGAATATAATTAGATTTTTGTTAAGAAAATTTCTTAATCTTAAACTTGCGTTATTCGAGGCATACTTGACGATAATGTTTGAATGAACAATGGATTCCATCAATAATGAATTCGTCAGAATGGCCATTGAGAAATGATTAATCCACTGATTTATTAGCCTTTGTAGTGGGGCCTACACCTACACTATGCTAGACACCACAACAAAGGGCTCGATACCTGATAAAGTGGCTTTAGTGTAGATCAGTGTTTCCCAACGGGGCTATGTCGCCCCCATGTGGGCGTTTTTCCATGTTGAGGGGGCGATTAGCGAAAAACAATTTTCTGGGCGATATAGTTAAACATTATATTAAGAATAATTAGATATTTTATTCGTTATATCGTACAATAATTAAACAAATAACATTATACTAGTCACTAGTCTATTCAATGCAGTAGGAATTTGGCGTTAGCCTTGGCGCTGGGCATCGGAATTTTGAAGTAAATGGGACGATACTACGTAACGGTTTTATTAAAGGGGGCGATACTACGTTGAAAGGGGCGACGATTCGTTAGAGGTTGAGAAACACTGTATTCATCTACACTGTAGATGAATAAGCAGCCAATGACAGCTCATTTCATTTGGCTCGATTATCCAGCTGTATTAAACATGCTTTACCAAGTAACACGTCCACTGTTATAATTTGCCATAAAACCTAAATGGCCAATATCTGTAGATATACATTGGGGTCACTCAGCATGTATAAAGATGGGAAACCACTCTAAAGACTCATGCTCGGTGAGAAACGACTGTATACAATAATTTAAAATAATTACTGTTAAAAAATGTATTTGAAATATCATTCTTCCATAGATATGAAATTTTACATGGTATTGAATAATATTATGGACAAGGTGAGGAAGCAGCATCTTCTGCACTTTCTGTCATTAAGGCGAAATAAAATCGATCTTGTGCAATTTTATAAACCAAATAAAAACCAAATATAATGTTAATTATCTGAAAATATACGTATAAAATTATAGGTTTTATTTACATTTTCAAATATTTAATTGAAAGATTTACCTCAAAGATTATCGTTGTGAAGATCAATATTAAAATTTCTGTAATGTTTCTCTTTATAATCACAACTAATTTCTCAAAACAACCCTAAATAAATGGAATATTCATGTAACTCGGTTATCAACAAAATAAACATTTAAAACGAAGCAAATTACTTCTGCAACGTGCGAATCCAAACCTAAGGTGCATTGTTCTTCATCTTCTAACTTCAAACGAGGACAACACGATATCGGTAACTTTCCAGATTTAAATGCAAATAACCAATCAGATGATTGCTTTATCCCACAGCATTTCAACTAGAAAAATACTTTTTACGTGAAATTTTGAAGTATTTAACGTATGGTGATCCAAAAACGGTATTATAAATTGAAGGAAAATGTCTACAAAGTCAATTAATGTGATAATTTCTCGTTTGGACTTTCCCTAATGAGATATAAACCATACAATGTTGTGAGGTTACAAATAACTGAAAACGAGCATAAAAAAATAGTCATGGATATCAGACGAATCACAAAATCAATGCATTATAGATGGAAGTTGTAATGCATAGAATTTCACATATCAAGTTCCTATAGCAAGCTCAAATTCTCCCATTATCAAACAGGCTTCACACAAACTGTGAGTACGTATATCATTTTAAGTCTAAATGCAAGGAGACAGGCCGGAATAAAGCCTGTCTCCTTGCATATTTGGTTCTTTTCCTGATGCACAAATATCAGTTTTGTTTTGGTCAAGCCAATACATCCTAGCGTTAAATGATAATATTGATGTTGAGGCTGCATAAAAAATATCTATTGTATATATTCAATACAAATTGTAAATCCTACCAACACTCCTTCCTCCTTTCTCAAGGGCCAAATAAAATATACAGTAAAACTTGTGTAAACCGGAATCTCACGGTACCGAATATTTTTGCCGATTTGTCAGGTTTCCTTTTATTCGGCTTCCGTTTTTACATTATACTATGTAATTTAGATAAATATTTTAGCATTAACACAACCATAAGAAAGAATACTTATAAAACCCAGAACTGAATAATTAATTACTGCAGAAATATGGGATTTCCACTACACAATTCAAAATTCCCATTACACATTTTGTGTCTACTTGCACATTAGAATATGCAGTGCAAGGAGACCACAGTAGCTGAGTGCATCACAAAACCACTACACACTGATAGTTAGTCAGAATCACCAATGGGCTAGCTATTAATACGTGTTTAACTCTTATAATCCTAGCTTTCCATAGAAAGTCTTCCCGAGAGGCGTCTCCTTTGGCAGATACCCACGTATTGCTTTGCCCTATTTTATCAAATTAGTCAATTAAATGGAAGAATATCTGTTCATTTTTATATTCATTTTACGAAATTCGACCAATTTCTCTCAATTTATGCTACTACTTTTGAATCACTTTACATAAAATTTGTGATTTGCAAACAATTGTTTGAAGTAAATTCCATCCTTTTCTGATATGAGGCTGAGCTCTGAATTTTTTCATTGACATTAACATTTCTCCTTTTACAGCTTCAATCATCTTTAAAATTTGTATAATATAAGATAAAGAAATAAATGTATTCTAGTTTAAGAAAAAGAAAATTCACCATACCTGTTTTTTATTCACAGTAATATAAATTCCAATAGAAACTTGGATAATCACAATCAAGAGCAACCAAGAAGAATACTATACCAAGGATATAATTATCGTTAATTATATATTGTTTTTAATTGAGATAAGTTGATTAAATCTTACCGAATTAAGTATGTACATGTTATCTAACATCGTACCGCAACATCCCAGAATTGCCAATAAAAACATCAATATAGCCAAGGCTATGAGAGTTGTGAGAATTAAGTGATATTCGGATCCTACAGGTATATTATATTTTCGTATTGAGAACTTTGTAACAAATATGCTAACAGCACCAACTGCTCCACAAAACTATATAAATAAATCATTGATATGCAATCATTATACAGAAATTATAGAGTGGCTACAAAATATCTATGCATGACATTATGCTATGCCATTATCTTTCAATACGAGAATACCTCGAAATCGAATTCAGTAGACGAAGGAATGGTTTATTGTTAATACGGTATGGCCCCTCGAAGTCTAGTGTAAACACACGAAAATTTGTTGTTTTGCTTGTTACGGCAACGCGATACGCAGGCGATCTGCCGAAGGGCCTCCAGAAGGACTTTCTACGCGAAACTGGATCCTGCATAGGTATTATAAACGCGAAGAAAACCCGGAAAAATCCACTTTTGCGAGGTGCAAACTCGCCACCAACTACCAGTGTTTAGTGGTTTTATCCGCTTGACCATTGCACGAAAACTTGCTTTAGAACATTGTGAAAGAGAATGTTTTCTCAAGACAGCTGAAGACTTAGAAATAGTTATTTAAAGATTGCTTTCATGACGAACATAGAAATCCCAGGACCAATCCAAAGAACATTAAATCTAGGAATGGATTACAATGGACCGGAAATGTTGAAAATTGAAGAATTTGCAGTAATCACAGAACACTTGTTATGGAAATTTCCAGAAGAAGAAAGAGAAGGTATTAGAAAAAGTATGCAAAAAATAATAACGAATAAAAAACTAAATAAAAAAACAAGAAATAAAATTAATAATTATAAGAAATAATTAAATAATGTTAAAACATTTTTAAATAATAATAATTTAGAAATACTTCAAGGTGACAAAAAGAAACAAATAATAATAATGAAGAAAGAAGAAAAAATAGACGTCATTAAAGGATTAATTACAGGAGGAAATTATAAAGAACTAAAGAAAGATCCAGCAAATGATTTAATAAAATCATTGAATAAGGAATTGAAAAATTTGAAAACAGAACTATATATAACTGAAGAAGATATTAAATACATCAAGAGAGAAGATAATAGAACACCAAAATTTAATATAAGGGTAAAAACACATAAAAATCCTGTAAAATATAGACCATTAATAGATGTTAGAAATTATTTATATTATAATCTAGAAAAATTTTTAAAAAATAAATTAAACTATTAGAAATATCTAATCATAGCATTAAAAATGTAGATGAATTGTTAATAAGATTTAAAAAATGTTACAATTAATAAATATATGAAATTAATATCCCTTGATATAGTAAATATGTATCCTAGTATAACAATAGAAGATATAGAAAATTCATTATTAAGAATCAAAACACTTAGTTGGATAATTAAGTTATGTCTAATTATAATTAAAAATAATTATTTTCAGTTTGAAAATAAATTCTATACCCAGGATAATGGAATACCTATGGATACTTGTGTAGGCCCAAGATTGGCTGAAATATCAATGATACAAATAGATGAAAAAATTAAAAACATAGAAGGCATAGAATTTTATAGCAGGTATGTAGATGGCTGTATTATAATATATGATACAAGAAAAACAAATGAACAAATAATTATAAAGGAAGCTAATGAGATAAAAGAAAATATTAAATTTGAAATAGAAATAGAGAAACAAAATAGTATTAATTATCTAGATATAACTATAGACAGAAAAGAAGATAAATTGATTTATAAAAAATATGTGAAACCTATACAAATACCAAAAACAATTAATTATAAATCAGTAACACCAATAAGTATGAAATATAATATGTTTAAAATGTATATAAATAAAATAAGACAACGAACTAGTGAAATTAAAACTCAAGAGAAAGAAGAAGAAGAAATAATAAAAATGTTTATGTTAAATGATTATCCAAAAAGCCTACTGAATAAATGGTTAAAAAAATTGGAAAAAGATAAACAATTAAGATTAATAGATAAAGAAAAAAGTTTCGTTAAAATAAAGTATATCCCTAAGATATTTGAAAGAATTAAGAAAATATTAAACAATATAATTAATATAATACCGGAAAAAGTAAATACAACAAAAAATCATTTATGTTATAGAAATGAAGGAAATTATGATATATTAGAAGAAAAAGGAGTAGTATATTCATTTAATTGCAGTTGTAAACCAGAAAAAACATATATAGGAGAAACAAAAAGAAAATTAAAAATAAGAATAAATGAACACATCCGAGCAATCAAGAGAAATTATGCAAATTCAGTAGTAGCGGAGCATTGTAATACCACAGGTTGCGAAATACAGTAGTATTGAATTCAGTTAAAATAAAGAAAAAAGAAAAGAATAATTATAAAAGACAACTTTATGAACATATTAATATAATAAGACAAAATAATAGAATAAATAATAATACCGGTAGAGAAATGCACCAATCATGGCTAAGACTAATAGAAAAAAGGGAGTGTCTAACTGATAAAAAGAACAATCGAAAACAGTGAAAACGAGGTCGGAGAAAGAGCCTAGAAAGAGCTAAAATCTCCATATTAACATAGAAGAAGAAGAAGAAGTGAAAACGAGGGCCTCCACCAGTGGGCGAGTGGTCTCCGTTGCCGCTCATCGTAGTGGTGACCAGACCCTAAAGACTGGGAGGTTCGTCGTGGGTTCGCGCCACGGTCGGACAGGCTGGCTGCTTGGAGTTTTCCGGGTTTTCTCCTTGCCAATAACGACTGAATAGGAGGCCAGTTCCCCATAAAAGTCCTCCCGGAAGGCATTAATTCCAGCGCGTACGTATAGGCCGTTCGGATACGGCCGGCAAATCGGTCGCATAGCGATCATACACACATGTCTAATCGGAGAAAGAGCCTATCTTGAGCTAAAATCTCCATATAAACAACACCGAAGAAGAAGAAAGAAAGAAAAGAAAGTGAAAACGAGGTGTAAGGCAAACGGGTCTAGAACAAATGTAAGTTGTAACAATAGTAAATAAATTTAAAAAACTGAAATAATGTTAAAATAATATTTTTAATACAGGTTTAAGATTATAGTAATACTGCTATTGTCGATCAAATTTGAATATCCAGCTGTGGTAAAAATAAATGAAAACCTTAAAATTGTAAGAATTTTATTAAACCTTTTGTCGGTAATTTTAAATACTTAATTTTATTGTTATAGAATATACAAAAGTACCTGCTGAGGAGGGACAAGAATGTCCGAAACGCAAAACTATGTATGTGTCCAGGTATATTAAGTAAAATAAAAAATGTTTTTCTGTAAAACTTTGTAATATTATACTGGCACTACAGAAATAAGTTCTGGTAATAGAAGATACGTTATTATAGACGAAAATTTATGTTTTAGTAATTGCTTTCATGACTTCAACCGAACAGCCAGATGGGCAAAGTAGTAACTACTTTGGCCATCTAATAGGTCTGATGCACCATCTTACCGGTTTGAAGAAAGACGGTTCGGACTCGAACCCGAATCCTATCGAACAGAGAGCATTTCACCCAATTTTTACGAGTGGATTAATTTGGAGCAGAAGAACCCACAATTAGCATATTAAAGGGCCTTCATGGCAAAGATAAAAAAATGACCGTAATATGAAAAAAATATATCTACAAATACAGATAATTTATAATTAATATGCATAGAGACTTTAGCCATTCTACGATATTTGTAATTTATATAAAATCTTGTAAGATATAAACTTACCGAAACGATAAAATTAAGAACAAACATCACAGTTTTTGCAAAACGTCTCATTTTTTATGTAGATTGGCACAAACAAAAGAATAATTCAATTATTATTACCCAATTTCAACAAAGAAATTATTTTTATAACGAATTATTAAAAATTCAAATAATTTAAAACATTCTTAACATAATTCCAAATAATTAACAGTAGAAACTACTTTCAAATCTTAAAAATAGTTCTAATTTAATTTGAAAGTAAATTTTAATATATAAACATTTAAAGTAATTATTATTAATTTTTTTAATATATATAGCGAAGACNTAATTTTAAATACTTAATTTTATTGTTATAGAATATACAAAAGTACCTGCTGAGGAGGGACAAGAATGTCCGAAACGCAAAACTATGTATGTGTCCAGGTATATTAAGTAAAATAAAAAATGTTTTTCTGTAAAACTTTGTAATATTATACTGGCACTACAGAAATAAGTTCTGGTAATAGAAGATACGTTATTATAGACGAAAATTTATGTTTTAGTAATTGCTTTCATGACTTCAACCGAACAGCCAGATGGGCAAAGTAGTAACTACTTTGGCCATCTAATAGGTCTGATGCACCATCTTACCGGTTTGAAGAAAGACGGTTCGGACTCGAACCCGAATCCTATCGAACAGAGAGCATTTCACCCAATTTTTACGAGTGGATTAATTTGGAGCAGAAGAACCCACAATTAGCATATTAAAGGGCCTTCATGGCAAAGATAAAAAAATGACCGTAATATGAAAAAAATATATCTACAAATACAGATAATTTATAATTAATATGCATAGAGACTTTAGCCATTCTACGATATTTGTAATTTATATAAAATCTTGTAAGATATAAACTTACCGAAACGATAAAATTAAGAACAAACATCACAGTTTTTGCAAAACGTCTCATTTTTTATGTAGATTGGCACAAACAAAAGAATAATTCAATTATTATTACCCAATTTCAACAAAGAAATTATTTTTATAACGAATTATTAAAAATTCAAATAATTTAAAACATTCTTAACATAATTCCAAATAATTAACAGTAGAAACTACTTTCAAATCTTAAAAATAGTTCTAATTTAATTTGAAAGTAAATTTTAATATATAAACATTTAAAGTAATTATTATTAATTTTTTTAATATATATAGCGAAGACTTGAAAAAATTTCAAAATTCAAAATTAATATAGTTTAAAATTCCTAATTTTTCTTCTTTTTATAATATGCATTTCTTCCAAATTACTATTTTGGCCCTCTATAACATAGATTTTTCTTTTCCACATGTAAAAAATCTATATAATAAATTTTAAAGATGCTGAAATATGTTAATTCCAAAGTTAAATAAACCATCAACGAGTTGCTCAACTTTCCCAGCAACATTCAAAATTTTCCGGGCGCCATCTATTATCATATTTTATTTTAAAAACTTTTTATATTTTTAACTAGTATAAAATGGCAAAAAGCTTAATTTTGAGAGTAGGGATAGGTTTTATAAAAATTTGTAAATGCTAATAACGAGTAAAATGCCATTAAGTCCGACCCTATCGGAGTTACACACGACCTCCGTTATCTCCCCACCCCTCATCCTTTAATCACCAAAATTTAATAGCATCAAATCCCCTAATAAACAAACCTCCCTGCAAAATTTCAGAAACTTTCGATAAAAAGCACAGGAGTTATTAAACTTCAAACAGGGTAAACAAAATCGTGTTCCCCACAAACACACTAACAACCATACATACAGAAATTATCCCAGAATTTTTTTTGCATTTCTCGACGTTTCAAGATGTCCTAAAAAGTCCATAAAAGTCTTAGAGGAGGACTTTTTTGCCGAATCACCATACTTTCCCTCTCTTATAACAATGTAAAATGTAAGTCATTCTATAATTTTTTTTTTTAAATATTTATGTTAAAAATGCTAAAATAATTAATTTTAATTTAGCCTAGTAAATAATAAAACTGGAAACATTATATGCAAAAAATATATTAACGTTTTCTTATTTACTTGTTAGTTTTTAATAGATGCATTCTTCAAAATTATTTGATAAAATCTTGAATAATAAATAAGCAATGGTATTAATTTAGATTAATCAATACGAAGATCTGTACTAAAAGATATTTATTAAGTTATATTTTTAGCAGACTAAAATTAGTATTTATCACATATAGACATAATCTGTAGTCTAAAAATATCTATCAATCAGATTTTCAAAAACACATGCTTTAAAATTTTAATTTTTGTGTCTTTATAGTCTTGCACTTTATATCTACCAGTAAGGGATCGAGTACTCAAAGAGGGTCTTATATATTTTTGAATATGTACCGTACTGTACAGTACCTTTCATTGACACGTACAGTACAGAACAGACAATTGTGTAGCGGATGGTCCTGTAAACCCATCGTAAATGTTTTTAAAAACGTTTCGAAGTTTTAACAAATAAATGTTATCTTTTCTGTGAGTATAGGAAGAGTTTAAGTCACCATAATCGTTGTATCTGGCTACACGGGGAGGTCTTGTAGCTCGAATACATCACATTCTGTTCAATAAGAATCTGTCTGGTGTGACTCTTTCGTAAGATATTCTTAAATTAGACCTCTAAACAAAAGTGAATCTCTTAATTTCAAAATTGCATAATTTATTAATACTTTCCGCTTAAACATAAAATTTTATTCTTGATCTTTATTCTTCAAGATGTTCTTGAAAAGAAATACAAAAATTGTCTATTGAAAAATTTCTATCTTCAGACGTCCATTTTGCATTTATTAGAGGTGTAGCTTCAAATAAAAGATCGCATCTGTGAATGAAAAACTTATTTTCGGGGATTCCTAATAGTTGTTAATGACGGATTTATGAAGAAATTTTTCTATCTTCAAAAATAGTTTCGGTATCTATAATCAAAATCTCCGTATAAAAACGGCGATTAAATAAGAATATCGTGACATGGTAGATGATTTTTACTGAAAAATGTTCAACATAACTCGATAATTTATGGGGTGCTAAGAAGTTACATAATTTTTAGGTACAGTGGTACCTCAGGATACGAAATTAATCCGTTCCGAAACTGAGATCGTATCATGAAAATGTCGTAAGGTGAATCATTTTTCCCCATACGATTACATGTAAAACCAAATAATTCGTTCCAATACGAAAAACACATTCAAATTAAAGTAGTACATTAAAAAAATAAATAAATATAGTAAGGAAAACACTGAAAAATGCGTTTTGTAGTTGTAAATGTATAAATAATCATAATAGAATAATAATTGATAAAAAAAAAAAATGTAGTTTTATGCACTTTACCTTTGAGGATAGACGATGGTGGAGGTGTAAACTGGTGGCGGAAGAGAGGGAGAAGGAAAATCATACTAAAACTTAACTTAGATAACGTAATGTAACAATAACTTAAAAATAACTTAGAAAAGATTTTTAAAAAAATAGTGTTGTTTTACATATATATACTGTATACACATATATATATATATAAAAGCAAAGAGCAGTGAATAAAATATATATATATTTTTTTTATTCACTGCTCTTTGCTTTCTTTCCTTCACCACTTTCACTGGATAGAGGTCGCTTGATAAAATATCTACTTTGGCTTTGTCTACTTTTTAAAATATTTCAAAAATGACTTAGGCAAATGTCATTACTCCGAGCAGCAATACGGCCAGTGTGAACCTTTTCGGGATGTTTCTTTTCAATAAAATCAGTCACTTTCCGATAATACCTCGAGATTTCCTTCATCGAGCGAGATCCTTCCACGACGAAGGAAACGCGCGGAATGAGACCAATGAACAGAAGTGAATAAAAAATGGCGCCGCGATATAATGTAACGTCGTATGGTGAATTTTTGTTCGTATCGTGGAGCAAAAATATGTTCGAATTTCATGTCGTATCCTGAAAATTTCGTATGCTGGGGCGTTCGTATCCTGAGGTACCACTGTATACCGATTCGACACTACAGCGACAATTGACAGCAGTATAATTGTTCGAATGCAATCTTTATCTCTTACTGCTATATTCACAACCAAAGGCCAGAGTAAGAAGCTAACCAATTACCATTTATTTTACTTTTAGTATGTGAACTCTTGAACTATTAATCCTTTTCTTTCCTCCCTGTTGTTACTGAGGTCTTTGTAATCAAACCCTTCGTGAGTTCAGCCAGGCATACAATTGGGCGGCATGATGGCGAGAATAGGCCCGAATTAGGGTTTCTCAAACGAAATCCCGGTTGTTTAACCCGGGAAATCCCGCAGATTTCTTAAAAATTCACTTTTTTTTCAATTTTGTGTTAAGGTTGAGGAAACTTTGCAAATAGGAAGTATAACTAACTCATAAACTGTCAGAATACATTTGTATTTATTAACTTTAAACCTACTTATTAGATTTTTTTTAATTTTTGCTCGTTATGACATGTCGCAAATGGTCAATAATCAATACGTAGCTTATTTGTGGCAGGATTCTCAAAATTCTTTACCTGTAATATCTGGAATAATTGTGCTTATTGCTGTCTTAATTTTTAATCATGCCCAGTAGCTTCAATAACTGCGTAACGCCAAGTTGTGCAAATTGGGCAAGGATACAAACGAGTACAAAGTATGAAGTTTTTCTTCATAACCTGATTATTAAAGACAAACGAACTGCTGAATTTTTGGGGTATGATGTTTCTATTAAAGCAGTCGAGGTAGACAAATCGAGAATACTAGAAAACAAAAGAAGTACTACAATCTCGAAAATAAACTAGAAATCTTTCAGGTTACAGTTGAAAAACACAATATTTGTCTTCTCTTAAATGCATTAAACACAATTCCACTCACATCAATTGAATTGTAAAGGGCATTCTCGGTAGCAAGACTTTTCATTACTAAAATAAGAATTAGATTTAATAATCGGAGTATCNCTGTACTTTCCATTATAGGCACTGAATTGTCTTATGATAATGTAACTGTTGAAATATTATATGCTAAATGAAATAGTGCATGTGTTATACTTTAAGTTACTTATTGCTGTTAATTTTTGGATGTGGTGACAGTGTTTTATTTAATGTTTTTCAAGCAATTTTGAATTCAGTTTCTATATTCTTATTCCATTACTTTGTTCTAATAGCCTGTTGAAGAGAATGTAAAATGTGACCAAAAGTACTTACAATTATATGTTTAAAATAATTTTTTGTTGTTTGCACTTATTTCATCAGTTACAATACTGTAAAACTGTACAATACTCATAGCAATATATTTTGGTGTTCATTTAATTAATTTTTTGAATATGAATTATTTCTTTAAATTTTTCTGATCACTACCAAATGAGCACAAGCTTGTGTGTTTGATTTTGGAACATTCAATTTACGTAACTAAGTGCATATAATGAAATGTAAAATTTATGCAAGTTTAAAGTTAGAGTAAACAGTTAAAATTGTCAAAATTTATGACAAACTTTGATACATCAAACTGTTAATAACAAAATTATTTTGTATAAGCATAGTCATTTCTGTTGAGTTTATAAGTTAGCTCTCATATTTTATGTCACATTCAAATACAAATCAATTCTCTTTAGACAATCATGTAAATTTATCATCAGAATAAATTCATCACTATCTCACAACTGAGTTAGAATGATGCATTGATCACCCAATTAACTGTCTTCTTACAAGAAAAATTTATTAAATTTAATTAAATTTCTTAAAATTAGAATAATAATCATTTTTTTTTATCTTGGTTGTTTGAATCAAATTAGGTAAAAAATGACATCCAGACAATGTGAAATGTAATATATATTATTACAGGTATCCCTTGTATTACATGATTAACTAAAAATCTTTTTCCCTCACAAAGCCTATCAAACTAAATCAATAAAATTTTAGGCATGCATCTAATTTAGTTTTTAAAGATTTGTTTCCAATTGTAACTATGGTAGTTAAATAGTAATTTATTCAGATTAAGAATCAACTGATACAAAAACCAGGTTTATATCATCTTTTTCCCGTTTAGATTCACCTTTTCCCACCCTTAAAGATTCAGGGTTGGTTGATTAATTTTCAAATTTTAAAGAAATGGCTGAAAGAGGTTAAATTATAATTTTAAAAAACTGAAGTCAAAAAACATATTTCTTTAATTATAGAATGCAATTATCACATTGATTATGATGATAATGTACATGGTGACTGAATCAGATTTATGTACACTGTGATTTATATCAGTATGTACTTTAATTTTTTTGAAATTACAAAATGTTTTGAAACTGATATCAATATGTAACAAGGGATAACTATACTTTTATTTGTTCATGGAATTTAAAAATATTCCAACATATACTCACATATTCACATTCTCAGTGTTTGAAAACAGTGAGAAATTAATTTTATTAAATTGTATTATCATTGTGAGAAATCGAAGATCATCATTTAATGATTTATTATTATTCAATGTATACAATATAAAATAATTCTATTACTTTAAATTAATTTAATAATAATACATACCTCAACTCGAACACTTTTACTTTCATATGTACATGTTGTTTCATTTTTAACACAGCATGAACTAGGTAGGTCAGGAAAATGAAAGGTTCCATTCCAATCTCTTGGGCCATCAATACCACAACAGTTGTACTACATTTAAGAGATACTGATTAGAATGTATATCATAATAAAAAAACCTGTATTTTCAAATGAAATAAAAATTATAAACTTCATTTTAAGATTATTGATGCATATAAGTGAAAATTTGTCATACAATTTAAGTCTTATTATCATTCAATTACACATTACAATTGAACTTAAAACGTAATTCACAAGTTGATAAAGAATCATCTAATTAGTATGAGACAATAAAACCACTGTTTTGAAAATTTAGATCAGTCAAGATAGTCAAGAAAAAATCTAATAAATCTATAATGTAGATCTTCTAGCAGAGCTACACTACTAATGCAAATTTGTGGATTTTATTGGTGAAATCCTCTGAAACCGCGTTGTCTTAATTTCTTTGATTCGCTAACACAAGGTGTGTTTCTATTTCAACACTTGGCGGTATTCCATCTTTATTTAGTTGATACGGTTACAAGTATGATAACAGATTTCAAATGGATTATTACATAAAAATGGCAAATTTCATCAAAGAAAAGATCACCAAAGGAAGCCATCATGAAAAGTTATCAAGAACAACTCTCACATTGACTGAGGAGGGGCAGTGTCCGAAACATGTTGTCATACTTGTAACCATATCGACTAAATAAAGATGGAATACCGCCAAGTGTTGAAATAGAAACACACCTTGTGTTAGTGAATCAAAAAAGATTTTATTGGTATCTACCAAAGTTTTCATGTCTATTATTCCACCAAGAGTCCAACAGAATGAAACACTTACAGATTTCATTTATGCACATGATGCATAAATTTCCAGCACTTGACTTAGACTGTTGCCCTGAGTTTAGAGCCTTCTATTTTAAAATCTCAAGAAATTGCTTCAAGGAATTACAAGATACCTGTATTTAAATTAAATCTATTAAATTGTCAATCAAAACTGACAGTTCTACTTAGTATCAACTGTTTGGTACAACTTCATTGAAAATTGTATTACATGTTTCAAGACAGAAAAAACCTTACTGTAGATGAACACACATTTCCCAACAAAGCACAGCACAAATTTATATACTACATGGCCAACCAGAGAAATTTGAATTGAGACTAGCTTTTTGTTGATGTTAACACACAACACGGCCCAAAAGAGAGACTAAATCTTTACTATTACTAGAAAATGTTGTCAAACTCAAAAGCACCATTTTATGAGATAAAATTGTTGAAATGACCAAACAATATAATCTTGAAAAAAATAAACAAATTTGCTTATACTAAGTTTTCCACATCTACATAGTCAAATGAACAAAAGGGGGAAAAAGCTAGTAGAGTTCATTTCTACCATAAGACAGTGTCAAAATTCTCAACCAAATTGCTTGAAAATATTCAATTAGAATACACTTGTGAACACTAAGTTGGCCTCTTTACTTGTGGACTTATTACACTGTCACTGGACACAAGATCAGCCTTAGAAAATCTGTTTATTTTTCCAAATAAGTATGCATTTTGGACCTAAGTTCCTCATTGGCTTTTTTTTCTACAATATTTATGAAATTGACACAAATATTTCATAAATATTTGTAAAAAAAACGCTGATGAGGAACTTAGGTTCAAAATGCATACTTATTTGAGAAAATAAACAGATTTTCTAAGGCTGATCTTGTGTCCAGTGACAGTGTAATAAGTCCACAAGTAAAGAGGCAAACGTAGTGCTCAAGTATATACCAAGGCTAAATAAGAAGCATATTATAGTATTTTGGATATGTTTTAAACCAGACAGCAATCAATGTTTGGATTATCTACAAAATTTTGACATAAAAAAAATCTCCTTCCAGCATTTTCTGTTTTAAATCATTGAGGAATTTTCATCAAAGCAAATTAAGAAAAGGGATCTACAATTTTAGCATTCTTTCAAGGCAAAATTACAAAAAATACAGAAAAAGTTGTCTTCAAGTTTTGTTCAAATGCAAACAAAACACTTGAATATTCTCTGTTGTCCACAAAGCTATCTGTATCTGTGGAAAAGGTTCAGAAAAGTTTCTAGTTACTTATGCTCCTTGTGTTAAATAAAAAAGTTTGTTGCCTATAAGAAAAACAATTAAACTTGAACCTACAAATAATTATTTTAAAAAGGCAAATATTTATTAAATTTAGTACAGTTTGTATCTGGGGCCAAATAGACCCATGCTGGTCCTTATAAGTAGGCAAAAAAAATACCAGCCCTAGTATTAAAACTAAATTTTTCCACTTGTATTTCATAACTGCATATATATCAATCTTATAAAATGAATTATCATCACAAAACAATAAACTAAAATACCAAATAATTTAAAATGTCTTCTAGTTTAAATTACACTGAAGTGGTCAATATCAAATATTTTATATACTATCACTAAAATTCAATTAATAAAATATTCAATTCATAAAAGGTTGTTTGACCTTTATACTTGACAACTAATAATGTTGCATTGATTATTTATAAATAGTAGACAGGTTGTGTTTCATGTGCATTATATACATAATTTTTTAACAGCTTTATCTTTTACATAAAATAATGAAAAATCAAATCAGCTTTGTATTACCTTATACAAACCTGATTTGATTTTTCATTATTTTATGTAAAAAATAAAGCTGTTAAAAAAATTCTCTCTCTCTTTTCTAGAGTTTAGTTCTTAAATAATATTTAATCAAACAAATCACTTGTTTAATAAAAAGGTTTATTAAACAACATAAGTAAACAATCTTACCGTTGTTTGTATGTCATCCCAAAAGTCTTTGTCACTTGCATCTTTATTATAGTTTTCCAATAAATCTTTAGAAACACTCTTTATATTATCAGATATCTAAATTATAAATAAGCAAATTTACAATATTGAAGATGATGACATTTACACATGATTTTAATTTTAAAATAAAAAATATTTTCCTTTAATATTTGTAAATGTAAAATTCCTTTATGCATGAAAATTTTTAATCTTAGTTGAGTTTTTTAATAACAAAACCCTTTAAGATGCAATCTTTTTATTTAATAAATAGGTTTTGTTCATTTAAATCAAAATTATTTGATTTTTCCTGAAGGTCATTCAACTGACTAAAAGCATTAGAAGTTTAAGTAAAAGACTGAATCTTAAAGGGTTTTTGTTGTTTGTTGATTTGTAAGTGAAAGTAGAGAAGAGTAAATTTAAGTACTTTAAGGTAATTTTTCTGCTTTTAAACTTCTAGAAAACAAATTACAAAAGAATTTTTGTATATAAAATTTTACTTTAAAAAAATAAAGATTGACAATTTTTCTATAATTTTCACATTAGAATCTTAAATGATTATATAGATCAGTAATGTTCATTACCTGTAAAAATTAAAAACTGGATTTTTAATTTTTAAGCGAATTAAAAAATTATTAAATGATTATTTTTCAGGATGGAATAAATGTAATCGTTTTTAAAAACTAAAGTTTTTAAAAATGATTAATACTACTTCAATCTAGAAATATTTCTGAAAATAGAACTTTGCTCAATGTAAAACTGACATTTCCAGACCATCAAGCAGTGTTTCCTAACTAACATTACTGCCAACTGTTGAGCTACTTTTATTTTTCACTTTCCTGGCTGTTATAACAGCGGGAAAGTGGCAATCTGGCAAAGAAAAACCCCTCCAAATTTTTACATTTTTGGATTTAGGACATCTTGAAATATCAAGAAAAACATAAAAATTCAAGGGTAATTTCTGTGTATGAATGTTCGTGTGTGTTTGCGGGGGGCATGATTTGGTTCAACCTGTTTGAAGCTTGACTCCTGTTCTTTTTGTCAAGAAGTTCTGAAATTTTCAAGGTTTGTTTATTAGGAGCATTGGTGCTATTTAATTTTTGTGGTTAAATGTCGAGGGAATGGGGAGATAACGAGGTCATGTTTACCTGTTTTATAAAACTCATCCTCAAAATTAAGCTTTTTGCCATTTTATAATAGTTAAAAACATAAAAGTTTTTTTTAAAATAAAATATGATAACAAATGTCAGCACCAAAATTTTAAATGTTTCCGGAAAGTTGAGCAATTCGTTGCTGGTTTATTGTAAATTTTGAGAGATAGTAGTTATATGTTATATTCTATGAGTTTGTTTTATAACATACTCCATATCAGTTACTTGAATTAGCAATTAAAACAGCATGAAAAAGGTACCAATTTAAGTGACTAAGACATAAGCAATTTTCAGGATTCCAATATCTTATAATAGAATTCTATATGTAATATTATAGAAATTATATATGATAGTTATACAAAAACCATTATAATATATGAGAGAACATGAGAGTGTATGCTTAATGTCATATATAACCATTACTGTGTTCACAGAAAGTGCTTTGAAATAAAAATATTTTGCAAGTTACTTGTGTTTGCATTTTTAACAATTTAAATTGAACCTGAATGAAAAAATACAAATCATATTGAAAATGGTTAAGAAATTAGTAAAAATTCACACCTGAACCAAATATATCATTCTTAAGTGGGTAAAATACAGGAAAAAAAATCACTTTGAAATAACTATACTGCAAAATTTGAGAATATTTCACTGACTGAACATTTTCTATTTTCTTCATATTTTGAAACTAAAAATTTGAAAGAAGAAATTCAATGAATCTTGCATAAAGAATAAGCTTTGATCATGCAAATGCCTTTTGCATTTAGTCATTCCATAATCATTTGCTAGGAATCTCATACCTTTAATTATCAAATATTAAAATCTACAGTTGAGTCTAGAGAATTATAGCTTTCATCATCATTTAGTTTGAAGATTCCTTAGTACATGGGATGAGTTTTTTTGTCTTTTCACTGTTAACCCAAAACTAATTTGTACCAATAAAAATTTCCTCCTTCACAGTAAATTTCAATAATATGGAATGCTCTGAGTTATTCTTTCACTTATTTTTTAAAAATCTAGAAGTGTAAATTAATAGCTTAGAATAGTTATTGAAACTAAAGAACAGAAAATTATGCATTATTTTAAAAAATGTTTGATTTCATTGTTATCACATTCTCAAACATATAAATATAATTAAAATGTTCAACCTTAATTTTAATATGTTGTTTATAAATGAAATAATAATAAACACAATACTTTCCTTACATCTTTACAGCAATAATCTATAACAAACATTTATTTTAACAGTTGTTTATTGAAGATAATTGCTGAAAAGGTGTAAGGAAGGTTTGTGTATTACTGTAACAAAAGTTTCAGCTTTACAGGATTTCCCAAAATATTTATAATACAACTGATAAAAAGAAGATTTTACTTCATTGATCAATATACAGAATGAATTATTTTCATATTAGTGACTATTTACCACAGGATGAATAAGACCTCAGTAAAGTTTTTATCATCAATTAGCAAATGACAGAATGTTTGTATTAACATAAATAATGACATCATTCCTAATATTTGAGATTTCATAATGATTACTAAAATAACAACTAGAGTCCAAAAGAAAAAAAAAATAACTTACTTTATTTCTGAATACATAGGCAGATATTCCAACAGCTAATTCAACAATGAATATCAAAAATATGATAACAGAAAACTGAAAAGAAAAATAAGTTTTAATCATATTACTTGAAATTCTTAATAAATTTAACAGATACTATATATAAAATATTTATAAACAAATTTGTTCTTATAATATTTATACATACTAATTTTCTACACACATACTCTTGCAAATATACTAATATTTTATATTGTAGATAAAATTAATTGAACCAATTTATTTTCACTAAAATTATCAAATAATTTTTTATTAACCCCCTAGAAAAAGGTTAACTCCATTGCAGAAATAGCTAAAATAACTCAGCTGTAAGACTATTGAGATTACCAAACTATCCCATTCAAATTTTAAAAAAATCATCAGGTTAAACTTGATTGTAGTTAGATTTCAATCATGTAAACATAGATCATTTTAAGTGGCAGCTAACTTTAGATATCAAATGGTCATAATAAAAACAATGTTCTTGGTCTATGCATCAGAAGCATAAATATATGAATACAGGATGGTTGGAAAGTAAATAGCATCGAGAAATTGCTATCATTTCTTTATTTCTAATGCAAAAATAATAAATTATTTGACATTAACCTTATTAAATGAAAACATGGATGCATACCTTAAAATTCAATGTGGGCAGTGGTGCCATCTGCCAATAACACATAATCCTCATATTGATGTGGACTGACAGATGGATGCAGATTTATGCATACACAACAGAACTTAAGCCATTTTGGCTAGAAATGACTATTCTTGACTGGTTCTGGATGAATTATGGCATGATGCCCCTTCACCATATGCCAACATTTCTGGACAGTAACTACTAATTTCCACACCTCATAGCATACAGCAGTCTGCGCTCACCTCCATACAGATAAGTGGTCAGCCATTTTTTTTTTTTACCACCACAAGCAGTCTTTCTCAGTCACTGCCCACACCAACAACATAAGAATTATAAAATTCCATTGATTGATGTATATGTATACATAAAATTTATTATAATTNACTCAATTCAAAGCATTTTGTTGTTGTTATTTGCAGTTTCCAGCAAACTTTAATAAACTTTTTCTATTTGTGAAAATTTCTACATAATTCAAATGTAATTTTTAATATGTATCTTACACGGCATTATTAATATGATTTTGGAGGTTACAGAACGGATTAAATTACTTTAATAAACGAAAAATTATATCATTTGATTTCATATTTTGTATATCTTTAAAATAATTAATTTTGTCCTGGGATTTCCCGGAAAACAGTTCACTTTTATCCCGGAATCCCAGGACAAGCAAAAGATCGGGAAATGAGAAACCCTAGCCGGAAATATCCGGATTGACCACCACCTGAAAAATACTTGAATCGTCCAGATTCGTTTCCAAGTCTCCTAGTGCTGACACCTTAACCACTTGTACTGTTTGTGAAGCCCTTGATCTTTGGTTGTGAATATACAGAGTTTGGATTCTTTTATATGAAAACCTACTTTTTCCAAGATGTATAACACTTATAAATGCACTTAAGATTTATAAAAATCAATAGAAAAGGTGGATGATCATTAAATCTACTACATATAAAGTTTTATATGTTTTAAATACTGAAATTGTACAGCTGAACAATTAGCAATAAGACCTCGAAAATTGCAGCCTCGTACAGAATCCTAGTTGTTTCAATCGTTTTTTGTTAGTGTGTGAATACAATTTATTATTTGGTTTCATCAAATCAACCTCTCCATTATCATCAATGAGTAAGTGACTTAACTTGCTTAAATCGATTTAATTTTTCTGCGAAATGATTTTAATGTTATAAATCTTCCAAAACTAATTGACATTAAAGCTACATGTCGAAAATCAGTCCCGTTTTATTATGAACTCTATCGGTCTTAATTGTTAGTACTGTAATCTGCTGTACTATTGTTACTCTTGAAATTAACTGCAGAACATTTATAGCAATATTTTCTGTAGTATAGAAATAATAATCATTCTTCTAAATACAACTTTTCCTGTTTTGACTTCATTCTTGTTTCGTTGCTCCAACTTTCTGAATTTTTAAAATTTTATAGGTTAGTCACATGTTCAACTTCATACTACCAATTCTCACTCGCATAGTAAATATTTAGGCACTAACATTTTAACAGTTAGAGTTATTGACTAGTATAAAGCTGTGGTATATTTTTCTGAACGAATTGTGCACGGTGGCAATGGTCCTAAGATTAGAAAAATATTAATTCGGGTAGTCTTATCTCGTCGTGGATAAAATGGCTGCTTAAAACAGTCACCAAGTCATAAATTACATGCATTTTTTTATTTTTAAATACAATATGAATAATTTTCAAAGAGTGTTTTAACGTACTAACAATAAAACTAGAAAGTTAAGACTTTAATCATTAATTTTATGGCACCAACTACTAGTATTAAAGTTACAAATTAATACATTTTCCTATTTTTCCTGTTAATTGTCATGGTTGGCCTTTATCTTGCTTACAACATGAATATTTTTTTAAGTTATAAGAAAATGAACTACAAGACAAATATACTTTGGAAGCTTAAATACTAAATTATTTGTAAAACAAAAAAAATCAAATATAAATTCGATAAACTAATTTTTGTTGAGATAATTTGAAAACGAACGTGAGATGTGTAAAGTTGATTAAAACAGATCACAATTATTTTGTATCAAAATTTATTAATCTCAGTTCCCTTCTTAACAAACATTAGTATACAAGTAAGTACGTTTAAGATTGTCTAAGGATTTATATAGAGAAAGTATTATTACAAGAGAAAAAATGTAAATACAGTGAAACCTGCTGTCACTACCTTTTACTACAGTTTAATAAAATATTAGTAGCAAAATATTAAAACATGAACGATAAAATTTCAAGTTGTTTTGATATATTAGACATTTTTATAGAAATATAGACTATTCTGAACTAACAGTTGCTCTTGAACATTTTTCTAAAACCCAACAAATCTTCTAGAAGAATAAAATATTAATACTTGTATATTTTGCATATTATTCTGTATATTTTTAGAAGCATTTATTTGAAATACTTCTATAAATGCAGACAAAAACTAGAATTATTTGATAAACTTTAGTTTTATCTCTCTTGGATAAACAGAACTACCTCCAATAAATTGAGAGTTTTTTCTAATCAACTGTTAAGAATGATTTCAATAGATCTTTTTATAACATTAAATGTTTATATAAAATGTTGTATTTAGAAAATCAAAAATTAAATCTTTTATAATTTATTCAACATTTTCATACATTAACAAGAGGCAGTGTGCAACTTGTGAAAGTTACGTATGAACAATAAAAAGTTGACATTTTGAACAATATTTGTCCTCAAAGTTACTAGATTTGTAAATTCTGGGAATAACATATGAAATTTACATTTTTTGCAAAATTTTTTAAGAAACAAACCAATCACCAGTAATCAATAAAGTTTTAAAACAATTTTAATGGCTGATGACTGCTATACAGTTTCATATTCTTTCTTGATTGACCGTGCAAGGCAGCAGCCAAAAATCATTCCCACCAACTGAAATTGGCATTTTAAATTTTATTGAAACATTGAAAATTATTTGATATAATTTGAGAATCATGTCAACATACCTGTAAGAATGCAATCACAAGAGCAGCAATTCCAATTTTCCAACTGTATTCCTTTAAAATTTTTTCAATTTTATCGTAACACCCCTAAAAATAAATTTTAAGAAGTGAAAAGGTGAGAAAATCAAAAAATGATTTTTATGGTATTTCTTGATTTCCATATTTAAAAACAGACCTAAAATGTTGATATTTTAAAGCAGTGGTCACATTAAATAACTTAATATATTTACAAAATCTTATTTCAGTTATAGTTGTATAATTCAGAGACTAACTCGTAATAAAGGTTTTGATACAATTTTCAATATTCTTTCTATAAAATTATAAGGTAAATCAACTTGGATCAGAGTAAGCCTACACGATAATGGTCAAGTATTACATTTTATGTTGCTCTGGCTATTTCAACATTGTCTCAGATTATTTAAATTTTTGGTAGAGTACATTCTGCTTAATTGGGTCACATTGAGAATTAGGCATAACTATGCAGATATTATCCTGATAAGATAGACTACTGTGAAAAACATGTTCAACAAACAGCTGTAATAATGTATAAAATAAAAAGATATTTACTAAAAGATGAATTATTTAAAGACAACGTTTATTTTAATTACAATCTTTAAAAACATCAGAAGCAAAGGTGAGCAAGCACAAGAAGAGAACACTGTCATTTGCTCACAACAAGGCATGGTGTGGTCATGTTGAAATTTTTAAATGATAAACATGCAAATTTTATTAGCTCAGTACACTGAAATATAAATTTGTACAAAAATAGCAACTAAAAATAGTCCAAAAATAGCAACTAGCTAAATCATTAAAGATATAGCATTTCAAAATCTTAATATCTCAAATTGATGCAAGTAGCCCAATTTAGCAACATAAATTGTCTCACTAGGAATACATCTAGGTAGCAAGCAACTAGTAAGTAACCAATGTAAGCAACCATTTCATATGTTATGGTACAATCCATTACATATGAAACAAATTATGCCATTGGTTTGCTTAGCTATTTGCAAGTTTCTTCCAGAAACCTCTTGCAGAATCCAAACTGCCTAGGAAAAACAGACCAGATCAAGCACACTAAAAATTGCCCTGTTTCTGTCCAATCTAACTTCTTTTTGGGCCTAGAAAATCTGAGAATATCATTTACTTTAAACTTTCTACAGTGCAACTTATGATAACTGAAACTGCAATGCAACTAGAGGCACACCATCTCTAGCTTTCCATTCAAGTATGATTGTCAATATCCTAAATAGGTAGAGAGTAGGTGCAAATTTACATTATATACATTGATTTCTTTTTGTTCTCTGCAGTTTGGCCCAAATACAAATGCCCCAATTAAGTAAAATCTACTATAAATAAATTTATTTATTGTTTGAATATATTACATGATTTTGTAATATTGGCATATCATGAATATAGTAGCAATATTTTATTAGTCACTTCCAAGTTATATAATGTTAACCAGAATAAGTCCTGAAACATGCATGTCAAAGACAGATAGTACTGATATGAGTATACAAGATCTACCAAAATGAATGTTATCATTTTAAATTACTCTACGTAATTATCTGAGAAGTATATAATGTATTAAAGTAATTGTCCAAGTTTCATTTCCCATCTGCATTCAAATGTCATTGTGTTCTGCAGTTCACAAATTTGGAATCATTCATCATTGTGCAACATGAGTAATTTGCAGGAGCTGTAGAATTGTGGCTCATATGGGAGGAGTGACAACAGATATACTGTAGCATGGGTAGGAAGAATTTGAGTATTGGTGGGTGCGCGCTGAGTAACAAAGATAAATAGGAACCGAGAAATTGTAGTGGGTGAATATATAAAACTTGGGATAGTTTTCTAATATTTTAATGTAAATTAAATAATTTCTAGATAATAATTAATGTAACTACAATAATTTAAAATGGTAGGATTCTTTTTGGAAGACCCTGTACTTTCCATTATAGGCACTGAATTGTCTTATGATAATGTAACTGTTGAAATATTATATGCTAAATGAAATAGTGCATGTGTTATACTTTAAGTTACTTATTGCTGTTAATTTTTGGATGTGGTGACAGTGTTTTATTTAATGTTTTTCAAGCAATTTTGAATTCAGTTTCTATATTCTTATTCCATTACTTTGTTCTAATAGCCTGTTGAAGAGAATGTAAAATGTGACCAAAAGTACTTACAATTATATGTTTAAAATAATTTTTTGTTGTTTGCACTTATTTCATCAGTTACAATACTGTAAAACTGTACAATACTCATAGCAATATATTTTGGTGTTCATTTAATTAATTTTTTGAATATGAATTATTTCTTTAAATTTTTCTGATCACTACCAAATGAGCACAAGCTTGTGTGTTTGATTTTGGAACATTCAATTTACGTAACTAAGTGCATATAATGAAATGTAAAATTTATGCAAGTTTAAAGTTAGAGTAAACAGTTAAAATTGTCAAAATTTATGACAAACTTTGATACATCAAACTGTTAATAACAAAATTATTTTGTATAAGCATAGTCATTTCTGTTGAGTTTATAAGTTAGCTCTCATATTTTATGTCACATTCAAATACAAATCAATTCTCTTTAGACAATCATGTAAATTTATCATCAGAATAAATTCATCACTATCTCACAACTGAGTTAGAATGATGCATTGATCACCCAATTAACTGTCTTCTTACAAGAAAAATTTATTAAATTTAATTAAATTTCTTAAAATTAGAATAATAATCATTTTTTTTTATCTTGGTTGTTTGAATCAAATTAGGTAAAAAATGACATCCAGACAATGTGAAATGTAATATATATTATTACAGGTATCCCTTGTATTACATGATTAACTAAAAATCTTTTTCCCTCACAAAGCCTATCAAACTAAATCAATAAAATTTTAGGCATGCATCTAATTTAGTTTTTAAAGATTTGTTTCCAATTGTAACTATGGTAGTTAAATAGTAATTTATTCAGATTAAGAATCAACTGATACAAAAACCAGGTTTATATCATCTTTTTCCCGTTTAGATTCACCTTTTCCCACCCTTAAAGATTCAGGGTTGGTTGATTAATTTTCAAATTTTAAAGAAATGGCTGAAAGAGGTTAAATTATAATTTTAAAAAACTGAAGTCAAAAAACATATTTCTTTAATTATAGAATGCAATTATCACATTGATTATGATGATAATGTACATGGTGACTGAATCAGATTTATGTACACTGTGATTTATATCAGTATGTACTTTAATTTTTTTGAAATTACAAAATGTTTTGAAACTGATATCAATATGTAACAAGGGATAACTATACTTTTATTTGTTCATGGAATTTAAAAATATTCCAACATATACTCACATATTCACATTCTCAGTGTTTGAAAACAGTGAGAAATTAATTTTATTAAATTGTATTATCATTGTGAGAAATCGAAGATCATCATTTAATGATTTATTATTATTCAATGTATACAATATAAAATAATTCTATTACTTTAAATTAATTTAATAATAATACATACCTCAACTCGAACACTTTTACTTTCATATGTACATGTTGTTTCATTTTTAACACAGCATGAACTAGGTAGGTCAGGAAAATGAAAGGTTCCATTCCAATCTCTTGGGCCATCAATACCACAACAGTTGTACTACATTTAAGAGATACTGATTAGAATGTATATCATAATAAAAAAACCTGTATTTTCAAATGAAATAAAAATTATAAACTTCATTTTAAGATTATTGATGCATATAAGTGAAAATTTGTCATACAATTTAAGTCTTATTATCATTCAATTACACATTACAATTGAACTTAAAACGTAATTCACAAGTTGATAAAGAATCATCTAATTAGTATGAGACAATAAAACCACTGTTTTGAAAATTTAGATCAGTCAAGATAGTCAAGAAAAAATCTAATAAATCTATAATGTAGACCTTCTAGCAGAGCTACACTACTAATGCAAATTTGTGGATTTTATTGGTGAAATCTTCTGAAACCGCGTTGTCTTAATTTCTTTGATTCGCTAACACAAGGTGTGTTTCTATTTCAACACTTGGCGGTATTCCATCTTTATTTAGTTGATACGGTTACAAGTATGATAACAGATTTCAAATGGATTATTACATAAAAATGGCAAATTTCATCAAAGAAAAGATCACCAAAGGAAGCCATCATGAAAAGTTATCAAGAACAACTCTCACATTGACTGAGGAGGGGCAGTGTCCGAAACATGTTGTCATACTTGTAACCATATCGACTAAATAAAGATGGAATACCGCCAAGTGTTGAAATAGAAACACACCTTGTGTTAGTGAATCAAAAAAGATTTTATTGGTATCTACCAAAGTTTTCATGTCTATTATTCCACCAAGAGTCCAACAGAATGAAACACTTACAGATTTCATTTATGCACATGATGCATAAATTTCCAGCACTTGACTTAGACTGTTGCCCTGAGTTTAGAGCCTTCTATTTTAAAATCTCAAGAAATTGCTTCAAGGAATTACAAGATACCTGTATTTAAATTAAATCTATTAAATTGTCAATCAAAACTGACAGTTCTACTTAGTATCAACTGTTTGGTACAACTTCATTGAAAATTGTATTACATGTTTCAAGACAGAAAAAACCTTACTGTAGATGAACACACATTTCCCAACAAAGCACAGCACAAATTTATATACTACATGGCCAACCAGAGAAATTTGAATTGAGACTAGCTTTTTGTTGATGTTAACACACAACACGGCCCAAAAGAGAGACTAAATCTTTACTATTACTAGAAAATGTTGTCAAACTCAAAAGCACCATTTTATGAGATAAAATTGTTGAAATGACCAAACAATATAATCTTGAAAAAAATAAACAAATTTGCTTATACTAAGTTTTCCACATCTACATAGTCAAATGAACAAAAGGGGGAAAAAGCTAGTAGAGTTCATTTCTACCATAAGACAGTGTCAAAATTCTCAACCAAATTGCTTGAAAATATTCAATTAGAATACACTTGTGAACACTAAGTTGGCCTCTTTACTTGTGGACTTATTACACTGTCACTGGACACAAGATCAGCCTTAGAAAATCTGTTTATTTTTCCAAATAAGTATGCATTTTGGACCTAAGTTCCTCATTGGCTTTTTTTTCTACAATATTTATGAAATTGACACAAATATTTCATAAATATTTGTAAAAAAAACGCTGATGAGGAACTTAGGTTCAAAATGCATACTTATTTGAGAAAATAAACAGATTTTCTAAGGCTGATCTTGTGTCCAGTGACAGTGTAATAAGTCCACAAGTAAAGAGGCAAACGTAGTGCTCAAGTATATACCAAGGCTAAATAAGAAGCATATTATAGTATTTTGGATATGTTTTAAACCAGACAGCAATCAATGTTTGGATTATCTACAAAATTTTGACATAAAAAAAATCTCCTTCCAGCATTTTCTGTTTTAAATCATTGAGGAATTTTCATCAAAGCAAATTAAGAAAAGGGATCTACAATTTTAGCATTCTTTCAAGGCAAAATTACAAAAAATACAGAAAAAGTTGTCTTCAAGTTTTGTTCAAATGCAAACAAAACACTTGAATATTCTCTGTTGTCCACAAAGCTATCTGTATCTGTGGAAAAGGTTCAGAAAAGTTTCTAGTTACTTATGCTCCTTGTGTTAAATAAAAAAGTTTGTTGCCTATAAGAAAAACAATTAAACTTGAACCTACAAATAATTATTTTAAAAAGGCAAATATTTATTAAATTTAGTACAGTTTGTATCTGGGGCCAAATAGACCCATGCTGGTCCTTATAAGTAGGCAAAAAAAATACCAGCCCTAGTATTAAAACTAAATTTTTCCACTTGTATTTCATAACTGCATATATATCAATCTTATAAAATGAATTATCATCACAAAACAATAAACTAAAATACCAAATAATTTAAAATGTCTTCTAGTTTAAATTACACTGAAGTGGTCAATATCAAATATTTTATATACTATCACTAAAATTCAATTAATAAAATATTCAATTCATAAAAGGTTGTTTGACCTTTATACTTGACAACTAATAATGTTGCATTGATTATTTATAAATAGTAGACAGGTTGTGTTTCATGTGCATTATATACATAATTTTTTAACAGCTTTATCTTTTACATAAAATAATGAAAAATCAAATCAGCTTTGTATTACCTTATACAAACCTGATTTGATTTTTCATTATTTTATGTAAAAAATAAAGCTGTTAAAAAAATTCTCTCTCTCTTTTCTAGAGTTTAGTTCTTAAATAATATTTAATCAAACAAATCACTTGTTTAATAAAAAGGTTTATTAAACAACATAAGTAAACAATCTTACCGTTGTTTGTATGTCATCCCAAAAGTCTTTGTCACTTGCATCTTTATTATAGTTTTCCAATAAATCTTTAGAAACACTCTTTATATTATCAGATATCTAAATTATAAATAAGCAAATTTACAATATTGAAGATGATGACATTTACACATGATTTTAATTTTAAAATAAAAAATATTTTCCTTTAATATTTGTAAATGTAAAATTCCTTTATGCATGAAAATTTTTAATCTTAGTTGAGTTTTTTAATAACAAAACCCTTTAAGATGCAATCTTTTTATTTAATAAATAGGTTTTGTTCATTTAAATCAAAATTATTTGATTTTTCCTGAAGGTCATTCAACTGACTAAAAGCATTAGAAGTTTAAGTAAAAGACTGAATCTTAAAGGGTTTTTGTTGTTTGTTGATTTGTAAGTGAAAGTAGAGAAGAGTAAATTTAAGTACTTTAAGGTAATTTTTCTGCTTTTAAACTTCTAGAAAACAAATTACAAAAGAATTTTTGTATATAAAATTTTACTTTAAAAAAATAAAGATTGACAATTTTTCTATAATTTTCACATTAGAATCTTAAATGATTATATAGATCAGTAATGTTCATTACCTGTAAAAATTAAAAACTGGATTTTTAATTTTTAAGCGAATTAAAAAATTATTAAATGATTATTTTTCAGGATGGAATAAATGTAATCGTTTTTAAAAACTAAAGTTTTTAAAAATGATTAATACTACTTCAATCTAGAAATATTTCTGAAAATAGAACTTTGCTCAATGTAAAACTGACATTTCCAGACCATCAAGCAGTGTTTCCTAACTAACATTACTGCCAACTGTTGAGCTACTTTTATTTTTCACTTTCCTGGCTGTTATAACAGCGGGAAAGTGGCAATCTGGCAAAGAAAAACCCCTCCAAATTTTTACATTTTTGGATTTAGGACATCTTGAAATATCAAGAAAAACATAAAAATTCAAGGGTAATTTCTGTGTATGAATGTTCGTGTGTGTTTGCGGGGGGCATGATTTGGTTCAACCTGTTTGAAGCTTGACTCCTGTTCTTTTTGTCAAGAAGTTCTGAAATTTTCAAGGTTTGTTTATTAGGAGCATTGGTGCTATTTAATTTTTGTGGTTAAATGTCGAGGGAATGGGGAGATAACGAGGTCATGTTTACCTGTTTTATAAAACTCATCCTCAAAATTAAGCTTTTTGCCATTTTATAATAGTTAAAAACATAAAAGTTTTTTTTAAAATAAAATATGATAACAAATGTCAGCACCAAAATTTTAAATGTTTCCGGAAAGTTGAGCAATTCGTTGCTGGTTTATTGTAAATTTTGAGAGATAGTAGTTATATGTTATATTCTATGAGTTTGTTTTATAACATACTCCATATCAGTTACTTGAATTAGCAATTAAAACAGCATGAAAAAGGTACCAATTTAAGTGACTAAGACATAAGCAATTTTCAGGATTCCAATATCTTATAATAGAATTCTATATGTAATATTATAGAAATTATATATGATAGTTATACAAAAACCATTATAATATATGAGAGAACATGAGAGTGTATGCTTAATGTCATATATAACCATTACTGTGTTCACAGAAAGTGCTTTGAAATAAAAATATTTTGCAAGTTACTTGTGTTTGCATTTTTAACAATTTAAATTGAACCTGAATGAAAAAATACAAATCATATTGAAAATGGTTAAGAAATTAGTAAAAATTCACACCTGAACCAAATATATCATTCTTAAGTGGGTAAAATACAGGAAAAAAAATCACTTTGAAATAACTATACTGCAAAATTTGAGAATATTTCACTGACTGAACATTTTCTATTTTCTTCATATTTTGAAACTAAAAATTTGAAAGAAGAAATTCAATGAATCTTGCATAAAGAATAAGCTTTGATCATGCAAATGCCTTTTGCATTTAGTCATTCCATAATCATTTGCTAGGAATCTCATACCTTTAATTATCAAATATTAAAATCTACAGTTGAGTCTAGAGAATTATAGCTTTCATCATCATTTAGTTTGAAGATTCCTTAGTACATGGGATGAGTTTTTTTGTCTTTTCACTGTTAACCCAAAACTAATTTGTACCAATAAAAATTTTTTCCTTCACAGTAAATTTCAATAATATGGAATGCTCTGAGTTATTCTTTCACTTATTTTTTAAAAATCTAGAAGTGTAAATTAATAGCTTAGAATAGTTATTGAAACTAAAGAACAGAAAATTATGCATTATTTTAAAAAATGTTTGATTTCATTGTTATCACATTCTCAAACATATAAATATAATTAAAATGTTCAACCTTAATTTTAATATGTTGTTTATAAATGAAATAATAATAAACACAATACTTTCCTTACATCTTTACAGCAATAATCTATAACAAACATTTATTTTAACAGTTGTTTATTGAAGATAATTGCTGAAAAGGTGTAAGGAAGGTTTGTGTATTACTGTAACAAAAGTTTCAGCTTTACAGGATTTCCCAAAATATTTATAATACAACTGATAAAAAGAAGATTTTACTTCATTGATCAATATACAGAATGAATTATTTTCATATTAGTGACTATTTACCACAGGATGAATAAGACCTCAGTAAAGTTTTTATCATCAATTAGCAAATGACAGAATGTTTGTATTAACATAAATAATGACATCATTCCTAATATTTGAGATTTCATAATGATTACTAAAATAACAACTAGAGTCCAAAAGAAAAAAAAAATAACTTACTTTATTTCTGAATACATAGGCAGATATTCCAACAGCTAATTCAACAATGAATATCAAAAATATGATAACAGAAAACTGAAAAGAAAAATAAGTTTTAATCATATTACTTGAAATTCTTAATAAATTTAACAGATACTATATATAAAATATTTATAAACAAATTTGTTCTTATAATATTTATACATACTAATTTTCTACACACATACTCTTGCAAATATACTAATATTTTATATTGTAGATAAAATTAATTGAACCAATTTATTTTCACTAAAATTATCAAATAATTTTTTATTAACCCCCTAGAAAAAGGTTAACTCCATTGCAGAAATAGCTAAAATAACTCAGCTGTAAGACTATTGAGATTACCAAACTATCCCATTCAAATTTTAAAAAAATCATCAGGTTAAACTTGATTGTAGTTAGATTTCAATCATGTAAACATAGATCATTTTAAGTGGCAGCTAACTTTAGATATCAAATGGTCATAATAAAAACAATGTTCTTGGTCTATGCATCAGAAGCATAAATATATGAATACAGGATGGTTGGAAAGTAAATAGCATCGAGAAATTGCTATCATTTCTTTATTTCTAATGCAAAAATAATAAATTATTTGACATTAACCTTATTAAATGAAAACATGGATGCATACCTTAAAATTCAATGTGGGCAGTGGTGCCATCTGCCAATAACACATAATCCTCATATTGATGTGGACTGACAGATGGATGCAGATTTATGCATACACAACAGAACTTAAGCCATTTTGGCTAGAAATGACTATTCTTGACTGGTTCTGGATGAATTATGGCATGATGCCCCTTCACCATATGCCAACATTTCTGGACAGTAACTACTAATTTCCACACCTCATAGCATACAGCAGTCTGCGCTCACCTCCATACAGATAAGTGGTCAGCCATTTTTTTTTTTTACCACCACAAGCAGTCTTTCTCAGTCACTGCCCACACCAACAACATAAGAATTATAAAATTCCATTGATTGATGTATATGTATACATAAAATTTATTATAATTATATTATGGTTACAAAAATTATAACAATTTCTCAATTCCTAATTAATTTCACCTATCCTCAGTATTAATAAATTAACACAGCATTTCTCAACCTGTAGTCTATGATGATAGGCAGATGTTCCACAGAGAGACTTAAATTAATAAAGATTAAAACTTTGTTCAATGATGATTCAATTTTAGTTTACTTCCAATTTGATTAATTATGTTTCCATAGCTATTCAAAACATGCTTTTGGATTTATGTTATAAACAGCACAGTGTGTCCCAAATGTTGAAAATACTCACATAGGTTTAAAAAATTAGACCTACATAACTAAGTGGCATGTAAAATATTTTTAAACATTTTACTAGTCCTTAGGCTTAAAAAAAAATGGATGAAAAACTGCTGAATTAACAAATAAAACAGCAATTTTCTTCTTTAGATGTGTTAAATTTGTTCAATATAGACAACATATATAAAATTTATTTTTCATTCTCTGTTAAATTCATTTGCTAATTTTTGTATAATACATTTGTATAATTTATAATTTTTGATCATCCTATGAAGGATTGGAAGCACTTGTTTGAAAAAGAACAAATGCTGGGAAATTAATGAAAACAATTAGTTATTTACAAAAATATTCAAATTAATTTAATTACTTATATCTTTAAATTAAAACTAATTTTCATGTTTATTTAATAAATAATTTTTCCTGAAAATAATTGAATCTCCATTTAGTATTAAAATTAAAAAAAAAAAAAAAAATACATACAGTCATCAGCATGCAGTAATTTTCCTTTATGGCACCACAGCAACCGAAGAAAGACAACAAAAGGACAGCACATCCCATTAATTACTTATATCTTTAAATTAAAACTAATTTTCATGTTTATTTAATAAATAATTTTTCCTGAAAATAATTGAATCTACATTTAGTATTAAAATTAAAAAAAAAAAATACATACAGTCATCAGCATGCAGTAATTTTCCTTTATGGCACCACAGCAACCGAAGAAAGACAACAAAAGGACAGCACATCCCAAGACAATTAACAAAATAATTGGTGCATGTAAATTTGAAGAAAGTTTTGAGAACTCTTTCACTCCTCCTAAAGCCAAACTGCCAATGATTATAAATACGAGGCCAAATAACTGCAAAAATTTAATTTATAAAATTAGCATAATTAGATAATCAAATATTAACTTACATTTTAAAATTTATCACATATTAACATAGTATTATTAATAGTGATTTCAGAATGTTTAAATTTAAAAACATTTTATTATGGCCAAAATAAAAATTGTATCAGGAACATCATATAATATAGCAAAATAATAAACGATTAAAATTTAAAATCACACATTAAATACCAAATATTCTGAAAAATTTTAATAAATAAGTCTTAATAAATAAACCAACTAAAGCCTTTCATGTGTAAATTTCCTTATTTAATTGATATGTCTCATTAGGGCAGATTATGTAGAGCAGCAGTCGCCAACCTTTCTGATCTTATGAACCTCTTATGAACCACTAAACTCGCAATTTTGAATCCTGTGGACCATTGTTGTGAATTTTTTTAAATGATAGAATAATGATCATAAAAGTTCCATTTTACTGTATTTTACTTTATTACTATGAAATACACTTGTCTAATTATAGCAAATTAGTGTGAAGTTTGTTGCTACTTGTTTTAATAAGTTTATGGATGCTTGTCGCTTTTCCACAAAGGTTGACAATCACACTTACATATATTATTTATTGTTGATTATGTATTGATAATAGTCATTTTGTGTTTAGTTTTAAATTCAAATAAAAACCCCAATAAGTGAGAAAAAGCAACCGAGCATTTTGTATTTCTTTCATAATTCATTGCATAACCTTAAATTGATCAATGTCCAAATTTCTCCACAGACCATCAGTGAACCACCAGTTGATGACTGATAATCTAAAGCATTGATTCCTCTCCATGCCATTACTGTGCCAATTATCATCTTACCATTCAATATCCATTTTAAAATAGCAGGACTTGGATAAACATGGTCCTATATTGAGATGCATAGTATGATCTATTTCCACAAGAGCATGTCACTGAAATTCAATGCCAACTTGTTGAAAGGTATGGATCTAATTCATGTCATGGAAACAGTTTGGATTTGGTGCAATGTCTTCAATAACAGCAAGACAGGTTACAGAAAAGCAATGACCATCCCATGCAAGCATACTTGCCACAAATGACAACGTTATCTTCATTAAAGTCTCAGTTTAAAAGGACCAACACACAACTCAGTGCTATTGCAAATGAGTAACATTTCACTGGGTGCCATGCAGATCATGAACAAAGGAAAGTGTCCCCAATGGATACTGAGTCAACTCACAAAGGTCATAAATCTGCTATAATTTTTTGCATTTGATGCATTACCATGAGGGAGGAGTGCAAAATCAGCAATGCAATGTTACATAATACATATGTATTTATTACTCTCTAACAATGTCAGTAAGCATTAACAACTAAAACATTTCTTCCTTTGGCAAAAAAAAAAAAAAAATTCAAAACTCAATAAAACATTTTATATATAGTGAGTAACAATATCCTTGGATACTGAGGACATTGTTCTTGATTTTCTCAATCAAGGAAACACTGACTACTCAGACCAGTTGTAGTAGACCATTTCTTAATCTGAGTTACAAAGCCATATTGTACATCATAATGCCAGATCACACACTGAATACAAGTTGTGACACTAGTTGAGTTATATTGATCAGCCCTCTCACAGTCTAGCCTAGTACCTAGTGATTTCCATTTCTTCAAGCTTTTAAAGCAGCCCCAGGCAGAAAAATGATATGCAACTGATGGCCAAATTCAGCAAGTCATAATGTCCTGGCTGTAGGACCTTGACTCTTCTCTGTGCCTTGATGTACCAGTGGAACAAACATTTGGATAAGTATAGATAATACATGGAATAGTAATATGTTACAAGGTGCACTAATAATTATGTTTACAGTTATGAATGAATAAATATATTCACACCACAGCACAGGTCTTATCTTATTAAGAACACCCTTTTATATAATGTAATGCTTTCACCATAACACAATACAAAAAAATCAAAATAGACATTAAACTATAATTGCATCTATGAACCAATTATGCATCACAATCAAAAGATAACCGAAAAATATGAAAAAATACATTATTAGTACAGTCTATTAGTATATCTCATGTAATTAGTATATCGCTATTAACCTACTTCGCGTTGAATTTTCATCGATGTTAAGCCTAACAAAAATTTTTTTTAAATAATAATCGTCACTATTGTATCGTTAAAAATTAGAAAATTAAGCCTCGTTTAAATACTGGCTCCCTTTCATGTTGAAGCCATGTTGTCAGCTAAAACATGTAAAAATACTATTAAAGTAGCCAAAACATAGCCAAATATTGTAGCGCCACATCACTAGCAGACATTTGAATTTGCCAACTAGAACGGTCTGTTAACCAATGTGACGGTTAATCGGGGGTCGGATAATCGATGCTCTACTGTATTTCTTCAAGTAAATTAAAAATTGTCAATTCACAAACAAAGAACCTCCAAAGGAGCAAGGACACAATGATCCAGACCAAGTCCATAATCTGATTAAATTACTAGTTAGAGATACTAAGTGATGGGGAAATGACTTTTCTAAATTCTAAAGATCAGTGCATTCCCAAAATAAACTATATTATATTATACTAGAAATTCTCCCGTCAAGCATGACAGAATATTTTTTATGAAAAAGTAGAGATTTAATGAAGAATTTAATGAAGTAATTTTAAAATACATCATTTGCCAAAATAGTTAAAAATGCAACTTAAAGGAAATTCCCTCATCAAGCACAAGCGTCACATGGTCGTTGACATCACTGCAATGTAAGTGCAATCTCCAATCTGAAATCAGGTAGCCTATACTTTCCATCAGAACATAAAACAAATATAATCTCAAAATTTCATCTGGATTGGACAAAAATTGCAAGATTATAAGGAATTCACAAACACAGATAACAGCTATTATATTAGTAATGGAAGAGGAGAAAAATCAAATTAGATTATACAATTGCACAGTTCACTTAATATTTTCTTGTAATCAATTACTAGGACATCATGCATTTTGTTGTATTACAATAGAATTGAGACAGAGTCAGAAAGATAAAGGCGATCCTTACACTTGCTTGGCATAAACTGGTGTTCTTTGCACACGACAATCACAAAAGTGATTCTTATTCTTGCTTCCATGGAGACAATCCTTGCACTTGCTGCTGTGGAGAAGAAAAGCCAAGAACAAAGCAATCAATGTCAATTGCTTTGTTCTCAGATGAAAGCAATCAACTCAATCTGTAGCTTGAATTATCACTTTGATCCCATTGTATCTCGAAAATGAAGTCATAGACCTCCATTTTTTTATTACATTTTTTGATTCTCATTGCAATTAATGAAAAATAGCAAACTTTAATAAAAATCTATCAATGAAATTTTCAGAATGAACACAATTCTGTAAATCACATAGCAGAGACTTTGATAATGCTCCATATTAAATATAATCAAACCAATATTGCTTCTTTAACTACATCTATTTCAAATGAAAACTTTTTCAATAAATATTGTAAGTTACTCAAAAAATTTCATGAAACAGAAATTTACAACAAAAATTTTAATTTTATCAACAATTGTTTATAAAGAGAATATTTTATACCTCCAGGAAATTGCTGCAGCCCCAGTCATTTGATAAAGAAAAGGTTATTTGAATGAATTAAACAATTTGCAAAGACATTCAAACATTGGTGTAAAAAATGTCAATAAACTAAAAAAATATTTTGAGTATCTCAACATGTAACAAAAATACAACAAACAAATAAGTAGGACTTTACACTTTATGGAAGAAATGCCTTTGAATATTTACCAGTTTAATTCGGGAAAACAATTTTGTAAACTGATGATTTTCTTCAGAAATTCTCAATACTGAGATATCATTCAAGCTTCGGTTTTTTTTTGTTCATACTTCATACTGAACATTCTAATATTATTATTGCAGCAATTCTTGAATTAGAACAAGTATTGATAACAGCTTTAACTACATCGATTCTTTTGAAAAACATATTTTCTTCAAAAATAAATTTTTATTAACTTACTCATTTTTTAGTCTGTCTATATAAGATCATGTAACTCAATTTTTTCATCCACTTTCCAATTTAGTTGAACTTTACATAAATATGTATTCCCAATGACAATACATTTCTTTAGTTTGTAAACAATTTTTTGCAAAATAATTACTTAAGTTACAACAATTAAATTAATTACATTTGATTGAAGTGAAGAGGACTAAAACAAAAAAGTAGAAAATAAAAACAATTTTTGTGATAACTCAGGATGTATTTTCTTCATAATTGAAGTTTAGACTATTTACAAAAAGTCAAAAATAACTTTTCAAGTCTATCTTTATCCCTTTTACACCACCATAGAAGTAACAGTTTTAAATACATCATGAGTTATCACAAAAATTGTAACTATATGCAAATAATGTAGATACTCGTAACCACCACTAGAGGGCCAGAAGCAGTTTAAAAAGTGGATAAGTAATATGGTGTGAAGAATTCTTTTGTGTTTTTAATTGTTAAAGTGTCAGAACCTACAAGAAAAGGCTGACACTTGATCTTTTTTTAACATTGTGAAGTTTTCTACCAATTTTTACCCGTGTTTAAGAAGTATTTTTCAAAAGCAATTTTCAAACTTACTTCTATGGTAGTGTAAAAGAGATAGAGAGACTCAAAAAGTTATTTTTGACTTTTTGTAAATAGTCTAAACTTCAATTATGTAGAAAATAAAAATATTTTTAAAGAAAATGCTTTTAGTCATACATATGAATAAAAGAATTTTCTTTAAAAGCTGAAGAAAAAGAAACTTTTCTTCAGCTTCTATTGTATTCTTGGTATTATGCTGCGAAAATTAAAAACTGTGGGGTATTTATGTTTAGAAATGATGCCTAACACTTATTTTTGATCATATAATATCAAGAATACTATGAAAGTAGAAAAAAAAGTTTTTATTGCATTTATGTGAATAAAAGAACCACGTTAGGTTCTTTTGTTTGTTTTTTCTGTACACATAGGTTATCAGTTCTGTAATTAACTTCATCCCAGTGGGATGTGTTGTTCATTCTTTAAAATTTTTTTTATGAACAAATTTGACTGAAATACAGCTGCTACAATGAAATTCTGTAATAATTATTAATTAATGTCAAATTGCAATAAAAATTATGAAATTTGTATATTTTACATTTTTATCATGATAGTTTAAAAATTTAAAAATTGGTTATTAGTTTTTACTTTTTCCCCCCTCTCTTTTTACAATTAGTGTGTTCCTTTTATATTTCAAATATGCTGATATTTAAATACAGTAGAACCTCGATTATCCAGATTGTTCAAAATAAATTTAAAATTTTACGAATTTGCTGATTTGGCGAATTACGACACTGTTTATGTACATGACGGAATGCATAATTTTTTTTTGTTTCAACAGTGTCTCACCCATCACAGTGGTCGTAAACTCTTAAATATATTTTACGTCGTAATAAAAATATAACTTGACATACATATTTATAAATAATTTATATTCAAATTATATCATTTCTATGACCAAGGGCAGCGTAAAGCATGGATGACGTGGGCCACCGCCTATGCCTCGTGGTCTGAAGGGCCTCACGCCTCGAAGATTTATGCATTACTTAAAAGCCGCGAATGCGACGAAAAAATTTTACTCATCATAAAACGATAAATAGTTTGTCAAATTTTTATTCATAAAAATGCAGTTTCAACTGCTTTTTATTTTATAAAATCTGTCTTCTTGCGCCACAAGGGGGCCTTTTAAACAATAGGTAGTCTGTTAGCTGGTCAATAGTAGTCCAAATTCAATACAAACATTTGTTCCTTGAAAATTTGATCACAATTTAAATACAGTATTTATTTTTAATATTACCTATATGTATCGAAAAGAAAATGTGTTGTATTATCATTAAAAGACAAATTAAAGTATTTGTTTCAATTATCCGAATTTTTCCATATCCGGACTACCTTCATCCAAAATTAGTCCAGATAATCGAGGTTCTACTGTATTAAGTCATAATATTTATATATAATCATATACACCAATATATTTTAAGCTATCATGCCAAAACTATATAAGAAATTAATAACACACTTATAAGGTAAAAATTAACAGTACTAATATCAATTAACCCATTCATGGCCAGATTATAGGAAATTTCAAATCTGAATCAGTCAAGTTCCTGATATTACAAAACTAGAAAATCCCTACTTAATTTAACTAAAAATAAATCAGCTAATTAAAGAAAAAGTATTGTTGGTACAGTATTAATATAAGGCAAACAATAAAAACAAATATATATATAAAAATGGACATGTCCCTATATTTCACTTTTCCACCAAAACTACACATCGCACGTGAATGGTGTTTGTATGTGGTGGTAGCCCCAAGTCTCCATTCGTGCATAGGGGTGGTTGCGTCTCGATAGCTATAAGGGTGCGGGAGATATGGGCTTGAAAGTGGTTGAAAGTGGCTTTCTATTTCAAATGTTTTGTTCGAATTTGTTCGAATTAAATTCAAACATAAAATTCGAATATTGGTTCGATTATAGAACGATTGTAAACGTTCCAGAAACGTTGAAAATAGTTCGTTTGACCGGACGTGAACAGGAGACATTCAGAAATAGAATCGGGACCAGGTCTCTAATTAGTCTGGAAACGGGGGACCTAATTCTTGCATTATGTGAAAACGGGTAAAATTGGCTATAATGTAATTATCTTAATCTTCACTATCGTTACTTTTTAAAAACCCAGCGAAACGGGTCCTTGCAGCAAAATTCTAGATTACTTAGAAAAACAGTCTTTTATATATAAAAAAACTATATTACATACAAATGTACGAACAAATAAAAACCCAGCGAAGCGGGTCCTTGCAGCTAGTTGGGAATAAAATTAGTCTGTGAAGATAATTTTGTAATGTAGCAGAGCTTAAAACAAGCACTTTGACTAAAAATAAGTCATCCAATCAGAACAAAAATGTTGAATATCTGTTTTCAAATGGTAGTTCTGCAGTTAGAACCAATTTTATTGTGCTTAAAGCACAACGATTGCCAGATTAGATTGAGCTACATTAGTGATACTATCAATTAAATGCTAAGTAATTTGGCCTAGAAGTAAGTATTAGGTGTCATCTCTTATTAAATTTAATTCTATTTAAATTAATATTTATTAATTAATTTAGAAGGTTAGTATTTAATTATTAGCAACAGCAGTAATACAGTGCTCCGCAAAAGTATAGAACCACTGCAAATTTACTATACGAAGGTTAGGAATTACACACATGATGCAGCTACCTTAATTATATTGTTCAGAACTTATGAAAACATAATTTGTCAAAAATCATAGTTTCCTATATTGCAGCAAACAGCAGAAATTGTAAAAAAAAAACAATTTTAAGCACCACAAAAGTATAGAATCGACTAGTAGATAAATATAAAAAAAAATATACTACAAAATAGTTTAATTTAGTAATTTATTTGCACACCTCCTACTGATAACATTGAAAATGCAATTTGGCATGCTATCAACAAGGTTTTCCATGATCGATGCCTCAAGGGAATTCCAAGTAGTGACAATTGCTTGTTTTAAGTGTTCAGTGTCGATACACTGATGATTTTGGTCATAAATTCGGTCAACCAAGATTCCCAAAATGTTTTCTATAGGGTTGCAATCAGGAGAATGAACTGGTCAATTCGTTTATTTTCAAACCACTGTTTCGTATCTCATGATACATGGATAGATGCATTGTCCTGTTGAAAAATAGGAGGAATTTGTCTGAATCTGTTTGTATGGCAGCAATTTGTTCTCCAGAACTTGTTGATAGTCAGTACTGTTCATGCGACAGGTAACGAATGCCAAATCCAATTTTCTCTATGCAGAAAAAACATCCCAAACGATAACACTCCCACCACTGAATTTACTTTGCAAAAAGTATTTGAGCTTTTTCTGTAAATCACACCAATAGAACGCTAAACCATCTGGCTCATCCAAATTAATTTTTTTTTATCCAAAAAGTTTATCTATATGACAAAATGGTTGTTATTTCTTGTACTAGCACGATAGGTATACACAAAACAAAAAACTTACCTTATTCCATTGAGTGGCCATATTTTTCCTAGCAAAATTGAGTTGGGCAGCTTTGTGCTCAGGCTTAAGAGCAGGGCACTTCTCATTTCAGACCAAACAATGTTATTGCTGCCATGTAAGAACCCTTCAAACAGTTTCATGATGTACTTAAATACCAAATCATCCAAAATTTTACGAGTGGACACTGTGGAATTAGAATCTGCATTAATAATTCATCTGCAATCTTGCAGGGCAAGCTTTGAAGGACATCCAGAATTTGACAAATTATGCTGAACAAGCTTTTTTGAACACTTGATGCTGTTTGCTACTATCTAATGACTTAAATCAGTGCTTCTCAAAGCTACAATTTGTCCTTTCTTATAGTCTTAAATGGGTACCACCAGGCATAATGAAAAATAAAATACTTTCATACTTCAAGCTGGCGAGAAAGATGACAGTTCTATACTTACATGGCAGTATATACATTAACTTCCAATAACTTCCAATGTGATTATTGGTAAACACACTCATTTCACAAATTTTAAACATTACCAGACAAAGGTTCATCAAGAATGTTTGTTTGAATTGACTTCCTCGCTATTTCACTTCGCTGTTTGAATTAGTTTCCTAAAATTATGTTTTTATAAGTTAGATGCTAATTAAGCATGAAAAAATCTATTTCTATCTATTAGTTCATGCTCTGACCTCAAAAGACCAATTTTTTGAATGGCTTTATACTTTTGTGGAGCACTGTATAGCCCAATCTAATCCAGCAATTGTTTGTTTGCTTGAAATTTATTTGCTAATATTACTTGCTACAGTGTTGCAAAATTAAAATTACTAAGTATTAATTAATACTAGATCAGTAATGATAAATTTTTTCTGAAGATAACTAAATTAAAAAATTTTGACCTGACTCCAAATCACAGGTCAAATATTTGCATAATTTTAAAATATGTTTACAAACTTAACTTTTTAATCTATTTCAAAAACAAATTTTACATAAGTGTAATGATGATAATGCAATTACAACAGAAACAAATACTTTGTTTAATGGAAAATCTGTTTATTTGATATTTTCTATCTGTAGTTCATAACATCAAATTGAATCTGAGATATGAATTCAATAAAGGTCTTTAAGACTTTACAGAGCAGGTTTAGGACCCCACTTTCACACTACATATGCAAAGTTTTGAAATTAATTATTTTTTTATAATTTATAAAAACCTAACACTTTCAAAACATTGCATGAGTACTATGAAATCATTAATCAAGTCATGGGTTTGCCAACACTGTACTAGATGACAAATTTTCTCTCTATAGAACAGCATTTAACCTGGGGTGTGAAAAAACGTTTCCAGGAATGTAAATGGTAACAATAGAGAGTTTTTTTAGCCTTTAAATGTGTAATACAATATTTAAAGCTAAGACAGCTTTAAATATTGTATTACACTATTCTATATAAATTTGACTCAATTGTTCTGTGCACTCTCAACTGTGAAATGGGATCATCATCACTTTTGTATATAAAAACAAAAGTGAGAAATCACTTAAATGCAAGTGATCATTTACATATGGCATTTAAAAAAGCCCCACTTCAAATATTTTATTATAAGCAGCAACAATCTAGCATTTAAACATTGAGATAGGTTTTAGGGGTATGTTCTGTATACTGTACATTTTTCAATAAATAGATGTGTAATAAATTAATTTCATAAGAAAAAATATCTGAACATAATTTTCAAAATGGTGAGAGACTATTTTCAAATTCCAGTGAGTTGCTGATCACTAAAAAAAAGTTAAGAAAACTGATATACAGTAGAGTGTCGTTTATCCGAATCAATTGGGGACTGGGGTGGTTCGGATAACTTATTTTTCGGATAACGAATCATGTACAGTACGAAAAAATATATTAATTTATCCCATGTTGAAATTTTTCTCCGTTGCGTGTCACTTCGCGTTGAATTTTTGTCGATGTTAAGCCTAACGAAGACTATTGTATCGTTAAAAATTATTTTTTTATTTTGTACAAACAAAATAAATATATTGAAAAATATAAAAACAATAAAAAATTATACTTCAGATGTTAATTTAGTATCAAAAACGTAAAATATTTGAGTAACCCAAGAAATAGCCAAAGATTGCAGTGCCACAGCACTAGCGAAAATTTAAATTTGCCGACTGGAATGCTTTCGGATAACAGACGTTTCGGATAACCAGCTTTCGGATAAACGATGCTCTACTGTACAATAATAATTTTCATGTAACATCTATGTGGACCATGTGTGTTTTTATACATTTGCTATTGATCTCAGGCCAAGAAATGGTTGAATTTTAAAATTACAGTATTTTATATAATTATTTCACTAAACTAACAAAAACAATATATGAAGGACATTTATATCAAACTAGGGCTTTTGCTATCATATTCAAAATAATTAATGCAAGAACATTAATTCACTAAAGGCAGCAAATACTGTGTATGTTCCTTTAATAAACAAAAACAAAAACACTGAGTAACATTGAAAATGCAATTTGGCATGCTATCAACAAGGATTTTTATGATTGATGCCTCAAGAAAGTTTCGAGCAGTGACAATTGCTTGTTTAACCCTTTGTTGACCACGGGGACGTGAATTAGAGTAGTTTACCTGAGTCCGTTCTATGTTAATCTCTAGCTTGTTAGGATTGTTTGCTGTCAGAAATGACGAAACGGGTAGACTGTTGATATACGCCCCGACGATTGGAGAAGACACTTATACGTTTTTGGCGTGGAAGAATTATCATGTGATTCTTGATTTATTAGCTCGGAGTTCGAGCTGTCTCCTGGTTCGGCTGACACGAGACGTCGCGGATAGGAGAACTTGGTCGGGCTATTGATACTTCCCTCGGTGTTACGACTGTCTTTACTTCATAATTTTATTTAATTGTCAGTTTATCATCATTAATACTTGACTGTTTTGACTGAATTTGTAATATAAGTCCAAACATCGTAATAACCGTTGACTTAGAGGGATATTTGATCGGTTTCATCTATAAGAGTATCAAGAGCTGGCGGAAAGAGGAAGTGGGGTTTTTTTCACTTTTCTTAGTTTTAACTAATTAAGTTAATTACCTAATTACCCATCTCATAATGTCACAGTCGCCCTCGTAGTGTTCTTTTAAAAGACCAACTAAAAGTAATCGTTCGGTTCCAATGATATCATAGTCATAGAACTTATGGTTCACATGACAATATTTAGCCATCGTGGATATTAATCTATATTACGTATATGGTGTTAATTTACATTGTACAGATCATGATCGGATGTAGTTGGAAATGCAATTACTAACGCATATACATCGTATTTGAAAGCTGAGTGATTCAAATGCTATATTTTTCATAAATTTAAAGTAAATAATACGAATTGTTGAATTTAACACAAATTGGCGCGATAACCTGCCACTTTATTCCAAATTAATATGTTTATTCATTAGCAATATTATAGCCCGAATGCAATCTAGTGACAGTTGGAATATCCCATATATTACTGTTTTTTTCAACAGGACAACGGACAACACATTTATCCGTGTATCACGAGATACGAATAGGTGGTTTGAAAATAAACAGATTGGCAAATTTGTTCTCCTGATTGCAATCCTATATAAAATATGTGGGGATCTTGGTTGGCTGAATTTATGACCGAAGTCATCAGTATGCCGATATTGAACACTTAAGATCTATGGCTATGTAGCATTAAAATGTAAGTGAAAATATCACATAATTGGGCGTAATTAAAATTTATTTTTCCTCAACACATTTTGTAAAAGGGATTACTGCATAATAGAAAATTGTATTACAAAGTATCATTTCATTCTATACTTTTTATTATCGAAATAATGAAGTCATTATATACTCTAATTTATTGCTATTATAGAATTAGTATGAAATGATTTTATAAGTTTGCTTTCTCATTCGCAAAACTGTATTAATTATATTTTATTTTATCATTTCAGATAACATTTAATCGCTAGTTGTTTTCTCTTGACATCCACGGAATGAAAAATATTTCAAGGTATGATTAACGTCAAAACTTTTTATAATAAATTATGCAATAATTTTCGGGTATAAAATTATGACATATATAATCAAAGTAATATTATGAAGAATTTACACTTACCTTAAAGCATTTGGGTTAATATCAAAATGATTCAACTGTAAAGTGATGATGAGGAATTAATGGCTTTTATGGTCGTGAATTTCATATTTTTGACATTGCAATCGAAAAATCCCGGAAACGCAGAAGCTTCTGTAAAATCCGGATTAGGATAACGTTAGAGATCGAACCAGGTTGTCGAAAAATACTAGGAATTTTTTGGAAGTTGTAGATTCCGGTAATATTGAACCATATTTAGGGACTTGCCAGTGCTGTGGTAGATATAAAATGCTGTGTTTATGCACACAAGACAGAAATTCAGAAATACAAAGTGATGTGGAGTTTCATTCACTGTACACTGTATTTATTTACTTGACTGAATCAATAATTCGAACACTTATAAATTTCAGATTTGGATTATTATTCTTTCTCCTAAATGTCATATACGCTGTCTCTGTTTTTGAGAAAAATGAAACCAATTCAGGTAGAAGAGAAATCATTGCATTTTTCTGATAATAAAAATAAATTCATGTTTTTAACTACGAAATAATTTAATACACTTTAAGGAAGAGTACGTAGGAAAATTGAAAGTGCAATTGCTGATGATGGAGAATTTCCTTATATGGTATGTTTACTCATTTAAACTTTTATGAAAGATTAGATATAATGATTTATCTTACAGATAAAGAATTATTTAATTTAGGTAGCAGTGTTCAAAAATGAAAACTTTTGTGGAGGTTTTACATTAATAACAACACAAACAGTACTTGGAGCAGCACATGTTATAGACGGGTACGTTCACTTTAATTTTTATTGTACTCTTTAGACAAAAATCTGATTTGATAAATAACACGCTCGTTATCATATTGGTTAATAATTAATATTAAACGAAGACTATTTAAATTCATTCATTTTTTTTAATTAAATCTTTAAATTCTAAACGCTTTATTCCTTAACATTAATTAAAACGAACAGCATAAACTGTCAACACATTCTAACCGTTAAATAAATCGACAATAACAACAAAGTATTGTTAATATGAATTTATCTATTACAAATTAGGGGCAAGTTTTAAAAACAAGTGACATTTTTCTGTTTTTCAGCAATTACTAAAAGCTAAAGTTTATACCTTAGACATGAAAAAACAATACAGTTTACAATGTCGTATCTCATGTACATGGACGACAAAAAATTTTATGTATCGAAATAAAAACAACTTCATAAACTTCTACAATTTACACATTTATACACCAAGGGCATACAAATGGAGTTTGGCCTAGATATGCAAAATACACAGTTAAAGTAATAAATACATATGTCATCCCAGTACTCACATACTCTTTTAAGGTTATATATTGGACTCACACAGAACTTGAGCAACTCCAAAGGAAAACAAGAACAACGCTTAATAAGCATAGCAACATCACTCTAAATCCACCACAGAAAAATTAACCCTTCACGTAAAGATAGTGGACGTAGCCTGATCGACATAGTTAACCTTCACTACAAACAAATACAGTCACTGAGAGAGTTTTTCTACAGGAAACAAGAAACATCGCAATTACATAAAGCAGTAACTCTAGCAGACTCAAATAACACACCATTAAACTTACACTCACATCATACAGACGTGACAACATATAAAAAGCATAGACACCATCAAGCAATCGTGGGCTCGAAAGGCATTCTATGGCAGACATCCTTACGACCTGGCCCAGGATTTTGTTGACAAAACTGCGTCAAACAGCTGGTTAGATCGGGGATGCCTCTTTGGGGAGACGGAA
>NW_019384330.1:613860-631822 GCF_000671375.1 Centruroides sculpturatus
AGGTGTATTGTGATATCTTATATATATATATATATATACATATATCATTTATAATATATAGTTATATATATATATATAAAATAAAAAAGGCATATGCCTTAAATAAAATGTTAAAAAATATATTAGAAAGAGGAATAAAATGAAGAAAATGCTTAAAATGTAAACTGTATTGATACTGTATATTGATACTGAACAGCTTTAAATAAGTATAGCAAAAATAATAACTATATAAAGTAAAATAAAGTGTTGTAATGAAGTTGTATAAACTTTAAAATATAAAAAATATATGAAATATGTTGTGAAAGCTTTATAAAAGAAACATGATATAAAATAAATTTTATAAATTGTGTAAAAAATTCTCCAAAATACAAAGCAATTTTGAAATATTACATATATAAGATACATATTTTATTATAAATAAATGAATCTGTATTAAATTATATATTAAAAAATATTGAAATATTATAAATTATATAATAACTTATAAAAGGATATAAAATAGAACAATAATACATATTTATGATTTTTTCTCAGAATAAACCTACTTTATATTGATCTGCCAAATTTATTATTTCATTTGCCCTTGTTCTAGTTACTTTCATACTAAATGTAATTTTTATATAAATTATTCTCAATGATAGACATAATACCACAGACATACTCAATGAATTTAGAAGTTATAATTCAATAAAACAAGCCATTCTTCAAGCTTTTGAAAATGTAATTAAATAAGCAATCAGGTTGCTAATCTTGAAAATATTCTTATAGAAAAAAAATATATATATAAGCATAACTAAATAATACTTAACAGGAAACTTGTTTTGATGAATATAATTATTTAGAATAGCATGAATAAGTTTTGTAATGCTTTTGAGATATGAATACAACTGTTTGTTCTAGTTTAAACTGAAGCAATCACTTTTATAGTAAATATTTTAAGTAGGATAAATTTTTAAACATTTATTTATATACATTTTTATGTTTGTGATTCGAAAATATAAACACATATAACACACCTTTCGTTTAATCTTATAATTTTGAGTACATACAGATGTTTTCAGTTTGTTACCGATATACAGAAACTGTTCCAAGTAGGTCAAACACTAAAATGGTTAGTAATAACTGCTGGGAAAAAAGTTGTACGGCTTTCTATCGTATCATTGACAAAATAATAATGTTAAATATAGATAAAGGTATATAGGTCTAGCTTTATTTTTTTATTCATTCATTTATTTATTTATTTTTGCATAGAGATATTCAAACTTAGATCAATAACTGAGTAAGTTTGTGGTTGTTTCTTTTCTAAAAAAAAAAAAAAACAAACTTTTCTAAAAAAAATTAAATAAATGTGGTGATAATTCATATTTCAGCTAGTGATAATAATTTTCTTATTATTTTTATTGACAAATTTATGAATACATATTTATACTTACTAATTTTTCATAAGTGTAAATAATTAAAATAAAATTTAATTTAATGAAATGCATCACTTCTGATAGAAACAGAGGTTAATTTTGCACATACAAACAGACAAACGGACGAACAATGCGCTGACCTTATTTAAAAGTCGTTAAAAATGATAAAATTTGAAGAAAATTAAGAGGATTGATGAGCGACTTCATAGTCGAAATTTTGAAATAATTAATTTAAAATTAAAAAGAAAAAAACTGACATTGATAACCTACTTCCATTATGTAATTTCTTTGTATCGTGTTTGGTTACATATTTATATAAATTGTATATAACATCATAATCCTAAATACAGTTTTTCATTTGTAATGATTATAATAAGTAGTCTATTTTTACAATTTAATACAGCAATTTTAATTAAGCATAAAATTGGCTATAATATCCTCAAATAATAATTAAAATACATTAGTTTTACAGGGAGAGGATACAATCGTACTTTTAATATTTTNTTGCGTTCGATTATTTTTTGTCTAAATCGCCTGAGGACGACGACAATAAGCTCGTCGAAAGTACTAGCGATAATAAAACGCATATAACGCCGAACTCAGTGTTTTTGTTTTTGTTTATTAATTAATTTTGGCGTGTTAGTTAACATATTCTTTATTTAGTATGTTCCTTTTAATAAATAGTATAAAGTATGTGTCTCATTAGCCTCTGGTGCAAAATATTCAAAATGGCAACTAGCATAATTGATGCATGTGTGGAACAATGCATTGTGATGAAATTTCTTGTTGAAGACAAGATCAATAGACAAATTGTATAAATTGATTTTACTAGAGTATTAATCACAACTATGTAGAAAGCAAGGCTTAATTCACATTAGAACTGCCAGATTTGATTTTGAAATACTAGCAGTGCTAGCTAGTCAGACTGGCAAACAGACAAAAGCACTCGTGTAACTGACTCCTTAGATTGGCACTTTAATTAACCAATAAGAAAACATATGTACAGTACAAGTATGTTCCAACATACAGTTAAAAGTATTTTAAGAAAAATGTGTCATTAATATTTTTGCTATAAAATTAACCACGTTTAAGAAAATAAAACACCATATGAATGAAATGTCTATCATGAAAGCAATTTCATATTTGTACTTTTGTCCATAGACATTTTTATGTACCTTCAATGCCATATTAAAACATGTCATAGGAGCATTATCTTAATCAGCTGCTTTTGGTTTTCTATTCAAAAACTGTAAAAAAGGATCAAATCAGTAAAACTGGCCTACTACACTGTAGAACAGTAAATAGATCTTGTCATCATGACAACCATAGCTTAGCTGCTAAAACCAAATCCAGCTCTTCTAGTGTGAATCCAGTCTTAACTTTAATATAAACCATTCTTAAATACAAATTTAAATATGTTCAGTAAGGAGAGAAATGTTGGCATTAATAAACTGAACAGTTTGATCATTATGAGTGATCTGTATGGCAAGGATTAAAAACAAAAAAAGTGTACTTTTACAGTTTTTTTGTTTCTACAGATGATTTCCTTCAAATGATTCTTTGGGATCAAAAATGATAAATGGTTAAAAATAAAATTAGGAAATATTAGATACAGATTGTGAAGTTCCATTAGCAAAACAATTCATGCTAATTTTTTAAGAACTATTTATTTAATATAAAGAATTTAAATAAAAATAAGTCACACCTTTCACACTATTTCCAGTAGTTTAATAAAATTTAATGAAACAAATGTTTTCAGCTACATTAAGTGGCCTGCTTCAGTGTGAAAGGTGTGACTTCTTATTGGTAGGTTCAATTTCACCATGTTAAGAAACTAGTTTAAAATTAATATGCAACAAAAATCTAATGTAACTATTCTGATTATATATATATATATATAATCTGTTATAATAGTTATATCAGGATATATATATACTGTATACGGAGGTATAGGGCAAATCTGCATAAAAATCTTGCCAAATTAATCATGCTTTATCTCTGTTCTGGAAATAATTCACATCCTGTAAGGTTGTATCTCATGCTTATAAGGATCCTTATAAAGATAACATATGAAGATTGGAATGATTGTACTGGTAAATGTTGGTACAGTAGAACCCCTCTAATCTGTCACCTTTGGGACTGGGTTATGGTCGGAATGCAAAAAAGGTAGGATTATCAGAAAAAAAGTAAAATAAACAATCTTTCCCTTTGTCCAGTCTTTGTATCACTGCTAATTTTTCATTTAATGAAAGAGTAACGTGTTTACGTTTCACTCTTGACATATTGAAAACAACACAAAGCTGTACATGTACTGTACACACAATGTAAAACATACTGTAACAAACACAGAAAAACGCTATGGACAGTGAGTCACCGACGAGTCGGGGCAAGTTTCTCGACTCCGACCACGGTCGGATTAATCGGAGTGATGGACTAGCCTAGGGCGGACTGGAGGGGTTCTACTGTATTGATTTCTCATTGTTTGCAATTTTTAGAACTTAAGAAATCATAGTTGGTTATTTCTTTTTACTAGCTTTGTTACTTTACTAATCACAAATATATCTGCAATTATTCCTATGAGGCTATATTACTAGATATAATTTTAAAAAATGCTCAAAAAAATCCACTTACATTTACCCCACAGAGGTAAGGTAAATGTAAATATTGTGAGTGGTAATTGTAAATCTCTAGTTTGTGTTTAGCACTCAATATCTGTTTAATAGGAGGAAATTGTGAACACCTAATCCTGAAAGCAAAACTGAAATCTCATTTTTAATAAAGAAAATATTAAGTAAAAGCATTGGATCATATCAAAGACGTTCATAAGTAAAGCATCCCCCGAACTTTAAACATTCTGCACCATATTTTCAAACCACACTGTACAAAGATTTGGGTAATTGTAAATTTTTCTCCCTATCAACATTAAATTTTGTTTATCAGCTTAACTGTATCATTATTTTATAGTTTAATACCATTTTTATACTATTCAGGCACACAATTTAAAAAAACAAATTTTTTTAACATGTTAACAACAATCGTCTTCTCATTATAATTTTTTGCTGAAAGATGAGACCTAATCAGAAATAGTATTTACTTTTAGGGAAAAACCAAAAACTTCTTTATGTAGTGAATGTGTATAATGTGTATCCTCAATATAAAATACTTTCGGTCTCCTCTTGTAAAAAACTAATTTAAAAATAGTTGTAGAATACTGTTTAATTTTTCCTTTTTTTTTCTTTAATCAATTTTTGCAAATCATTCAGCACTGTAGAAAGGAAGTTTTGAAATTCCATATCTCAAAGGATCTTTCCTGTAGCTATAGTTCTTTTGGTTTATTTGTATAGAGATGGCCTGCAATCCAAGCAACATTCCAACATGATCTGCAATCCAAGCAAGATTCCAACAGTGGCATACAGAAAATATTATCATTACTTTTTTCTGTATTTTCCTCATAATAAAAAAATGAAAAGGCAGACTATAAAATCAAAAACTCAATTTCATAACTCATCCTAAATTTGTTACTAAACATTAAGTATGAATAAAATGCTAATTTAATTGCAATTCGTAATTTAATAGCATATATATATATATATTAATTAAATTAAACAACTACCTGATATATCTGTTTTGCCAAATGATCTGCCAGATTATCTATTGGGTTTTATTACAACTAATAACTAATACAGCCTGCTAGATAATCCTACAGAACATTTGGTAATTTAATAGTAACAATTTAATCACAATTACATTTGTATTCATAATCTATTTTATTTAAAATACATCTGGAAATTTATAGGTTTTATTTGGTTCAACAGGAATAAACAAATGTTAAAATTGCATTTTTGAGATATTTTTATCATTTGTTATTTAACACAAAAGAATGTGATTTCATTATTACCAGTTAAAATAATACTAACTTTAAAAAGTATAATTTCTTTTTGATACTAATTATAGTACAGTAGAGTCCCAAAAACTCAGCACTCGGTAACCCAGCAGTCTGGATAACTCAGCCACACCCTGGCAGGGCAAAAAAATCCTTAGTTAATTAATTTTCATTATAGACAGCTTTATGCCTTAAAGTATTTTTCTGAGGTCTGTCTTATCAGGTAAATTACTGTACGCAGTGTATTCATTAATTTTCATTTTCATGTAGTAAAGGCTCTATGCCTTCATAAAGTATGCACTTTTCCTTTGTTTAAGGGTATTTAGGCAGTTTATTCTCTGTTGTATTCTCAAGCAAACAATACATAAAAGTACAGTACAGTATTTTCTGAGGAAATACTCGTACTTATTTTTTTTAACCCCATTCCCGATAACCCGGCATTTTCACAAACTTGGCCGCCTTCAGTCCACATTAGGCTGAGTTTTCGAGACTCTACTGTATATCAAAAAGAACGCAGCAGTGGCAGAGGGAATTCAGTAAAACACCAAACTGCAGAGGTAAATGTAAATCTTTCTGCTACCTCTATATAATTTGATACCTTAGAAGATATATGTATTATGGATACATTGTGTTTTAAAAATTTTTTTATAAAAGTTTGCTTTTGCCTTTTAACCTTTGTCTTCAGACATTAATGCCTTTTATTATGATCACCATGAACTTGGCAAGAACACAATGGAATGGCCAAATGATTAGACATAGATCTGACATATCTAAATAAAAACCACCTAAAAGAATAATGTTTTCACCCAATCTGAACACAGGTTCTCCAGAACAATGAGCCAATGCCTTTGTCTCAACCATCCCATGTATGTACAGTACACATATATTATATACATAAAAACACATCCATAGAGCTTGTTGTAATTATTATTATTAGAATTAATAATTAAACAGCAATAACTATCAATAACTTATCTTCAATACAACGCCCCTCATTCAAAGGTAGAATTTTACCATTTTATTAATTAATAAATTGCTAGAATAAAACACTTAAAATTTCAAAAATATTCAAGTTTATCCTCAAAATTTCTTACTATATTTCAGTTATAAAACATTATCTCATTATTATACCACCAAAGATAATACAGTATAAGCTTATCAGATTATTAGTGAATTATTAAAAATATAATCTCGATAGTTATGAACATGTTAACTTATGTGAAATGTAAAGTGAAACTTAATACAAGTATAACGTTAATGGTTCCCAATCTTTTATTGTTTGACGCAATTTCCAAATACACCCGACAAAATTTCGAAATCGTCCCGAATTAAACCAATTACTACTTTAAAAAGGACGAAATTAAATCATTTAATATTCATTAATCTAAAATTAAACTCTTCTAGACGTTGTCAAATGATTTATAAAAGTTAACTCGATAAAACAATTTTTTCCGCGAAAACATATGACAATTTTTTCCGCAAAAACATAAAATGACGTAGATTATAAAAGTACTTACCACAAAAAGAAAATTGAAGAAAAATGTTAGATATTTAATTATTGACATTCCTCCGTGAACCATTTTGATTTATTTCGTCGAATACTTTAAACTTTAACAAAATATGTTTCAAACTCAGACAAGAACAAACCTAGAATAACTTGTAATTCATCCGCCGTACACCCACTAATTTATATTGCCAACCCGCTTGCGTATTACTACGCCAAATAATTATCAAATATCTCGTAACAGTACGGAATAAAGTTTAAGCGATAACTGTATTTTATTACATTCGAGTATCTATATTACATTAAATCGATTATCTCCTTTGTTAAAACTATCTAAATTTAGTTTCGTTATACGAGATTTTATTATAAAAATATAGTCCGGTAGGATGACGTCATGTTTAGAATAGTTCCCGACAATCCACGTGACGATAAAAAATTAAACTACGTCATTGGTATTTCATAACAAAGTTTGATTCACTGTTTTTCTATTTAATTTAATTTTTTTTATTTCGTTTAAACGAAATAAAAAATTAAATTTATTTATATTCCGATTTAATTATTTTTCAAATATTTATTTTTATTTTTTACCAATCTAAAATAATCTTTTTCTTTCACATTCAATGCTATCATATCAATAGGCCAGAGTCCGGATTTCCTGTTACCAAATGAAATTTGGTAACATCAAATATAAAACATTGAATATATTAATTAGTTAAATTCAATTTTAATTATAAATAAATACGTTATTAAGTTTCATAACGTCGAACGCATTCTTTAACGTATATTAGATACGCCTGTTTGTATCGATAATATTGTTACAATGATCGTAAAAGTTGTTATCCTTGAAATTCGTATTTGGGTTGTATAGAATTTAAGAAAAAACAGTAAAAAAAACCGAAATAAAATTAATAAAAGTACAAAAATGGCCTTCCTAATCCGGATGCCAATGATTGTTTTGCGTTGTTTTCAGAGCGCAGTTGCACAAATTAATCTAAAAATCAATGTATTATGCGATTCATGATTTTTTAAACAAATAATAAACCTTTGATACGTCATTTAAAAAAAATGAAATGATATAAACAAGTCTTGCTCTTTTATAATTTTATAATGCAGCAACAAGTATCATGCACTCATTTCACACCAAACTATTATAGAACATTTGTTATAAGTGTAGTTTTATTGTGAAAGAATGAGATAACAATATCATTATTATCATTTTAACAACCCTGTGTACTTGTACATAATAATTTTTACAATTGTTTCTCCATTTAGAAATGTTTTTATCTATTTTCAATCAGATGAAATTATAATAAATTAAAAGAATTTTAATATATATTAAACCGTAGAAGGAGAAGGAGAACTTTTTTAAGTGAACTCCGCACTATAGGAATACAACACTGCATGTACAGTACTTAACATCAGACAAAATATACATACAGATATGAAAATTAAAACTAAAAAAGGGATATTTTAAGCCAAAATATTCTATAAAAACATGTTTTTAAATATAATAACACGCATTTACATAGATGAAACAGCATTTTTACTGAGTTACCAAGATGATAATCATGGTGAAAGCTTTTATATTATTAATATTCAACCTGTGCATAGAATAGCATTATAATATGGAAGAAAAATTTTATAAATCTATTCTGTCGATATTTCTATATTATGCATCATATTATCAGAGATTATTAATTTTTTATATGTATATATTTTACAATGACAAACTGATATAACCTTATCATAAATTCCTATGTCATTGTGTTATGAAACATCTGCTTTTCTATATTAATATTTTATTTATTTTCGAATAAGTAATTTTGATTTATCAAAAAAAAAAATGTTTCTTTAAATTAGTCCTTAAATATATTTTAATTATAATGTTAATTAAAAATTTATACTTTTACTTAAATGTTTATCTTAATTTTATTTATTTTTTTACTTATTGTGTTGTCAATCAAGAAGATTATTGTGACAAAGTCAATAAGATATTATGAATACTTTAATGCAAAGTATAAAATATATATTTTAAAAATAATAATAATATATAAAAGGATATATATCAATGATTAATTTTTTATTGCTTAAAAAACATTTCAAAATATGTGTGATATTCAGAACAGTTACAGGCAATTTAACGAGCAAAGCTGAAAGCCATTAAAGGTTTATTTTGAATTGAATTAATTTAAGTCACAACTGTTTTCAAGATTATGACAAGTCAAAATATATATTTTTTTTAATTAAAATATCGTATGGTTTACTTATAAAAATATTTTTCAGTTATTAAAGCTTAAATTTACATAAAAAAAAAAAAAACAGTTATATAGGTTGATATTTAAGTGCCATGTCACTAGATAGAGATAATATACAATTAACACTGTATTAAATTATGCATGAATATATTCAAAAATTAAATAATAACTAATAGTAATTATAAAGGTGTATTGTGATATCTTATATATATATATATATATACATATATCATTTATAATATATAGTTATATATATATATATAAAATAAAAAAGGCATATGCCTTAAATAAAATGTTAAAAAATATATTAGAAAGAGGAATAAAATGAAGAAAATGCTTAAAATGTAAACTGTATTGATACTGTATATTGATACTGAACAGCTTTAAATAAGTATAGCAAAAATAATAACTATATAAAGTAAAATAAAGTGTTGTAATGAAGTTGTATAAACTTTAAAATATAAAAAATATATGAAATATGTTGTGAAAGCTTTATAAAAGAAACATGATATAAAATAAATTTTATAAATTGTGTAAAAAATTCTCCAAAATACAAAGCAATTTTGAAATATTACATATATAAGATACATATTTTATTATAAATAAATGAATCTGTATTAAATTATATATTAAAAAATATTGAAATATTATAAATTATATAATAACTTATAAAAGGATATAAAATAGAACAATAATACATATTTATGATTTTTTCTCAGAATAAACCTACTTTATATTGATCTGCCAAATTTATTATTTCATTTGCCCTTGTTCTAGTTACTTTCATACTAAATGTAATTTTTATATAAATTATTCTCAATGATAGACATAATACCACAGACATACTCAATGAATTTAGAAGTTATAATTCAATAAAACAAGCCATTCTTCAAGCTTTTGAAAATGTAATTAAATAAGCAATCAGGTTGCTAATCTTGAAAATATTCTTATAGAAAAAAAATATATATATAAGCATAACTAAATAATACTTAACAGGAAACTTGTTTTGATGAATATAATTATTTAGAATAGCATGAATAAGTTTTGTAATGCTTTTGAGATATGAATACAACTGTTTGTTCTAGTTTAAACTGAAGCAATCACTTTTATAGTAAATATTTTAAGTAGGATAAATTTTTAAACATTTATTTATATACATTTTTATGTTTGTGATTCGAAAATATAAACACATATAACACACCTTTCGTTTAATCTTATAATTTTGAGTACATACAGATGTTTTCAGTTTGTTACCGATATACAGAAACTGTTCCAAGTAGGTCAAACACTAAAATGGTTAGTAATAACTGCTGGGAAAAAAGTTGTACGGCTTTCTATCGTATCATTGACAAAATAATAATGTTAAATATAGATAAAGGTATATAGGTCTAGCTTTATTTTTTTATTCATTCATTTATTTATTTATTTTTGCATAGAGATATTCAAACTTAGATCAATAACTGAGTAAGTTTGTGGTTGTTTCTTTTCTAAAAAAAAAAAAAAACAAACTTTTCTAAAAAAAATTAAATAAATGTGGTGATAATTCATATTTCAGCTAGTGATAATAATTTTCTTATTATTTTTATTGACAAATTTATGAATACATATTTATACTTACTAATTTTTCATAAGTGTAAATAATTAAAATAAAATTTAATTTAATGAAATGCATCACTTCTGATAGAAACAGAGGTTAATTTTGCACATACAAACAGACAAACGGACGAACAATGCGCTGACCTTATTTAAAAGTCGTTAAAAATGATAAAATTTGAAGAAAATTAAGAGGATTGATGAGCGACTTCATAGTCGAAATTTTGAAATAATTAATTTAAAATTAAAAAGAAAAAAACTGACATTGATAACCTACTTCCATTATGTAATTTCTTTGTATCGTGTTTGGTTACATATTTATATAAATTGTATATAACATCATAATCCTAAATACAGTTTTTCATTTGTAATGATTATAATAAGTAGTCTATTTTTACAATTTAATACAGCAATTTTAATTAAGCATAAAATTGGCTATAATATCCTCAAATAATAATTAAAATACATTAGTTTTACAGGGAGAGGATACAATCGTACTTTTAATATTTTAAATAAATATATGAGAATAAACATGATAAAATGTCTAATATTATCAATATTGCAATATTAGTTCTTAAATATTCTATAAACTATAAAAAATCTATTTATTTAAATTGATTTTTAAATTGAATATTACTATATGTAAATGTTACTTTAATTTTAATTTTACAACAGAAAACTTTATATAAAACTACTTAAATTTTACATAATTCAATCGAAAAATTAGTTCTTTCCTCATTAAAATTGATTAAAAAATAATTTTAAAAATATTTATAGATAAAAACGAGGATGGAACATTAAAAAAACATCAATTTTAATAGAATTTATTTAATTAAATTTTATTAAATTTTAAATCTAATAAAGCGTTATCTTTTATTGTTATTTTATTAATCAATATTTTAAAAACATATTTATTTAATAATAATTAATCTTTAAATCTTCGAGTTCAAATGATGAATGATGGTGATGAATCTTAATGGCTATAGAAGTGACTTTTTCTCTTATTTATTTTTAAAGGAACACGCAACTAATAGGTTAGTGTGTTAAGTAGTATTGATCTGAAGTTGGACTAGATATTGAATTAGAGCAAGTATCAGGAAAAAACAATTATTTTATTCTTAAATATTTTTAAATTAATATTTCTTTTATAGAATTATTATTTATGTCTTCTTTTTGTAAAGATTCTTACTTTAGAATAAAAAGATTCCTAATTCTGTTAAATATATAGATTACCTCGACGACTTGTTGTTCTGTAAAGCAAAATATTATCCACTGTTAAATATTTTGATTATTTAAAAAGTAATTTATCACGGTTTATTTATAATTATTAAATATTGACGCATGTTTGAAAGATATTTTGCTAGTTAACAATTTATAATTTCTATCTTTATTCGTTTTAAAATTGAAAAACAAAAGACATATTACTGAACTTCCTGGCATTCTTCATTTGTTTTCATCTCTAATAATTGTTGCCATTGCCTTTAAGTCTTCAGATTGGTTCGGGAGATATTAAGGAGATGGAACCGTATCTACCGAACCAATGGTCTAATTTATCTGAAAATTTCTAGAAACATTTTCTCAATACACAAACCTCCCTGCAAAATTTTAGAAACTTTAGACAAAAGGCATAGGAGTTTTAAGCTTTAAAATGAGTTAAAAAATCGTGTCCCCCGTATACAATAACTTCTATACATACAGAAAAATCTCCCAATTGTTTTTCTTTTCTCGACGTTTCAAAGTGCCATAAGTCCAAAAGTAATCATGGGGAGTTTCTTTGTTTTATAACAGCCGGAAAAGTAAAACCGACGATTATAGACATATTTTTTCCGAACATTTTGATTCTCTCTTTGTTTCTTACAAATTCAAATTTGAAAATAAGAGTAGTAAATGTCATGACTGAAGTTGAAAAGTTAAGGTGCTCCTCCTTTTCGTTATTTGAGCACTGGACTGTTTCAAAGAATCACAGGTTCCTTCCCCTCTTTTTATCTCTGTTACTTTTTGTTATTTTTCTCTTTTTTGCACTTGAAATGGGTATTTTGTGTATTTTTCTATTTATATTTATTAATCTCAAATTAAATGTTTAATTAATATTTTAATATTTAAATAGAAGGTATCTAAATAACATACCTTCTGTGTACTCTGATGAAAGGTAATAAGGACGACTCCATTGTTCACAAAGGTGAGGAAGGGATGTGGTAGTGACACGACAGTTTACCAATTAAAACTGAAAAAGTTAATAAATAATTTTAAAAAGGAATTACTATCGGCAAGAATTTTGAGATGTTAATTAACTGCGTGATGTTACCATAAATTTGGATGAAAAGTACCTTTCTTTACGGATTAAGCAACACATTAAATATTTAAAACATATTTCCAACAAAGAAAGGAAGAAGAACGAAAGGAATAGTTTTATTTTGGAATCATTAAATTCTGTAAAAGACAATGAAAACAAGAAGAATGAAATATTATATAAACTGGTTACAGCTTTAATACTGTCAGGGATTGCTCTTAATTAAGAAGGTAAATTAATCAGCATTCAAAAATTTTCTAGAAAAGTATAAAAAATCAAGCAAAGTACGCGAAAGAAAAACTATGTATAGCCTGCCTATGAAGCAACTTTTAGAAAATGCAGGAAATAGTATGAAACAACCCAGGTTTTTTATGAAACAATGGATGAACCATCAAAAAAGGTACGTGCTGAACATTCCCGTCGGCTCGTTAACAGGGGAATTAGTAGAACCGACGCTATTGAGAGTTTACGAATTACAAAAGACAAATTCCACAACTGTTATGCAGGCCTTAAATGACGCATGTGATAAATTATGGAACTCTGCCATTCCGTATGAGAAACTTTGGTGTATATACAGACCAGATATATGCAGCTCAAATATAAAGTTGATGTGTCCGAATCTGAGACGTATCACTTGTCTTGCCCATTGCCTTAACAGAGTATACAAAGCAATTAGGAAGGAATTTCCTTGAGTCAACGATTTCATTTCGGAAATGAAAAAGGCTTTGATTTAAATGTACATTTATATAAAGAGATAACTAGCTCTCTAAACACCCTGTAATGACCAGGTGAGGCACATGGATTCAAATGTCTTGTTTTTATGCCGAAAATTTCTCATAAACGGGATCATTCATTGAGAAGAAAAGTCTTCAGTGGGTGCAATGAAACTCGACATTCTGTTGAAACGAGAAGCGGTGCTAAAGGAACCAGGGCCGGATCATCGCATAGACAAATGAGACAAATGTCTAGGGCCCAATTTTTAGAAGGGCCCAGTCAAACTGTCTATTTTGAAAAGATTTGTAAATAAGATAGTTTACTTTTCTGTTGGACAACTGTATACAATAAACAAATAAACAAAAATATATTGCTTTTTATATGGTTATTATGAATTCTAAAATCTAAAGAAAATGTGTTCTTATGTTTCTTCTTATTGAAAGTAATTCTTCCGATAATTTAGAATTTTTTTTTTTATAGCGATAAGAATAAAATTAACTACAAGATGATGAGCCCGGCGTTGCCCGGGTAAAAATAACAACAAAGGTTACAATTATTAGATTATTTCGTATTTCTAATCTTTCTATTATATTATATTACTAGCAAATGAGTCCGGCGTTGCACGGGCAAATGATTCGGTAAATATTGTACGTTTGGAAATTAAGTTATTTCTATCAAAAACAAAAAATCGCATCTAAAATAGTACAGTAGTAGCCGTTTTTTCAGGTTAAGCCTTAATCCTCTTTCNGTGAAACTTAATACAAGTATAACGTTAATGGTTCCCAATCTTTTATTGTTTGACGCAATTTCCAAATACACCCGACAAAATTTCGAAATCGTCCCGAATTAAACCAATTACTACTTTAAAAAGGACGAAATTAAATCATTTAATATTCATTAATCTAAAATTAAACTCTTCTAGACGTTGTCAAATGATTTATAAAAGTTAACTCGATAAAACAATTTTTTCCGCGAAAACATATGACAATTTTTTCCGCAAAAACATAAAATGACGTAGATTATAAAAGTACTTACCACAAAAAGAAAATTGAAGAAAAATGTTAGATATTTAATTATTGACATTCCTCCGTGAACCATTTTGATTTATTTCGTCGAATACTTTAAACTTTAACAAAATATGTTTCAAACTCAGACAAGAACAAACCTAGAATAACTTGTAATTCATCCGCCGTACACCCACTAATTTATATTGCCAACCCGCTTGCGTATTACTACGCCAAATAATTATCAAATATCTCGTAACAGTACGGAATAAAGTTTAAGCGATAACTGTATTTTATTACATTCGAGTATCTATATTACATTAAATCGATTATCTCCTTTGTTAAAACTATCTAAATTTAGTTTCGTTATACGAGATTTTATTATAAAAATATAGTCCGGTAGGATGACGTCATGTTTAGAATAGTTCCCGACAATCCACGTGACGATAAAAAATTAAACTACGTCATTGGTATTTCATAACAAAGTTTGATTCACTGTTTTTCTATTTAATTTAATTTTTTTTATTTCGTTTAAACGAAATAAAAAATTAAATTTATTTATATTCCGATTTAATTATTTTTCAAATATTTATTTTTATTTTTTACCAATCTAAAATAATCTTTTTCTTTCACATTCAATGCTATCATATCAATAGGCCAGAGTCCGGATTTCCTGTTACCAAATGAAATTTGGTAACATCAAATATAAAACATTGAATATATTAATTAGTTAAATTCAATTTTAATTATAAATAAATACGTTATTAAGTTTCATAACGTCGAACGCATTCTTTAACGTATATTAGATACGCCTGTTTGTATCGATAATATTGTTACAATGATCGTAAAAGTTGTTATCCTTGAAATTCGTATTTGGGTTGTATAGAATTTAAGAAAAAACAGTAAAAAAAACCGAAATAAAATTAATAAAAGTACAAAAATGGCCTTCCTAATCCGGATGCCAATGATTGTTTTGCGTTGTTTTCAGAGCGCAGTTGCGCAAATTAATCTAAAAATCAATGTATTATGCGATTCATGATTTTTTAAACAAATAATAAACCTTTGATACGTCATTTAAAAAAAATGAAATGATATAAACAAGTCTTGCTCTTTTATAATTTTATAATGCAGCAACAAGTATCATGCACTCATTTCACACCAAACTATTATAGAACATTTGTTATAAGTGTAGTTTTATTGTGAAAGAATGAGATAACAATATCATTATTATCATTTTAACAACCCTGTGTACTTGTACATAATAATTTTTACAATTGTTTCTCCATTTAGAAATGTTTTTATCTATTTTCAATCACATAATAATTTTTACAATTGTTTCTCCATTTAGAAATGTTTTTATCTATTTTCAATCAGATGAAATTATAATAAATTAAAAGAATTTTAATATATATTAAACCGTAGAAGGAGAAGGAGAACTTTTTTAAGTGAACTCCGCACTATAGGAATACAACACTGCATGTACAGTACTTAACATCAGACAAAATATACATACAGATATGAAAATTAAAACTAAAAAAGGGATATTTTAAGCCAAAATATTCTATAAAAACATGTTTTTAAATATAATAACACGCATTTACATAGATGAAACAGCATTTTTACTGAGTTACCAAGATTTCCTGTTACCAAATGAAATTTGGTAACATCAAATATAAAACATTGAATATATTAATTAGTTAAATTCAATTTTAATTATAAATAAATACGTTATTAAGTTTCATAACGTCGAACGCATTCTTTAACGTATATTAGATACGCCTGTTTGTATCGATAATATTGTTACAATGATCGTAAAAGTTGTTATCCTTGAAATTCGTATTTGGGTTGTATAGAATTTAAGAAAAAACAGTAAAAAAAACCGAAATAAAATTAATAAAAGTACAAAAATGGCCTTCCTAATCCGGATGCCAATGATTGTTTTGCGTTGTTTTCAGAGCGCAGTTGCACAAATTAATCTAAAAATCAATGTATTATGCGATTCATGATTTTTTAAACAAATAATAAACCTTTGATACGTCATTTAAAAAAAATGAAATGATATAAACAAGTCTTGCTCTTTTATAATTTTATAATGCAGCAACAAGTATCATGCACTCATTTCACACCAAACTATTATAGAACATTTGTTATAAGTGTAGTTTTATTGTGAAAGAATGAGATAACAATATCATTATTATCATTTTAACAACCCTGTGTACTTGTACATAATAATTTTTACAATTGTTTCTCCATTTAGAAATGTTTTTATCTATTTTCAATCAGATGAAATTATAATAAATTAAAAGAATTTTAATATATATTAAACCGTAGAAGGAGAAGGAGAACTTTTTTAAGTGAACTCCGCACTATAGGAATACAACACTGCATGTACAGTACTTAACATCAGACAAAATATACATACAGATATGAAAATTAAAACTAAAAAAGGGATATTTTAAGCCAAAATATTCTATAAAAACATGTTTTTAAATATAATAACACGCATTTACATAGATGAAACAGCATTTTTACTGAGTTACCAAGATGATAATCATGGTGAAAGCTTTTATATTATTAATATTCAACCTGTGCATAGAATAGCATTATAATATGGAAGAAAAATTTTATAAATCTATTCTGTCGATATTTCTATATTATGCATCATATTATCAGAGATTATTAATTTTTTATATGTATATATTTTACAATGACAAACTGATATAACCTTATCATAAATTCCTATGTCATTGTGTTATGAAACATCTGCTTTTCTATATTAATATTTTATTTATTTTCGAATAAGTAATTTTGATTTATCAAAAAAAAAAATGTTTCTTTAAATTAGTCCTTAAATATATTTTAATTATAATGTTAATTAAAAATTTATACTTTTACTTAAATGTTTATCTTAATTTTATTTATTTTTTTACTTATTGTGTTGTCAATCAAGAAGATTATTGTGACAAAGTCAATAAGATATTATGAATACTTTAATGCAAAGTATAAAATATATATTTTAAAAATAATAATAATATATAAAAGGATATATATCAATGATTAATTTTTTATTGCTTAAAAAACATTTCAAAATATGTGTGATATTCAGAACAGTTACAGGCAATTTAACGAGCAAAGCTGAAAGCCATTAAAGGTTTATTTTGAATTGAATTAATTTAAGTCACAACTGTTTTCAAGATTATGACAAGTCAAAATATATATTTTTTTTAATTAAAATATCGTATGGTTTACTTATAAAAATATTTTTCAGTTATTAAAGCTTAAATTTACATAAAAAAAAAAAAAA
>NW_019384330.1:636975-649884 GCF_000671375.1 Centruroides sculpturatus
GACTGTTTTTTCGATGCAAAGGAGGTTGTGCATCGTTAGACATTTAATAAAATAAATTTCAATTTTTTAAATTTATAAACAGACTGTTCAAACTTTTCTAGAAAAACTAAAATTTATTGTTGTATATTAAATATTTTTTATCAATAAAATTTTAAGATTTTGTTTTAGTTTTTCACATTATTTAGTTTTGTTTTATTTATTGTTTATATTTTTGTGCGCTCTATTTCTTGCGGGAGAGAAAGGGGGCCTGGTAAGAAGAAAATGTCTAGGGCCCCAAAGTGGGTTAATCCGGCCCTGAAAGGAACTCTGCATTATTCATTCATACAAGTTCCTGTGCTGTTCAGTTTTTAAGCTTGAATAAATTAAAACGCGAAAACATCAAATAAAACACATAATACAATTTTATTATACAGTATTTAACTGGTCGCACACCGTCGACTTCGCATTTTAAACAAAGTCATCACTATTTTCAATAGCTGTCGTTATTTAAGATAATTGTGTAATTTTAATTGTAACAGTCTTGAAATTTAGCACATTTTTGCTAATGAGAGATTGTATTTTTGTTTGGAAGCTTAATTTAAACTTTTTACTTCATATTTTGTTTGAATAAAATCGAGTCAAAATGTCTTCAGATAAAAGTTCATCCTGCATGCTGCTCTTTATGAATTTTGGAAAGGATGTAACGCCGTAAAAATAGTAAAAATGGTTCATAATGTGTATGGGAGAGATGCTCCTAAACTTCGAATATGTCAAATGTGATTTAATTAAAAATTTCCGTTTGCGAAATTGTGAACTAAAGGATAAACAATGTACGGGGGTACTCAAAAAATATCTACAAAGAGAAATTTCAGGAATAAATTATTAAGAATGGATGAAAAAACACAATATATATATAACCAATCGTACCAAAACGAAGCGAAAAAAGCATCGAAAATATACGAGCGTAATGCGAGAGCGAGAGATGACGTGCGTTTACGGTTTGAGTGCATTTTTTTTCACTGCATGAACAATTCGAAATCTGAAGCATCGTTCGAAATCCGAGGTAAATTTTTGTCGAATTTAACGTTCGAAGTACGAGGTACCACTGTATTCGAAATATAATTCCTGAGTCTTTCAGTCTCAAAATGCGCAATAAAATTTTGGTTTCATTTTTAAACGCTTTTAGGAGTATTTTTCTCGAGGATATTCATCACTTTTTATCCTTTATTTAGAAAAAATTTGTATTTCAACGTCTCAAGTTTAGTCATGACACAGACAGTAGAACCCCAATTAACTGATTAACATAATGATTTAAAATATCCAGCATAATTAAGTAAAGAGTAATTTATTATTGTAAAGTTATGTATATATATATTTTTTTTTCTAAACAATACTTTGAATTTTCATTAACGTTTGACTTATTGTATTCAATCTTTTACTATTAAATAATAGTTATTCATAAGGGGTTATCAACACTGATGCTAATTTATTAAATAAATGTTTATGATTATTTTGATCCACCTAAAATGCATTTTGGCTTAAAATACCATGTTACAGCCCTCATCAATTAGGAACTTATTGATCAGATAAAACATATTATAAGACTCATACAGTCATACACTTTACAACACGTCTAAAAATATATAAAAGGCTGGCCATGTGGAGTTTCCTTCACCTAAATAGGGACTAATTTTCCATAGAAAGCTTTTCCGGGAACCACAGATCGTCCACTTTTCGCGTTGTCGTATACGAATGAACAAACAGTTGATATCTCATGCATATTATTATTATATTAATTAAAAAATAATGTAAAATATTCTCTTTTGAATTGTATCCATTGATGTATAGCATAAAAGAATAACACTATTATACTTAGTTTCAATACTCATCTTAATGCATTCTTATTTAAACAATAGTAAAAAAAAAACTCGGCTAATTATTCATTAAAAAAGTAAAAATTAACTATTTTCTTGGGGAAAAAAATTATCAGTTTTTAAATTAATATTCTTACAAATATTTAAATGAAAGTTTCTCATCTGTTAGTCATGAAATGAAATTTCCTTCTATAAAATTATCAAAATAAAATGATAAATTAACCAAATGTGAAAGATTGTGTGAATTTGATAAGAATATTGACATTTATATGGATTTAAAATCTTAAATAAACTTAGTTAAGTGTATAAAGTTACAGTTTATTTCAAGAAATAGTTTCTAAACTAATTCTTGAAAAGTATATATTGATAGAAAGAACAGACTGACAAGTATGATCTCGAGATATTAGAGAGGTTGAGGCGCACGTTTTAAACGTGTAAACGTGTACGTGTGACGCCGCTTTCCCGTAAGCCTAAAAGTTTGACAATGGTGTTTGGATAGTCGGTGGAATCACGCTCGACATTCCAAACACCATCGTCAAACTTTTAGGCCAGGGGTGGACAACCTTTTGCATACCATGCGCCAATTTTTTGATAGACGAGTCCACATGCGCAGTGGCGTACCGTGAGTGTTAGCAGCCCGGGGCGGCAAAAATTTCGGCCTTATTTAGGTATTTCAATTTATAAGACGAAAATTCAGATTTGCCACAGAACAAGCAATGACAAATGCGGTTGTAGTGTAGCTACCCGTATACAATAGTTCTATATGACATCAGTGGTGTACATGAACACGAATGCATCGTGTAACGTACAAGCAAAAAAAAAACAGGTCGATTGCACCGAATTGTGTAAGAAATACACTTGCGAAGACACACTGTAAAAAATTAATTTCCTATGTAATATTCATAATTGCAATGAAGCCAAATCTGGCAATGTTGCTCGGGACCGACTGAAGCGCCACTTGTAGTCGTCCAATGCGCCAAGTTTGGCGCATGCGCCACGTTTTGGCCACCCCTGTTTTAGGCTTACGGGAAAGCGGCGCCGAACGTCACACGTACACGTTTACACGTTTAAAACGTGCGCCTCAACCTCTCTATTTCTATGAAATTATCCTGATGCTGTTATGTGGTTTTATATTTTTCCACATAAGTGAACAATTTGGTTTTACGTGTCTTACATGACTTTTTTATCTTTGTACATGAATCTTCCTCTTCCGAAAATGTGTCTAATATCTACATAGAATGTAGTCACTTTTAGATTTCTGATGGCGGTAAAAGAATTTTTTACAACACACTGATAAATTGCTAAAAATGATTGATAATCCGTGAAATTTATATTTATGGAATATTATGCAATTTCAAAAATTTAATTATATTCTGTATATAAGTAAGTAGGAAAAGGCATTTGTAGGAATTAAGTCCTGGAAAGATATAATTAAATAAGGTTCTTGCAATAAAGTTTATTGCATGAACCTTACTTAATTAGTGTAATAGTTTAGTACAAAATAATACAAAATTTAATACACAATAATAATCAATTTTTTGAAAAATCCAATAATAATTTTAAATTCTACATTAAAAAAGGCTAGAAATCTGACTTTTAGAGACAAATAAGTCAGCTGCATTATGATAAAATGCTGATTAGTGCAACCATCGTGAATCTTATGCCATATACATTATCAAGTCAAGGGATTTCCTTGACTTAATGTACTACAGTACATCTACAAGGACTTGACGGAAATATGGCAAGGATGTTACCACTCTATATAAAATTTGAATAGCTATTATAAAGTGTTATGCGTTGAATGAAATAAAATGTAGAATTCTAAAACGATTTTAAAATTCTTTCACGTTTGAACTTGGCTCAAGTTCATTTCCATATAATATCCATTTAATAAATAACTTCAAGTAACCTGATTTTTACTTTCAATATGCTAATTCTATATTTTATAAAATATATTTACACTTTGATAAAAATCGTATCGCATCATCATCCAACAGGAAGCTACATTTATAAATTTCGAGTGATTCATATTAATATTAATATATTCGAAGGGTTTAACACTACATAGTTTCTGATTCGTGCCTACGCAAATATATTATGATAGATTTAAATCATTCAAAATTAAATAAATCATTACAATCATTAATCATCCTATTGACTTTTTCTTTTGCAAAAAAAAAACAAGAATTAAAATTAACTTTAATCATTTAAATTTTTAAGATGTATTTTTATGGTTTATATAGGCATATAGTAAAACCTGTGTAAACCGGAATCGCACAGAACTGAATATTTTTTTTCTGTTAGGCAGTTTTCCGTTTTGAACAGGGTTTTTAACATACAAAATCGTTCCTTTCTGAAGAATTTTTTCCGTTTAAGCCGGTTTTACTGTAAAGCGCAATTGTTTGTCTTTACTAATTTATGGATATTTTTGTTTGTTTCTATTTTAAAATTTCGAGAAGAGAGCAAGTTATCGATTTTCGCAAAATTAACATGACTAAGTGTTAAAAAAAAATAGCACTAATTTTTGTTATTAAGACTAGCAAGCAATTTTATTTTATTTTTAAACTAATATTTTAATTATTTTAAGCAATATAAATTTATTATATTATTAAACAAAGGTATAAAATTTCCAACAAAATATGTGATATGACCAAATATAGGCGGAAATTTTATTAATAATGTATGACGTAGCAAATAATGATGCATCTATCCTTTTATATTCTACATTTCTGCATCGTTTATCAAATAACAATCGACCTTTGGCACTCTCTGATATATTTTTTTATATATAACTGTTGACGTTTTAAAGTTGAAATAAATCTGAAAAATTGATAAATTACGTTTTAAGTGACTGTCATCATAAAATATATTTTATTATATTAATTATTTGTCGATAGGTCAATAGTTAAATATAACTTTTATTCATTAAATCACCAATGTATTTATTTTTTTAATTTAATTTTATTTTTTCATGTACTGTTTTTGCAATGCTCGTTTTGATTTTCATCTTTTTAAGGATTACAGCAAGTTGTCTGAGGTGCATTTGCTTTGTCTAAATATAATATATGGCCTAGTGACGCTATACAATAGAGCAAACGCAACGCAATATTGAACGATGGAAGCCTTGCACATTGCATATAATTTATAGTGTGGTATAAGCTGTGTTGGCCTTCCAGTGGCTGAGTGGATAAAACTCCTGAACGATAAAGTTTTGAGTTTTCGAAGAATTTTCCGTGTTTTATTCATGGTTGTAACACATAAATAGAGACCAATACTCATAGACGATCCTCCCGGGAGGCACCCCTTATCGCAGATCGCCCAGGCGTTGCGTTGACGAATACAAACAACAACAACAAAAAACAAGTTGTGTGCGAGACTTTTGTAGTGTTGTGGCACTACATACGGTATAATAACGGGCAGTGTGCTCGTTTCAAATAAAACGGACTATGTCATTGGCTTGCTTATCCATCTGTATTAAATCCGCTATACCAGGATTTGATATCATAAAGACATAATAAAATTTATAAATTTTTATTTAAAACTAACTTAAATAAAATTAGGCTACTATTTTATTAAATTTAAAAAAATGTTCTGGAATTTTTAAAATGCTATTAAAAATCCTCTACGTCCTATTATTACTTAATGCATCAGGTATTTTATTTTTTGATAGAAATTCTTGGCAATATTTATAATATTAAAAATATTGTATGAATGTGTTATTGCCTTTATCTTAAGAATTTACTGATAAAATATATATACAGTATATGCAAATATCTTCTTATATTGCATGCAGGTAGCATTACAAAATCCCTTTTTATATTGATATATACTGTATGTAGTAAGTTGAGTAATGTTTCAGCTTCCGATATTACATTTTTAGTATTACTTTTATGTTTCTGGTTTTGATTCCGGTTTCGGTTCTGATTTTCATTTGCAAACGTCGTACGTTACAATTGTACTGTATGTCGTGCATTTATTATTTAGGATAATCTACATTTTGTACATCTAGATTCATCCGAGCAATTGCTTATTTGATACACAATCTCTCTCTCTCTCTCCTCAATCAATGGTTGGTGGGGAAACATGGGTTTGTGCAGTCTTATAGCTTCTCTCTTCGCTTAGCTAGCTGTTTTATCTGTTGGTAAGGCCTTTTCCGCAATAACTCGTCGAAATATTCCTCCCTTGGTCTTCCACGTCCCTATTTGCCCTCTATCTTTCCTTCCAATAAAACATTCATCCATTCCGAGTGTCGAATTAGGTGGTCAATCATGTCATTTCTTCTTTTCTCTATCGTTCTCAAAATCTGTCTCTTCTCTGTTGCCTCTACCAAAACATCCTCATTCCTCTTTCTCTCCGCCCACGACACTCGCATCATTCTTCGCCAGTACCACATCTCAAAGGTCTCCAGTTTTCATTTTTTCGCTGTTCGGAGTGTCCATGTCTCCGAACTGTACAGTGCTATGCTCCAGATATAACTCTTAATGAATCGCTTCCTAACATCGATTGATATAGTTCTTGATGTTAACATCTGTCGTATTCTATAGAATGCTTGTTTTGCTTGGGCTATTCTCGCTGTAACATGTATTCCACTCCTTCCGTCTGAGGTAATTATGCTTCCTAGGTAGTACTTGAACTCATTTACTTCTATTTTTTCACTGTCCAAATAGAAGTTCATTCATCCTTGTTCCTTTTTTTTAACATTTCATGATCTTCGTTTTTTTCCTATTTGTTTTCATCCCATGTACAGATGTCCCAATTTTTCTTCGGAGGAATTTTTTGGGAAAAATATTTTTTTAAATAAAAGATTGTTTTCGGGCTCTCACTAACAGGAAACTATCGGTGCAATTGCCTTGTTTAGGATAAGGCGCCATTGTGAGTACCCAGTTGATTGGAGTTGTCTTTATTTTGAAATTTCATAATATGGCAATCACCACATAATTCTGCCTAATCACAACATAACGAAAATCGCTGAACACTGGTGGTCGTGGGTTTGCGATGCTAATGAACTGGCCACGTGGAGTTTTCTGGGTTTTTCTTCATATTTGTAACTGCTAAATATGGACCAGTTTCCCATAAAAGACCTCCCGAGCGGCATTCTTCCTTCGGCAGATCGCCCATTGCCGTATACCAATAAAACCATAAAACTTCAATATAACGTAATCTAAACCCTTTCAAAAGTACACATATTTTCTTCTGCGCCAAAAATTCTACTGGCCTAGACATGTGCCTAAAGTATCTAATTGCATTCATTCAAAATGCAGTTTTGAGTATTCATTTAATGTATTGTATGTAATACGTGTTGCTAAATATTTATCAGATTTTAATTTGTTTATAACGATTTGAATGTTTATATTATTATATCAATAGTAACTTATAAAATAATGCATCGTTTAAAAATATCAAATATGCTTATCTTTACAAAATGACAAACTTTATTAATAACGAGAAAATACTTTTACTTTTAAATTAAAAACTAAACTTTGTTATAAGTTTCACTGAAGGGTGGAAGCATATACTTTTACTTTAAAAAGAAAAGTAGAGACAATTTGAAAGACAATGACTCATAAGCTGAAAAGCAAAAAAAAAAAAAAAACAAGTGACTCGCAATCGCGATTAGGTTAATATGTTACAACCAGTTAATTTTCAACCAGTATATTGTATATATGCTACCGACAAAGTATGAAATTTAGACATTGTATAGAATACCCAGGCAATCTACAGAATGCCAGATGCTCTGCTGGCAACAGTGGTGCTTTTATAGATTCGTGAGGGCCCAGGCGAATTTGAATTAGGGGGTCTCGTGTTCAGTGTTGATTTCAGACATTTTTCTTCGGAGGAAGGATTTGGGGAAAATATTTTCTTATTAATTAAAAGATTTGTTTAGGCTTCCTGTTAATGGAGATATCCGGATAATTGTCCTTTTTGCCCATAAGATAATGTGGCTGACAAAGTATAAAACAAACAGTAGCCTTTTCCCATCTCGTAATCAATTATAAATTATTTAAACATTCATAAATACCATTTTTTAAAATAAATGTTCCTTTGAATGTTACCTATTTTCAGTTAAAAATAAAAAAATTAAAAATTATTAAATATTTTTTTTAAAAACCGTTAATCATTGGCTAAATTCACAATCTGTTCGTAATTAACGCGTAAAATTGCATAGTTTATGATTCGTATTCACCACTGTAGTTAAAAAAGTTATAAACAAAACATGGTTAACTGACTTTTGATTTGCATTGTATTAAATTAAAATAATTATCAGAGTAACGGATAGGAATTTTTGGCAACATTTCATCAATTCAAGTCAGATTTTGAGCTGTAAAGGTGAATACAGTGAAAAATACATAGAATTTGCAAAGAAAATTCGGTTATAAAAATGAGTTTTATTAAATCAAAGATCAATGGAATGAAAAACAATTCGTGATTTGTAAAAATGTCTATTAATAAAACTTTTGTTAATAAAACGATCAGCATTTGAAATTTCTGCAGAAAGTCATTAAAATTTTTAGGAATGAGATACTAAAAACTAATTTTCCCCCTTTTTTTAAACAGGATATTAAATGGAATGGAATGTTTCTAGGAATGGAAGAAATTACAATATTATTTTTATGTGTAAAACATTAATAGAAATGAGGAAACTAATACTATTTTCAATCAGGTAACGATTGTTTATCATAACCTGTTTTTCCACACGCGAACATTTGTAGGGAGCGACCTCGATTATTCTTTCATTGTTTGATTCACTTATTAGTGTTTAATAGATAAACAAGACATTCATATATATATTTTTTTTTCTAAACAATACTTTGAATTTTCATTAACGTNTTACAAATTATATTAACAATTTAGTTTTATTGTTGCTGAATTATACAAAAATCAATTATATTTAATCAATAATTTGGGATATTTAAAACTGCATCTATCCTAAATGATTAAGAAACTAATTTAAGAAAATAAATTAAAAATCATTGGAAATATGTCAATTGAATAATTCATTTTTAGTTTTAGACTATTTTTTTTAATCATTTTTATTAAGTATAACACTTGTAATGTTGTAATTCTCTTTGGAATTTTAATTTTCTAGAAGGAAAAAAGGTTATATATAGTGTATCTACGTTATCAAAATACTAATCAAATTGGATAAATTTGCATCAACTATTTAGCTAAATATTGTTAGATACAATAAATATTTATATAATAAAGTAATAAGGTAAAATAATGTATTATAAAATTTTTTTAAAAAGGGACGTTTGAGATACACTCAAACAAAAAATGTTGTAAACACGCACGATGAAGGTCGTAGGTTTATTTTAGGAACATGTAAAAATAGCCGATCATAATAAATAAACTAATAAAAATAACAATAAAACGAAGAAAAAACCTAAATCCTTGCAAACTTATCATTCTGAGTATGTGGTAAATTTCATAATTTATTAAAAAATAAATAAACTTTTTCAAGAACTCTAGCAATTTTGTTTAGAAGGAAAGGCGCAGATGAGCAATCAATAATCTACACAAAACTGAAAATTAGTAAAAAAATAAATCATAATGCACTTTTAGGTAAGATTTATTTATAAAATTGTCGTAATATTACTGTCTAATATCCAGAGATTTAATGTCGTCGGCATAAGCTACAACGTGAGATTAAGATGGCGAAGACGTTTGTTTCTATAAATTAAAATAAAGGCCACTGAAAACAGACTCGATGAACACTACATAAAGACTAAAATTGAGAAATTGGATAGTGAATGTGACTATAATATCCCTCAAATGATTTATTCAAATAGTAAAATCAATTACAAGAAAATTCCAAAATCCATTTATTCAATCTATGCCATTATAGGCAAAACATAAATATGTAAATAATTGCTATATTTTTATATAAATGTATTCTAATAAAGAATCATTATTTATATTTTTAAGCAAATCCATAAATTTTTACATTTATTCTCAATGAACCTTGTTTTATTATTAACATTTCATGGGTTAAATATTTTGTAAATTGATACGTAAACTGATATTTTGAAAGTCTTTTGATTTCATTTTTTAAATAAATTTTTCAAATTGGCTAATCGTAACAGTTTATTTGAAATTACTCTTAACAAATTAAAATTTTAATCTGCTATGTTTTATTATTATTATTATTAAATAGAATGAATTCTACGTGGAGTTTTGACTGCCAATAAAGAAAAACACTCAAGAAAATGTCAGTTTATTTGTATTTCTTGAAAATCTAATATTGAAACGGGAGATGAAATAGTAGGAGCACCAACTTGCCACCATTTAATATTGAATCCTTGTCACCCACAAGTCCAGATCGACTCGGAAATTTTAATAAATGAATGGATCTGAAAATACATTAAAGGAATCTTTATAAAGGATGGCTGAAAGTCTTGAGCTGGTCAGAAAGGAATGAAGGATAATGACGAAATATGCCAACCCCTGAATTTTTAAGAGAAAGGGGAACTGAACATAGTTTTCTGAAGGTATCTGATGAGACTTTAAGGCTTTTTTTCTGACGTAAAAATATAAGAAATGTGACTTTGAATCCGAGATATCTGCGTGTTGAATTGTAAAATTGCAAGAATGATTTTGAAACAAACATGTTTAAAGAACTGACTGTTTAATATAAATGAATCATTCCACGAACTGATTTCACATCCAAAAGATTGCTCATCCGCTTAAGCATTCACGACTGATAAACCAGTTGTCTTTTAAAAATTTATGTCGAACGGAATTGATCGAACATGTAAGAATTAGTCATTAATTAAAACCATTTAACTATTTGTTACAGAAAGCACAGTACAATCGCATTAAATTTCATAATTAGTCATTCTGTACATTCTTAAAATAAGAATATAAAATATTTTATAACAGGTTTGTAGAGAATTATAAATTGCAATTAAAAGCAATGTAGACATATAATTAATATTTAAAAAACTCTCATTTTTTTTACTCTCTTGCTAATTTGGCCATCCCTTGAACAGAGGGATGCAATAGTGGATCCGGAAAAATCCAGAAGAAAACTAACTCAAAAATTTTAAATATATGAATTATTAATAAAAATATTTCATTAACATATGCGCAATGATTGTATTGTTATGGTATGAAACACTATAATGTATTTGCTATCGTAAATGTTTCTAAAAACGTTTTGAAGTTCGAAGAAATACATTTCAATCGTCGAGTGTGTCAATGGGTAGACCACCCTTCGGGCTACCAGATTAGCGAAAGCACCGGATTACTGAGAGTATAGACAAGGAATGACCTGTCGTCCTTCTGTGCTGAATTTTTTGGAGGCAGGATAATTTGGCACATTGACATGCAATATTGCAAATACAAATAAACTCCGAGTAAACAAAAAGAATACAGGATGTGTGACATGACTAACATTTTCATTGAAACGGAAGCGCGTAGGCAATCACATTGGGATATGCCAGATAATTGAGAAGCCGAGTTAGGAAGAGCGTTCTGAATGTGTAATATGTTTATCAGAAGATCCTATTATCATTAAGGTTCTGTCATTACTTATATAAAAATAAAATTGCCAAATTTTAATTGCAATAGCGATATATTAAACAATTTCATTGATATTGTGATACAGTAAAGCCTGTATAAAACGGACCGTCTACAAAACGGAAACCTGCCTAAACGGAAAATAAAACTATGTGACGCAAAATGCTATTATAACCTGTCTAACGCGGAAACAAAAAAGATTTTTTGGGAATTAATTGCATGACATAACCTGAGTAATGCGGAATTTTTCGACATAACAGTTATTAAATTCTAAATCTTAATGCTGTAACTTAAGGTCGTGGCTGATTTCCCGATGAAGAGAGTTACAGCCTACTTCTCCCCTCCCTTTCATTTCCGGAAAATAGATAATACAATATTCTTCCAATTCCTTCTCCAATTTTCTAGAAAATTAATTAATAAAAATACAACTCTCAATAAGAAAGGTGTCAGGATTATTAATTTTTCACTTTATTGGATAGAAAATAAAATAGGTAAGTAAATAAGAATAATAAAACTATTAAAATTCTACAAAAATATTTATATATTTAGAAATTTTTATATGAAGCAACAGTTCATATTATACCATAATTCGCGTTATGTTTTTATTTTTTAGGAATTTAATGTACGGGAATATTTAGGAATTTAATTTAATGTAATTAATTTTAATATAAATTATGTAAATGAAATTCAAAGAATATTTTCAATTATCCGGGAAAGTTGAGAAAAAATGCGTAACATAAGAGAAAAACTTAAAAATGATTATAAATAATATAAATTAATGTAAATATAATAATATGTAGTTTTAATTCTTATTTTTTAAAAATATAATAAACGAGTTTATGTTTTCTCTTGAATATTTTTTAAATTTAAATTTAATTAAAAATAAAACAAAAAAATGTTCATTTTTCTTTACTTTTTTAATTTCTTTATTGAGAACTTATAAGTAATCAAATATTTTAAACACATTATCATCTTCATAATCCTTCATACATCCTTACATTCAGCAATTTTTCCCCATCCTCCTTCAAACCTCATCCTCCTAACTCTAGTCTCTCAAACTTGTGTACCACTTCTTGTGTACCATTTCTTGTGTACCACTCTATTATGATCCTTATATACATCCGTAAATGTAAACAGTTTTTATATTTATTCATTTAGTTTTAATATGTTCAAGTACAGTCCGGTAGTGGAGTTTTATTTAAAAACTAGCAGACCCCGCCACGCGTTGTTGTGGCTCAAAATGTATCTATTATAAATTTATAACACTTCCCCGTGGGGGGAAAATTTTTCGAAAAATTTCTTCTTAGTGTACATTCTGTTGACGTACCCTATTAAAACGCAAAAAAACCGCATCTAAAATAGTATAAATAGAAGCAGAGTTCTTTACTGTAAGCCTTAATCCTAACCATCTCCCTTCAGTGGGGGGAATTTCGACACGTATATTATATAAAAACACGTGCGTATTCGAATGCAGCGTTGTGTCAAAATTTCAAAGGAATCGGTAGGAACAAACGAACATTACATTTTTATTTATATA
>NW_019384330.1:650455-800887 GCF_000671375.1 Centruroides sculpturatus
AAAATGAAAATTGAAAATGAAAATTAATGAATACACTGTGTACAGTAATTTACCTGATAAGACAGACCTCAGAAAAATACTTTATGAGGCATAAAGCTGTCTATAATGAAAATTAATTAACTAAGGATTTTTTGCCCTGCCAGGGTGTGGCCGAGTTATCCAGACTGCCGGGTTATAGAGTGCCGAGTTTTCGAGACTCTACTGTACTACTCGACTGATATGTCTTATTTTGTCCATATTTAAGCTTTTAATTTGCACTAACTTCTTTATAAATTGTTTCTACATAAAATTAATTTTTCATTAATTTATTTTATTATTATTATTTCGACTTTTTGCTACCCTTATTTCGCCCTTAGGCCTTATATCTTAATTTAAAAAATTGGATCGCTTAATACAGAGAGATCGAAAAGTCGCGCACATCAAAGAATAAATTTTCTTAAGGTCATCCAGTGTGTTTCGATTATTAAGTGATCTACATGCACTGGATGACCTTAAAGGAAACGTTATATAGAATATTGATTGACACTTGTTTTTTGATTGCAGAAAGGGGGAGACCATTTTCAACATCTACTTCAATGATTATGATTTGAATTTTTGATGTGTGTATATGTTAAAATACTAAAAATTAATTGCTCTTCTTGAACTTATAAAATACAACTTTAATTAAACACAGCGGTTATTCTGATGTGTGTAATTCAAATGGCCGAATGGCTGAAGCGGTTAAAGCATCAGCCTATCGCTCTGAGGAATCTGTGATCGAATTCAGGATAGCAATACACAGAAGTTTTTCATGCATGGCTGTCCCAAATACAGAAAATTCTCGTTAATTCGAACTCGTATAGTTCGAAATCCCGTTAACGCGTTCGTTTAGAAAACTTTAGATCGAAGTGCCTCCATGCTATAAGAGAACAATAGACCAAGAACAACTCTAATCTGGTCAATATGGCTTTACTTTTACATTAACACATTTTTGGGTGTCACCTTACACATGGACTGGACTACCTTTTTTCACTTATCTCATAAAATACGGCTGGTTTTCGGGACTGCGAGATTGGGCTATGTTCTATAGGCTACTACTTTTTGGCCCATTTGAAAAATAATTTGGTTAATATGCGACGAGGTGAGGTTGCATGGGTCAATGGACAAATATTGTTCATTAGTTTTTCTTTTATTTTTGTAGAAGAGACAAGAAGTTACATATCTTCTGTTCTTTGGGCCCTCTTGGAGATTAGGAAAAGGGCAACCGAGACGAAAAGTGAGACAAGTACCCAAGTGCCCCAATGTAGGGGCGCCCCTGGTTATATGGCATTTGGCAAATCGTACAGAAATATGTAAATCTCGGATAGTTCGAAGTGGCGAAAATTTCGTCCACAGAATTTCGAACTAACGAGAATTTCCTGTTTATAGAACTCTCTCCCTCAGGGACACTGTCAACTAGGCTACCGCTAACTGGGCGACAAAATACAATTTTTTTATTTTCTTTATTAAAATCACCATTCTTTTCTATTGATCTCCTATCCGGTAAATTTAAATAATATTTTTTAAGAAACGAATTAAAAAAAAAGATTCTGTAATTAACTAATATATTTTTACATTATACAAACATTATTTATTTATTTTTACAAGTAAATAGAGTAAATAGAAAAGTCTCGAAGGACAGTTTATATCTACCCCCAAATTAACAAATATACGTAAAAACAAAGATAACAATTACACAAAACTAAAAATACTGTACATTATACAGTGGGTGATCGGTTAACGAACAGTTCGGATAGCGAACAAATCGGATAACGAACACTTTTGCGAAAGATTTTCATGATCGGACAATGAACACATGTTCGGATAACGAACACTTTACTGAATAAACATAAAAAGAAGCGACCGAAAATAACGAATACCAATTGATTTTCCCTCGTCTTCAGGTAACAATTCGAAACCTTCCGGAGCGTGGGAGACGTAAGATCGACTCTCAACTCGATACCGATCGGATAGTATTCCTCCAAATTTTGAAACTCACTCTTGTAATTCCGGCTTTTTGTTTACCTTTCTGACAAATAATTTTTGTAGTCTTCGCGAGACTGTCGGACAGGTACTAAATTTTGTTTCGGGGTTTATTTACGAAAGGTGGAAGGATATTCGTTAACGTTTTAATACCAAATTTCGAATTTCATTTGGGCCTTGTATTTAAATAATTTTTTGTGGCCTAGTTGATTTCTGTTCTCTGAATTTTTGTAAGTGCTTTTCTGAACTTTTTATTTAAAAAAGAAACTGATAATATTTTGGAGCCTAAAAAGAGGAGTGTCAAGAACTGTGCTCACCGTAGAAACCAAGTAAGAGATAATAGCCAAGGTAGAAAGTGAGCACAAGGTGTCTGATATTGCTAGGCAGTATGGCTTGAACAGGTCTATAGTAGGCTCAATCTTAGCTATGAAAGATATATCAAGAAGTCTCAAGCTGTTAATGGAGTAATGAAAATTACGTCTGAGAAATAAAGAGCATTTTAGAGCTCATAATGGAACCTGAAATTGATCTGACGACAGAAAAACTCCAAGAACTCTCAAATGAAGAATACCGAGAAACTCAGCGAAATGTGTTATCTTTTGGAAAAGAGGAAGACGAAAGAGGACCAATGTCGACATCTGCTACTAAAGATCTTTTGAAGGAGTGGGAGGATGTTATATCATCCAAGTGGCAACCAAAGCAGAATAAGGTTCATTGGGTTGGGGATCTCTACAATTACAATACTATTAATTACTTCCGAAAAATCCTGAAGAAAAGAGAAAAGCAATCGACATTGGACAGATTGTTTAACCCCCACAAACAGATAAAACATGACTAATAAAAATGCAAGACAGCATATGTATGTATTTTTACTATTACATGTAAATAAATGTAGTAAAAAAAGTATATGTTTTTTTTATTTTTTGGAGTCTTCGGAACGAATTAATCAAATTCCCATACAAACCTATGGTAAATCGATAATCGGTTAACGAACAATTCGGATAACGAACAAAGTCTTGGAACGGATTATGTTCGTTAACCGATCACCCACTGTATTATACATTAACTTTAATATAAATTAAAACAAAAAGTAAAAAGCTATTCGAAATAATTTATTTTTCTCTTTTTTTGATGCGCTTTATTAATCTCTTCTGACATAATAATTAAAAATGCTACAATACATTGTGGGCCTCATTACGCCTCAATGGGTATGAGTAGAAAGGTCCTCTTAATGCTCACGGGGAAAAGAAACAAAAATGAAAACTGATGTAACTTTTTTATCACCTTGTATGAATAGCCTAATAATTATTAAAAAAAAATTATAAGTAAGAAATAATTGATTGTAAAAGCCTCCAAATTTATAAATAAATATTTATTATTTCGAATGTAAGTTATCGATCCATGCATTTCGTTATATGAAGAATACATTTATATAAATATTAGTTTCGTATTATTTATGTTTTTCAATATTTGCTCNCCCACTGTATTATACATTAACTTTAATATAAATTAAAACAAAAAGTAAAAAGCTATTCGAAATAATTTATTTTTCTCTTTTTTTGATGCGCTTTATTAATCTCTTCTGACATAATAATTAAAAATGCTACAATACATTGTGGGCCTCATTACGCCTCAATGGGTATGAGTAGAAAGGTCCTCTTAATGCTCACGGGGAAAAGAAACAAAAATGAAAACTGATGTAACTTTTTTATCACCTTGTATGAATAGCCTAATAATTATTAAAAAAAAATTATAAGTAAGAAATAATTGATTGTAAAAGCCTCCAAATTTATAAATAAATATTTATTATTTCGAATGTAAGTTATCGATCCATGCATTTCGTTATATGAAGAATACATTTATATAAATATTAGTTTCGTATTATTTATGTTTTTCAATATTTGCTCGTAATATCAGAATACATGCAGTATAGCAAATATTTTTATGCAAAAGCTAATGTTAAGTAATCCTGTATCCGGAAGATATTAATATATAGCTGTAAACTTCATAAGAATAACATAAATTTGATATTATAATCATAAATAATAAAATATACAAGTATAATAGAATATTATATTTCAATATATGTGCAATATTATATTTACTGATTTGCTAAAATTTAAAACTAATTTTAAATTACAGAAAAATTATAGTCTAATTTTTAATCAGTATAGGATAAAGAGTGCCATGGACCTCGATGCAAACGTTATTTATAGAGTACCCATAAAGTTATATGTAAAAGTAGATTATGTATGCATATATATATATATATATATATATATATATGCATACATAATCTATTTGTATACCATTGGCATTATAAGAAGATATAAGAATTAATAAGAAGGGATATATCCATTGTACGCAACAATGGAGCCCTCCAAATGCCTATGTCAAGTGCACCTTACTGCCTACACCTAGTTAGATCTACCACTATTGTTTTTTTACTATATCTATAAAAGCTTCTCTAATGATGAGATTAAATGAAATGTAATGTATATCAATCAATAAATAAAATTAACAATTGCTGTCTGAATTTATCATCATCAGTGCAATTATATATCATAAGCGTTATAAAATACGCTGATCAAATATATATCACAAAATATCTAAAACATTTAAAATCATTGCTTCAAATCCTGATGAGTGTAATTTCATAGGAAACAGTTTGATCTGTGCTAACACTGTGCTGTTTTAAAAATAAAAATAATGCATTATGCTACCTAAATATGTGAGTTTTTATCTTATCATTGTACTATAGTAACAAAATCAAAATTCTGATCTTCATTGTGTTTGATGTGATATGTATTTTTTTATTCTGTACAGAAATTGTTTCGTAATAAATTGCAAACGTTGCATCAAAGAAGTGCAATTAACTATGACCATTTAGAACCTACGCAAAAATAATGATTTAATATAGATGATAAAAACAAGTAAACTATACAGTCATACAATTACATTTGATATTGAGTAATCAGTGTTAGGTCATTATACTTGTAATCTTGCTATATAATAACCTTTTTATACAGGAAGCTTAGCCAATATATATATATTTTTTTCATTAAAATATAAGGTAACAATTTACTTTAGTAATTAATATCTGGCTAACAATGTCTTAAAGCGATTAATTGCAAAAAAAACAGTACAAACCAGTTTATATATAAATATTTTTTATCATAAGCAACTTTTTAATTGCAATTTCTGACATTGATTTGATTACTTCATTCTTTTCAGTATCATTTTTACACGAAAAACATTAAAAATAATGCTATATAATGTTTTTTCTATTAATATTTCTTTATATAATTTTATTACAAAATAAATAAATAAAATCATAATTTTTTTAAAAAAATAGTAAATAGATAATTGTCTAAACGACAGGAAATAATTAATTTATAGACTTATTTTAAGCATGTGACATCCATTATGATAGCTTTATTATATTTAGATACTGTGTAGTATTACTAAATGACGTCTGTGATAACGCCAATCACAAATGACGTTATTGATTTAATTATGATTTATATTGATTTTAGAATGTTGTAAGTTACGATAAAGTTATAAATCTTTTAATTAAAACTTCTGTCGATATTATTACTTTCCTGGTTGTTATGTAACAGAGGAAAAGTATGGCGATCGCTCAAAAGAAATGACACCCTCAACATTTTTACCTTATTTTTATTAATGAAAATTCAAAGAAATCGCTTCCTTTCAAATACAAATGTCATAACTTTGATATACAAATATTAAAATTATGAAATTTGTATTTCAAAATTACAGTATTTTTGAAATTTAAATGATTAGAAAAACTTGAAATAATAATATTTCTAGTAATATCTGATGATTACAATTTATTACTAATGTATGACGTCAGAACTTTTTACAAGAGACGGATTTTTGATTTTTGAACGGGTCGAAAACTCCAAATTTTTCAGGGTTGGTCCGACCTGTTAGTGCTCACAGTGAGGAAGGAATTATAAAAAAGGATTTCCATTAATATAATAAAAATTTAAATTTTCTATTGCCGGAAAAAACTCTATTCGATAACAACATCGTGGATTCACTCCTGATCAATGAGTGTTCTAGGTTTACTTAACGTGTGTAACACCGAACGGGCCAGTTTCCCATAGAAAATCTTCCCGCCAGGCATTCCTCTTGACTGTCTCCCACGTGTTGATTGCCTCATCTCATTAATCCAATTCAATCAATAATAATAGACTAATATCATAAATATAATTCTAAAATACAGTATATCTAATGAAAAACTTTCCAGACATTATCTCGAATTGGGATTACCTAGTCTTGAATAGATTTGAAAAATAACGTGTTTACGAAAGTGCAAAATAATGCTTTATCAGTTTAATCAATATACTGTATCTGTAAGCAGAAGCATTTTTTTTACTATCATTAATTAAAATACTAATTATATGTTTTATTTTATTGATATTATTTTTGTTTCCTCAGTCATTCGGAAGATAACTGTGGATTCCAGTCCTCACGACTCGCTTCGATGCTTCCACAGTGAAATAATGCTAATTATATAAACCAAGTTATATTTTTTGATATAAATTATGAATAAATGCGTTACTGACATAATTTATTTTTATTCAAAAGAACATATAACTGCAAATTTAATTAAGCACGTGGTTTACGTATAAACAATAAATATCACGCGTATGCAGCGCCAAAACGGAAAAATCGTGTATTATCTTTATTAATGCATTTAATTTAAGTTAAACGATTCTAATTACATTTCTAACTTCAGAAATTTATTTAAATAAATATTTTATTTATTTGTGATTCATTGTGTTGTTTAAAAGTGTTTCATAAATTAATAAATTTTACGTTATAATTTCCGATTAACTTAACACTTCGCTCAGCATCCATCTTAACAACTGGAAGTAAGCAAGGGTGTGTCATTGTAAAAGATACTGTATTGATAAAAAATGCAAATGTCGCTCAAAGAACATAAAATTCAACTCGAAATATCACGGTAATAGTTCTTGTAAAAATAAATAACTCTGCAACATTCTCGATTCTCATAAAAAAGAACTGATTTAATAAAAGTTCCTGACAAAGTAATTATTTTTAGTAAATTAGTTGTTTGAAAATGTTGACATCTCGAGCACCGCAACAGATTTTCAGGAATGATTAAATGTTGAAAAGTAACCAAGTTACATTTCTTTATGTGGTGAATAAATTTGTTACCTACTTATATAAGATAATTGAAGATACATAAATCATAATAAAAAAAAAATTTTATTTTCTTATCATCACATCGTTATTAGTTAACATTCAGAACTTGTGGTGGTTTTTTACTATAATAAATCCGTCGCACAATGGTTTTTAACTTTAGCAGCTGATTTTTATATCATCGTTTAGAGTACATCAAGCATCTACAAGTACATGTAGTTTGACCTTTAGCACTTTTAAGCAAAACAAAAAAGAACAAATGCGTATTTTTCTCCATACATTTTATTTCTTTGAAATTTTTTAAGTATGAAAATTAAATTTCTAGGAAAACTTGTAGAACTAATGTTGTTCGGCACTAAAAATTGTAAATAGAAATGTTTCGAGGCTAGAACCTATATTTTAAATTTACAAACCATTGTGCGTCGTATCACCCTCTATCGTGGTTGCATCAGCTAACGTTCAGAAGGCGTTATGGCTTTTCTTAATCACCGCAATGCGTAGTGGTTAAATATCATTAAAGCCACGAAGCGAATTTTGCTCTGTGGTCGTTTTAATTTATCCACAACGCGTTGTGGCTGATTTTACAAGTGTCACGATGTTCGCATCGTGGATGATTTAAAGAGACCAGTTGTGGTCGATTTTTTTCTCTCAATGAGCGTTTTCAGTCTTTGAGCCGAACACACACATATACAGTATATATATTATTTTACAAATTTATAACAGAAGTAACAAACATATAACATTAATGCAAATATTTAATAGAGATTTTATATATAAATGAGTAGCAAGATTATTTGTAAGGTAGTCTTATAAAAAAAATAAAAAACTATTATTGATATTTAAAGATTGTTTTTTGATAATATGACGGATAAAAATACAATGATGAAAATTTGTTACATGTATTTAATGCCGTTTACTGTTAAATCATATTGAATATTTATACAAATTATTACATAAGTTGTACTTAGGACAGCCAAATGGCCCAGTCGTTAGGGTTTGTGTCTACCGCTTTGCAGAACCCGGAATCGAAAAAAAAAATTCCAGAATTTTTTCGGGAGTTATCCCTCCTGTCTCTCAAAACTTAGTTGCCCCATTGTGGTCCTGGTTGAACCCATAATGAGCTAAAAAACAAAGATCCTCTTAATGCCCACAGGCAAAAAGAGTTTAGAAAATACATGTGTTGTTTTGTAATGTTTTACAACTAAATAATAATAAATTATTTTACTCAAATGCATCTTTTAAATATGGACATGTGTGTGGGACGCCGGAGGTATGACGAGGTCGGCAACAGATTGGTTAAACCTGCCCACTTTGTCAGTGGATGGCTTGTTACGTTCTACGATCCCGAGGGTTCGGGATTCTTTTTGTCAGGTCGAATGGAGGAGGTGAGAGGGGTCGTCGGTAAAGTGCAGGCATTTAACAAGAAAATCAAAGATTTATTAAATAACAAGAAGACTTTGATTCGTAGACCACACTTAATAAAGATAGCTCGACGATATCGCTCTTCAATATAGTCCGGCTTGTGAGATTCCCCTGAAGAGGGGATGATGAGGGCTTATATTGATTTGGCCTGGGAAAATCGTCATGTGATAGAACTGTTAGTAGAGCTAGAAGTTACTTTAGCAGGTGTGAAGGTCGAAAAGTGTTCCCGGGACCATACTAATGTAAAGAAATCGGACGTTATCGTAAACTTTAAGTCTTGCAGTATGAGAATGACATTGTTTAGATGGTTGAACGTTTACATTAAAGAGGAGCGTTATAAGTTATAACTTTCTATCGTTGTTGATGAGATATTTGATCTTTTTGTTTGCAATGTTATTTTAATGGGAAGATGATAAATTTATTTAAAATGTGTCGAAAGTTTAAGTGGAAAGTGAAAAATTGGTTTACACACGGGTCGGATCTCGCATATGTTTATTATTATGTGTACCAATGTGTACTGTACAACTCAAAAGAATCTAACAAATTTCTTACAAATTACAAAATAAACTGGAATAGAGAAACATCTATATTATGAATTCTTTTTATGAAAACAAAGTTTTATTGCGATAGATATAGTTTGCTCCTTCTTTATAACTTTGAAAGTTATCTTAAATTCTTTGTTTGATTCATTATATCCCGGACCAGCACAGGTTTATCTATTGCAGGGCAGCACCTTGGTTAATCTATTGATGTTAAATAATAAAAGAGACATGACAAACATCGAATTTTCATTAAATCGATCCCATCCAAGATATGACAAGTCATTCCCTCTATCTTTAATCAAAATTTAATACCATCAATGCCTCTTATGTACGAATTACCAGGCCAAATTTCATTTCTTAATCTTAACTCATTCTGCAATATTAAACGAAATAGACTCCAACACACACATACATCTGGATTTCAGTTTTTTGGCTTCTTTGAGATTCAGAGATGTCAAAACACAGAGATTCCAAAAACCTGGAAAATCAAATGTGACACAATTACAATATCATATAATAACAGCCGAAAGTTTAATCCGTGATACGTTATAACAGCAAGTAAGTAAAAACTCGAAGATAGAAACATACCAACAATGAAAATTGCCTAAAGGTTGATAAATATATCATACTAGCCGATGAGCCTAGCGTTGCTTGGACAAAAAATAACAGCAAAGATTTAGATTATTAGATTATTTCGTTATTAGATTATCTTCTAACCCTTCTGTTATATTGCATTAATATATATTAATAACTATAATAATCAAATATATCAAATAACTATAATATAACTATAATGTTATATTATAGTTATTTGATTTATATTTATAAAAGTTATCTTGCGGAAAAGTTTATCACACCGAGTGCCCAATCTAACACGTTTTAAAAATTCTTTAAATTGTGTACAGTAGAAGAATAATGACGGCCGGATGACCGAGCGGTCAAGGTGGCAGCCTACCGCTCTGGTGGAACCCGGGATCGAAGCTGAACGGGTCGAAAAATCCCCAGGAATTTTTCGGGGCTGGTTCGTCCAATATGTCGGCCCCGTCCCATACCATCCGGCTGCCCCATTCTGGGCCTGGCCGAACCCATAATGTGCTTGCTAAAAGAGACCCTCTTAGTGTCCACAGGGCGGAAAGAATTTTAAAAAAGTAGAGGAATAAAGAATTTTTAAAATGTGTTAGAGTGGTCACTTGGTGTGATAAACCCTTACCTTTGTAGGTATATAAATCAAACACTAATATAACAAACATTTAAATGAAAACCATATAAAGAGTTTTGGTTATTCCAGTCTACCATCGTCACGTTTATCACGATACACGGATAGTACGAAATAGCACAATTTCATTGGTGAAGTAGACAGCAATTGAAAATGTGATATCTTAAAAACTTAAGATATATCTTTTTCTAATGTTAACTCATAATCGAGTATCAAACGGTAATCTTCAACGAATAAAATTTCGCAAAAAAAAAAAAAAAGAAAAGAAAACGGACCAAATATTTAAACCCGGCACCCTCGAAAACCACTTAAAACATTTTTTGTGCTTCCCAGTAACCTTGCATCATATGATTTTCCTATTCGAATGCCATAATACCGTTGGTCCGATAGGAAAAAGGGACTAGGGGTTGAAGTAATTAATCAAAAGTAGTCATTGATCATCCTAGGTCAACGACTACTAATTAATACTGGTCTACTATTAATATTTGAAATGTAATCCGTGTTGGGTGAGTTGTATGGCCCAGCATGTGATCGAAATTATTAACCTTAACGTCTAAAGAGTTCATGTAAAACTTGTTTAAATAAAAAAAATCTTGTAAAAATGTTAGAATAATTGCTTTTATGTAATAATAGTGTTTAAATTTTAGCAACAGATTGTATAAACTATGTGGGAAATATGTTCTCGTACATATCGTGTTTATAGAAAAATTATTAAGCTGAAATTTGGAAATATTATAGACATATGAATTCCGACTCTCATCCCTGTTTATCTGTCTGATCTTCCTTAATCTCGAGAACGGAATTAGACAGATGAAAGTCGACATCAGACGTGGAAAGCTTGTAGCAGGAGGCCCAGATTAACTATATACGAAACCGGAAGTCACATTACTTCGATTAAAAATTTTCCCACGATGATGCAGACACAAATCTATTGCTAACAGGAAAAGTATGATGCACAGGAGCAAGACCACTACTAAAAGAATTGAAAACATTGTAATGAAAAGTTGCAGCCCGGCATCGTGACGATGTCACCATAAATAATCACTCGTTAGAATTAGTTTGGTCTATTTGGTTACAGCAACTCGACACGTGAGCGATCTACCGAGAGGGATACATCCCAAGAACACTTTTATGGAAAGCTTGTCCCTACTTAGGTGTTACTACGTGAAGAAAATCCGAAAAACTCCATGTGGGCAACCCATTGGTCATGCCCGAACTAACTACCAGAGTTCAGTGGTTTTATCCACTCGGCTATTGGAAGGCTTATTAGAATTGCTATATGCTACCTGTTTCAGTAATGATATAGCGCGTCTATTTCGCACTATAAAATTATCGCAGTAGTTAAGTTATTATAATATATATTTTCTTAAATTATATTCTTTTTTATAAGAATTATATATAGTTTATTATTTTGTTAATTTTTTGCTAATAGATGGCGCTACGTATAAATTAGCAAATCAATATAGATAGAAATTAATTTATATATAAAAGTTTATTCGATATTTTGTGGTGACGTTATCTAAGTTAGAAGTGTATGAACGTATCTGCCGAGTTTCGTAGCAATTGGTCGAACGGCCTATGCGTGTAAAGCGAACAAACAAACAAACAAACATCTCTTCATTTACATAATTATATAGATGATTTTAATTAATTCACAAACAAACATTTTGCGTAATTTAAAATATAATAATTTTGTTAATAAGGACGTTACCTGTAATACATAGCAATATAGTGAGCTTCTAACTTGTGACAAGAGACTAAGTAAGGAAACCAATAGCATAGTCCGTTTCATTTGAAAAGGACTATGCAATTGGTTTACTCACTTAGCTGCTCGCTATGTAAAAACACGCAATCAAATGCCATTACTGTTTTAATATTTTAAATTTTCATTTATAAAATTAACAGAAAAACAATTATTTTATAATAATTGGAAGGTTGAATTTTGCTTTCTGAAATATATTGAAAAGAAATAATTTGCATTTATAGGGTAATGGCACCAGATTCAACCGTTTAAATTAGGTTCATTTGAATGTAATATTATTTTTATTAATGGTTTCTGTTAATATTATGATTAAAATTTGCATATAAAACACATTTTTAATTGTTATTTTTTAAATACAGTATTATACATATTATATTATTATATTTATGGTTTAAAAGAGACAATACTTCATCTCTTATAGTATACTGTAATTAATTAAAACTGTACAATTAACTTAAAAAGGCTCAACAGAAATAAAATAGAATTATAACAGAACGAGCAATTATTTATTATGGCATCGTCACAATGCCGGGCTGCAATTTTTAATCATATTTTTAATTTATTTCATTTAAAATATATGCTCTCCACCTCAAATTAGTATTGTAGTGTTTTGCCCTGTACATCATACTTTTCCGTTAGAAATGGAGTCGTGACGGTCATCTATTTAACAGTGAAAAGTTTTGAATTGATATTGAGATATTGAGTAGATAGCAACATTCAGTATTCATTACTCAGGATGCAACGGATATTGAAGAAATGCTCAATACCTGTTACATTCTAACGATGAATACCGATAACGAACATCGAATGTGCAACTGTACCGATAACCATTTGTTACTCAAAAGTAACGGAATCGCACATCACTGTTGTATTAAAATAATTTTTTATTACTTAATTTCGTTTCCATTATGAGAAGGTTTAGACGAACCAATCTATTCAGATTAAAATCTAGAAGAAAGATCAAACTCGGACCTTTCCGACAGAATCGCTACACGCTTCCATATTGCCGGAGCGGCTATACACAAATAGAATTTAAAATAAAAAATTTTTAGTAAATCTATAACGCTTATTAATTCTTAAATTAAAATATACAAATTAATTTTAAAAACAAATATTTAAAACGTGAAATTTTAAAAAAAATAACATAAAAATCGAAAATGAAACAATCGAGAAAACGAAACAATGGAGTAAAAAGTTACAGTAAAACATTTATATTTTTATAGGTGGCGACACTGAGTACACATTTGAATTATTGATTGTTTGAAACGAAGTCGGAATTTTTTACTTTGCTTTTAAAATTCATTCGGAAAATTCTTTATTTCTCGACATTAATAAGATAATTAAGATTTAAGAATGGTAAGTTTATCGTTACCGCTAAATATATAATTACGTAACAGATGTTAATCACATGTCCATTGTTTAAATTTTCGGAGGTCGTTAGGCCTAACATAAACCGAAACTAAAAGTTCACAAGTTTCGGTTTATTTTATTATTTATTCCGAAAAGTTTAAAATCTATACGATTCAATAATTCAGTTAAATAGATTGGAAAGTGGAAAATGCCGATGAATATTTTAGTGTAATAAACATAAAGATAATTAAGTTTTACAAGTAAAGCGTGTCTTTTTTCAAGTTCGGGAATCACGTTGAATTTCTTGGACAATGTAAATGATAAATTGTTTTCTCGAAAGTATATTTTTGACATTCTAAGTTTAAAATTTGTAGAAATTGTTTTTGTTTATCGAATTTTAAAACTTTACTTCACTTTTTTATAAGCTATTAAAGATTATTTTTATTATATTTTAAGTGTTTCTGTATAGGTAAGAATTTTAGTAATTGTATTCACTACCGTTACTCCTGTAGTCACAATGCATGTTTGTACTTGATGAAGAAGGCTGCTACTATATGGTTCCTTGATGCTCTTGTGGTAGGTGACACTGTATATTTTGTATCTGCACCTTTGGTTCAACGAGATTTGATGGTGTTTTGGCAGGAGCTTGCAGCTGTCTTATGTCGTATTCCATGGATGTTTGATGGCGGAAAGATCTGGGGCCATATTCTGGTCTCTCGCAAGCCGGTCACTGATTGACTAATCCAAATGATTAGCCAATCAGCGACCGGCTTGCGAGAGACGAGAGACCAGAGACAGTGACCAGAATACGGCCCCTGGTGAACGTGGCGGATCGTGGTGAGATGGCAACATTATGAATACAAAAATTCTAAAGAATGTCTTTGTTATGATGTTGAAATAAGGAAACGTGCTGCTGAACAGATGATAATACTGCTATTGGTTGTAAGATCTCTGAAACCTCACTGAATAGTCATAGATTTGTCTCACAATGATCAACTGTGACCATAATGTTCCACCTATCACATCCCGAACTGTGATATAACCATCCACGGTTACTTATGGCACCAACTGGGGACAACTTTATTGCCCTTGCCCCATAATATATTTACAGTAAGACCCCATTTAACACGGGGGATGCATTCCTAGACGACAAAGCACTAAACAAAACTGCATTAAACGAGGTCATTTTAACATAGAGTAAATAGAGATAGGGGAACATGTGAGCAAAAATAAATTTTATTTTAATTTTAAGTTATATTTATATTGATTTGCATAATAATATGTTAAATAACACACAAACATATGCACACAGAAATGTAAAGTTCATTTTTTGTGATGAAGTTTCTGACTTTTCTGAAATTCTTGTTTTTTTGCAATAAAGTCATGTAGTTTCATTTGTCACTTTTTAAGTTTTCTAAGCCATTTTGTATGAGTCTTTTTACAATTAAAAAAAAAATAGAATTAGCTATCATAGTGTGGCTACATGCCATATTTAATCATATATTTCGTATATAATTGTGTCATTTTTTCTTGTATATTTCCCGCTTCACCTCTGTCTGTCCTATTTGTTTACCCTTCCTGGAATGTTCTCGTTTTTCTTTTCCTTGACTTGGGTATGCGGTTGGGCTAACCCGAGAAGCAACGAAAGAAATGTAGCTCGGAGGGGAGGGAGCGATCGAGAGACTCGGAGGGGAGAACGGGAGAGGGAGAAAAGGGAGGAGACGGGGTAGGAAGGAACGGGAGGTGGAGAGCGAAAAGAGAAGTCTCCCTGGCAAGTTTAGCGTGTGAGGGTGAAAAGGAGAGAACTTTGGAACGTGGAGAGCGACAAGACGTCTCCCCGGAAGGTTTTGCATCGTATTGTGAAAAGGAGACCTGTGGAACGTATAAGAAAAAGGAACTCAACCNTCTAAGGTCCACGTTTCTACTCCATAAAACAAAACTGACATCACATAGCACCTTAACATTCTAATTTTAAGATGTAAATTAAAAACATTGCATTTAAAAAATTTCTGCATTCTGATAAAAGTACCTCTTGCATTTTCTATTCTAGATTTAATTTCTTTAATGCATCTGCCATCTTCCTGTATGATAGTCCCCAAATACTTAATTGATGAAACTGTATCAATTGTCCTGTTTTGTATCTGCAACGTTACATTATCTATATTTTTCTTGCATGAAATAAGTAGCTTTGTTTTCTTATAATTCATCTGAAGTCCATATAATTTACTTATTGAATTAATCTTTTCCATTAGTATTGTCAAATCATTTAATCCAATCGCAATTTAAGCCAATCGATTAATGCTCCTATTAAGAATGTAATGTAAAGTACATAATAATGAGCAATTATTTATTGTGACTTTGTCACAATGCTGGGCTGCAATTTTTAATTTATTTAATTTAAAGTATGTGCTCTTCACCTCAAAATAGTAGTGGCTTGCCCCTGATTGTCATACTTTTCCTCTAGCAATGGTGTTGTGCTGGTCATCTAACTTCTTTTGGGGAAATTTTTAAATTGAAATAATGTTACTTCAGGTTTAAATCTGAAGTTCATATATATAGTTAATTGGGGCATCCTTTCCCTAAGGTTTCCATATCTGGTCTCAACTTTCATTTGTCTAACTCTGTTCTCGAGATTAAGGAAAGGCAGGTGGACGACAGTGGGTATTTAAAGTATAGGTCTACAATTTTTTCAAATTGTAGCCAAAAAATAACAGGTGTCTGAGTCTGCATTTCTAACAACTTTGACTCCGTAGTCCTAGATTTTTATATGTATACCTACTCTTTATCCTGTGAGAAGTTTTCAAGATTTTTGTACCAGAATTTTACACATTTAATTTAAAATCCATTAAGTAAGATTGAAATGATGCAATCTTGAAATAATTATTTAGTCATTAATCTAAACACATTATTAGAATTAGTTGGTACCTGGTACGTATAGTTACAGCATTCAAAATAACATCTGACGACTAATTATTCATTATCCATATTTATTTTCTGAACTTTCATGGTATAATTCTCAAATATAGTAAAATTTCAAACTAACACAATATAAAAGAACATGGTACATTGAATCTAAATAAATAAAGTTTTTAAAAATAAAGTAAATATTTGAAAAATAGGCTTGTTCTCATTCAACCACACTTTTTCCTGGTTTTTTTTTTTTTTTTCATTATTATTAATTTAAATTATTTCTCTCTCTCTCTCTCTCTCTTTGTTCCTTTTCCCCCTTTTTAATGAATATATAGTGGTGCCTCATATAACGTACTTAATCTGTTCCAGGTGCATGCCCATTAAGTGAAAAGTCCGTTATATGAAACGCATTTTCCCATAGAAATACATGTTAAAATATATAATTCGTTCCATAGCATAAAATAATCATACTGTACCATTAAAAAATTGAAAATGGAGCAGTCACCAATTATGCCGGGTAATCAGATGTTGTGAGGAGGAGGTGGAGGAACACTTTCTTCACACATTCATACAGATACAGACTTTTTACACATTGCAGCAGGTCTCTTTTCATTGTTTTTTAATCGGAGTCAGATTCAGGAGAGGCTACCAGAGCTTGCAGGGTCAACTGCTCTTGTTCCATCCTTTGTTTTTTGCCTGCTGGCTTTTTGAAAAACATGTCCAAGGTGGTCTGTTTCTCTTTCTTCTTCAACACCTATCGGAAATGACGGGCAAGGGTGTCATTGTAGAGATCATTGATCCTGGTGGCCTCAGCTCTGTTTGGATAATGAGTGTTGGTAAACTCCTGAACCTCTCCCATTCGACAAGAAAGTTGTCAACTTTCACTCTTTCTGATGATTTCTTGCATTGTTTCAATTGAAATCACCTTTCTGTTTTTTTTAGAAGCCATGATTTGCACAACACTTGAATAAATGTAAATGCCCTGCACTGAGGTGATGTACGTAATAAACAAGGGAGCAAGCCGAATCTCAAAGGGAGCTCTGTACTTCAGATATACTAATAATATATTCTAATAACACTAATATATTATAAAAATAGCAGATTGTCATTGGCAATGGCAAAAGAGTGAAAATATCATTCGCACTTGTTCGCAGAAAGCTTGTTGTTCGCCTCACGTAACTGCCGAACGGAAAGTCCGTTGTCTGCAGCCAGTCTGTTGCTCGAGTCATGTAATGGCCAAACAGAAAGTTCATTGTTCACAGCATCTGTTATTTGAGGCATATGTTATACGAGGCACCACTGTATATTCCAGTAGTTGATTACTGACAAATTAACTTTCATTGATACTATGTACAGTATAGGCCTACAATTTTTTTTTTTTATTAAAGCAGCACAGTGGAACAGCAGTTCATAAGCAAAATTCACACTTCATCAGAACCATCAAATTCTTTTGACAAATATCAGTCAAGTTATTCAGTTAGAATTACAAACTTTTTCATATCTAAATACATGATAATGGAAATGCAAAGATTTATTTGTATGAAAGAGTGATAGTCAAGTGTATTCTTGTAAAAAGTTTGTGAAAAACCTTCATAAAAATAAAGAACAAAATAAACTATTTTTGAAGTTTAGGTGTAGGCTAATGATTTGTGCTATAGAACAGAGATGGGCAACCCGTGGCCCATGTAAAATATGAATAAATATATAAATTCCCCAGCTTAAGGAAATATGCAAAAAAAATTCAAATGTTATTTTCTACAACTTATGTATGTGAATAGTTTTTCCACAATGAATTTAGTAAAAATTAAAACAAAAAACCAGCTAACAGACACATCGAAACTATTTTAAAGCTAGTAGTGATTAATATTTAACCAAATATTTCCAATATATTACATTTACATCAGTTCCAGAAGCTAAATTAAGTATACCTATGCTAATTTATAATTATATATGAATAAATAATTGTGATTTACTGACCTTTTTTCCCCCCTCTCTTCTCTTGTATGTGGCCTGCATCAGTTTAAAGGTTTTGAAATGCAGCTCTTACATAGAAAAAGATTGCCCATCTTTGCTATAGAACATCAGAATGAGAAACGAAATATGAAACTCTATCATAACTCTATTTGAAATATATGAATCACTGCCAACAATAGATTTAAAAAATTATTTTTATGAAATCTATACAGTAGAGCCTCGATTATCTGACCCCCGATTAACCGACCGTCCTAGTTGACAAATTTCAAATGTTCGCTAGTGATGTGGCGCTACGATATTTGGCTATGTCTTGGCTACTTTAATAGTATTTTTACGTGTTTTAGCTGGCAACACTCATTCAAATATGAAAGGGAGCCAGTATTTAAACGAGGCTTAATTTTCTAATTTTTAACGATACAATAGCGACTATTATTATTTTAAAAAATTTTTGTTAGGCTTAACATCAATGAAAATTCAACGCAAAGTAGGTTAATAGCGATATACTAATTACATGGGATATAATAATATACTACACTAATGATGGATTTTTTCATACTTTTCAATTATCCGACCAACCCCAGTCCCCAATTGGGTCGGATAATCAAGGCTCTACTGTACATGTTTTTTCCCTCAACACATTTTAAGATTTTGATAACACATTTACATTTTACATATTTACATACATATTTCAATAGATTTTGTAACATAAATCTGAGTCTTAGTCATTATAGTTATAAACTTGATATAATTCTTTAATTAATAGAAATTGACGTTGACACCATGGCCAATGGCCAAAATTAATGGAATTTTTTTACATCTAAAAATGTAAAAATTATTTATGAAGACAACAATGACAATTTTTTCCTGGGAAAATATTTAAGAAATGCACCAACTTTTTTGCAAAAAGATAATGTTTCTTTAGTTTTTCATTATTATTTTTAAATCATATTTCTATGATAGTTTGAAATATATTTCAACAGGAATATTTTTATTTTATATTAAATCTATGAAAAATAAAATAATGCCTATAAAATGGTAATAAAACTTTAACTACAGTATTTTATCAAAACAATTTGGAAAAGTTTTTAAATGCAGTTTATTGATTTGCAACTTTTGTGTGAAGAAGAGTGAACATTTCATTTTAATTCAAGTTGACATAAAATTTCAGCCAATAATGTTGAAGAGTTTTTGAAATAGAAACAGATATTTTTTTTTTTTTCTTTTTAAAGCTCTGTTTGACTTTCAGCTTTTCCTAAAAATTGACCATAGTTCTGTAACTGAAACAGACTAATCCTTACTATTAGCATAAACTTAGCGGTGCAACAAGTAACTAAATTGATCAGAAACAAAGTAAACAACATTCAATTTCACTTTTAAAACACAAGATTCCTATACTTGAGGAATTTTTCCAATTAATGTCTATAGACTTAGTGAAGACACTACTGCATGGTTGTGCTAAAATCTCTCCCCCGTTTTTTTCAACATGTTTTTAGCAAAATCATGCAACTCAGTTGTGCACAGGAACAATTTTTAGACAGACCCTTAGTCATTTGTAAACTGGAAGCACTGGTCACAAACTGGTGATCCGCAGACTGGATATGGCCCATTAAGGCTTTGTATCTGGCATGTAGCCTTGATTTCTTTTGTAAAAATCAATGTTTCTGTCATCTTGTGGAGATTAAAAGAGAAAAAAATTCAAAACTTCTGATTCTTTCTTCTGTGCTTACTCTCAAACTTCTAACTGTTTACATAAGTTGTGAAGTCCTGGAAACAAAAGGGTCTTTGTTACAGGCACCATTTTTAGTTTACAGTATGTTTTGATTTACCAAATAATAATGAATAAGGCCCATGTCTTATAGTTGGATATACATACATTTGACTGGCCCTTTAAAACATTTAAAAATATATAAAATTAGATAGAAACATTGTAATTGTAAGTTCGGCGATTTTGGGGGCAATACGTTAATTGCGCGTCGGGAAAACCTAGGGTCAAACCGTATGTGGGTGGTGGCGGTAGGAGACAAAGATGACAAGTGTCTTACACGAAAACCGTTTATTTTGACATGAAGTTAACTTACACAACAGGAATAACAAAATAAGTTCGTTGGCCGGCTGAGGTTTCGCTTCTTCTGTGCCCCGGGGCTCAATGAGGTAGCTACTGACGATCTTGCGTCCTTGATGCGAGTTCAGGTGTCCGATGATGCGGCGGTGCTCGGCGGTTATGGCGTTCTGGATGCTGGGGGTCCAGTGCACGGCTGAGACTCGGCTATCCTGACCTCTTGAGTATGTGTCCGTGTGCTGCGGGCCTGGCGTCTTGGAGAGAATCTGCCCCGTGTCCTTGAGATTCGGGGGTTTTATAAGATTTTCCCCGAATCTCACCCTTTTGATTGGTCCCTTTCACCCTCTCCCTTACTCCGATTGGTCATTCCTTTGTTTCTAGGCGAAACCCGAGACCGATTCGGGTCGGGAAAAGGTCGGAGAGGTGATGACGGTCCTTTAACGTTCGCGCTCGTATTTTACTCCGTTATGTCCCTTTTCTCTGTCATCTTGGAACCCAAACGGTTCACCAGATGTTCTTGTGGCCATTTATCCCCTACCGCGTTCTTACTTCACAGATATCCCTTTTGTTCTTAGACCCCCCTTTCTCCCGCTTGCTTCGACCCGATATTTGCTCGCGCGCGTCTTGACAAAGCTCTCCCTCTCTCTCTGTCGACATTCCCCCCTGTTATTTATCGTCGCGTCGCGTTTGTTTTACAATTCGAGAAAGTTTTCGTCTCATCTGGGCTTTGTCACTAACACATCCCCTTGACCCGATTCTGTCTTCGAAACTTTCTGACGTTAAAGTTTGTAATTAGTCGAAATTTCTACGCGCTTTTACGACCCTCACATAATGAGAAATTTTATTTGAATTATATATGCCTGAAAATTTGATTTTACAGTTGATAATAAGTACAGTACATATAAATCATGATGCATATTTGAGTTATTGTTGTTCTATTGCTGTTGAAAAGTTGACTAACTTTCTGGTTAATGAATAATTTACTTATTTTTTAAAATAGGTTCACTAATAAGTTCTAAATTTTTGCAATATGATCATTGAATTATGATATATTTTATAGCTGTTTAACACGAATAAGAAATAAAGTTTATTTAAAGGATTAATAATAAATAAATTTTTCATATCTTCAATCACAAAATTTAGTTCATTGAATAAAGATTGCAAAGTTCTTTTTTTTAGATAAGATAACATTTATAGATACTGCTGTATTACTTTCATATAAAATAATGCATTTTGTATCGCATACATCATTTTTTTAACATTAATAATAATGATAACTATAAGTTTTTTCATGTTTTTAATGAAAAATTAATAAACAACATAAATTTGATTAGTCAAATTTATATTTTTCAACAATTTTTGTTAAAATTTCTATTTAAATTTTGAGTGGTTCTTTTTTTGTTTTGTTTTTCATTTTTATTTTCTTTATCTTTTTAATATGTAAGTAATCTCTTAAATATCTTGTAATTTTCAAATTAGTTTGTATTAGATCATTAGGTATTATTCATAATTAATGTTAATAATAGAAAAGTTTAATGAAATAGAAATTTCTAATAGAGACGAGTAATAAATGTATAAATAAGTGTAGTATTTACTATATAAAAACTAATAATAATTAAATTTTTATATCAATTGATTAAGTACTCAATAGATTTAATCTTTTTTCTTTCAGTTATTTGTTAAAAGAACTCCTCTTTGTATGATAAATAATTTATATGATATCAGTTAATGCAATTTTTCATTTTACCTTTATATTATTCTTAATCAAACAATTTAATAGTTATACAAAAAGAATACATCATTTTAAGATGTAAAATAATAAAATAATTCTGATTATTTTATTAATTCACAAAATGTATAATTTGTTAGAATCTACTTTAGTCTGTCTATTAGAAATAAAAATTATCACTTGATAATATTTTAGTAGATCTATTAGAAATTTAGATAAATGTATCTAAATTTTAAGTTAAGATTTGTACTGTTTAAATATTTTTTAAATCTTTTTCAAAGTAATCTTTTGTCTTCCCATATTTTTGTGCATATAATCCATGAAAGTATATAATCAGCAAATTTTTTTAAAAAATTGCTGAAACTAAATAGATTCTCTGCATAATTTGTATTTAACCTCTAAAATAGCATTGAATAAACTTACTTAACTAGCATAAAAACAGTATGCAGTTTAGAAACTACTATTTCCAACATTCAATTTTTTTTTTGTTTCTCTTCCATAACAGAAAAAAAATAAAAATAACTCTTGTATCAACTTATTCTTTAAACTTTTACAGAATTTATATTTTTCAATCTTGTAGCACTGTCCTGGCCAACTTATAGTGGAGTGTGATAGACTTTTACCAGTCAAAAACATTGATGATATACTCCACATTTTTACTTCATGAAAGCTTAATAATTCACCCTAATAAAATTATTTTGTAAAACATATTTATATTTATGTACAGTAGACCCCCTATAACGCTTAGATACATTCCACTTTATAAGAATTTTACGTTGTAGGAATCCTTAAATACATGAGCCAATCACAGCTCGACATGTGTGAAGTTTACGGACTACGGCTGTTTAAAAGGTTTTCTTCCATAAAATTAACAGATTCTAGACTAATTCGACTCAACATTTCCAAAACATATATAATTTTTTGGGAATAATCCATATAAACTATGCTATAAACAAAAAAATTATAGGATTACTTACCAAGTGTGCACTGTTCGACGTAGCCATTGCTTAAGCTTGTTTTCGTCGCAGAACAGCGCACAAAACGGCGGCCGCGATTTCTGATAACGAATTTTTTGTAGAAAAATAACTTGACCTTTGGAGACATCATTAATATAAATAATTTTTATGGCCATTGAATAAGAATTGTATAAAATTACAATATTGTATTAGATTTACGGTACCTAATTTACATACTGTACAGACGATAGCAAACTCAACTTACCCGCCTAAACTCTCCGTAGCGTGGTGCTAGACGGCGGAAAGTAGTTGGCTGCTCGTCCACTATTGGTCCAGATTCGACCAATCCTGTCACGACACGAGTTAGCGACGACATTTTAGGAGTCCCTTTATACAAATACTGCCACAATTTTTTTGCTACGTTATAGGAATTTCCGCTATAGGAACCCACGTTATAGGGGGGTCTACTGTATTGCACAGCAACTAATGTTCCAGGTTATTTCTTTTTGGTATAGAACAGACATGGGCAAATGCAGTTCTTTTTGAGTTATATGCAGCTCTTGCTGAAAGTGTTAATTTCTGCTTTTTATTATTATTTTTACAATTTTATTTCCACAATTTTGTGAAAATATGTTTATTTTAAAAATTTAATATTTGTTTTATATTATATAATAAAATTGTGGTACAGAATAAAAAAGTACAGAACTGCGACTCCCATGCATTTTGCAAAACCTACATTTCGGCTCCCACTGAACTCTTGCTTGCCCACCCATGTTATAAACAATCCACTTTTCATCACCTATAACTAGACATTTCAGAAAAGGGTCATTTTTACATCATTTTTGAACAAAATTGCAATTGGAGATGAAATCCAGTGAGTTCTTTCCTATTAAGTAGTGAGGTGTCCAAATGTCATAGCAATTCATATGTCTGAACTTCTTCAAATGTTGAAGAAGTTCAGAATATGATACTGTTCGATAACAGACAACATTATTTTTTTATTCATTGATTCATACAATTCTAATAATTTTTGCTTCATCCAATGTCTCAACTGTTGGCTATAAAAAAATTGATATAAACATTTCAAACAACTTAATATGTTGGGGAATATCCATACAAATCAATGGCATAACTGATATAAGAGAAATTTTCAGCAAAAATAATAAGTAAAAAGTTGAGAAAACCACTTTTACTAATACAATCTCAAAAGAGTTAAGAACAATTATAACAGTATACTTTCAAAGCCATCCCTGGTCTTATATTTTTAAAATTAATTGCTAAAAAAACATGTCATATCCAATAGAAACTATTAAGAAACTTTAATAGACAAAATCTTTATCCTTTAACATTTAATTGAGATAGATAGAGAAATTTTAATTATTATACAGTCTCATTTGTAATATTATACGATACTAAACTACAAGTAGTATATTTATTGTAATCATTTTTGATACAGTAGAACCTTGCTTAACAAGCACCGCTCATAACCAGTAATTCACATAACAAGCAAACAAATTGTAAAAAAATGACTTGCTTAATAATCAACATTTTGCATAATGAGTGACGAGGAAAGGGCAAGTTCCGGATTGTGTGCATGCTACATCAGTCTGTGTTTAGTACTCGTTCCGCTAGCATCTTAGTATCACTTGTTATCACACATTTTTCCAAAACTTGTGTTCAGACATATTACATATAAGTATCAACAACTATAGCTCATTACATAATAAACACATCAAACGATATGCCAAATTCTTGGTCTATGTAAAGGCCATAATTAAATATTAGAAATTAAATAATTTGACTAGAGATAGGCAGTTATGCTGCCATCTCATATTAAATTTAATGACCAATTCCAAATTAAATTTTGATTTTTTTCCCTGGAATGCAAATCAAATTTGCATTCCAGGTTGGTTCATTCCTTGCTAGAAGAAAAGATGATGATTCACATTCCTTAACAATGTATATTATATAATTTTCTTTGAATATACATTATACATAAAATATTTGAGTATTTTTTTCGACATGAAATGCATTATCATATTTTACATTAATTTATATAGAAAAAATTGTTTCACTTAACAAGTGTTTTGCATATGAGTAAGATTCTGGAATGAATTATGCTTGTTAACTGAGGTTTCACTGTACAGTGGGTCATTGGTTAACGAACAAATTGGACAACGAACACTTTCGCAAAAGATTTTTATGNGGCCGCGAATTTCGTGCCAATAAGCTGCCTCGACTTGTTCGATTATGTTATCAACTCAATTTCTTATTTATTTTCACATTTTCACTTTGCGGTCCTTCTCTGTTCTTTTTCCGTTATTTACACGTGTAAGTCATTTCATTGTTATACACATTTGATATCATCATTTATCACACACTTCCATGACACTTTTGTCTGTCTGCTACAACTGCCAAGAATTAACGCGATTGGCGAAGCGTAGTGACAGCGGGCCAATAGAGAGCAGGATCCTTGCCATAATGCGGTTTGCGCGCTAATTTTCCTACATGTGTTAATCAGGCCGAATATTCGGCTATTCGGCCACGCTCCTGGCCGAATATTCGGCCTGAGGTCGAATATACTATTCGTTACAACACTAGTATAAATACGTAAATTTCATCACAACTAAAAAATTGTATTTCTTCTTGTCACACAAATTATAAGTTTTGCTTCTCTTCAGTGAACTTATTTTGCACTGAACTGAACTGCTTACTGTACAGCAGGACAGTTTCTAAAATAACAACATTCCTGGCTAGCGACAATCATCAACACAAACACCATTTCTTCCTGTCCATCTCATTGAACATAGTAGCATTACAAATCCATAGAGAATAATTAAAAGATTTCTTTGAAAAATATGGATTTAATATTCCCGTTAAAATTACAAGTCATATTATCTATGATTGACTTGTTGGCCATTCCTCTTCAAGCACTTTCAGTTTCCTATAACCTGTCGTCAGAGTATTCATAGTACTGTACTGTACATATCAAAATTATATAATATTAGAAAATCACAGTTTACCTGAGAAGATCATATAAAAAAATAACGTCTCCATTTAACACACAGATGTATTTTAAAAATCTTGTTACCTTAATGTATTTAAGAATACATTGGGGTAATTTGGAAGGGTTCTCTGGAAAAGATTTAGGAAGTGCAAAGGGGCTTCCTAAACCTTTTCCTGAGAACCATTAATGATAAGAACAAATAATATGATAATGACCTTGATAAAGGAATACTATGGTAGAAATGTGTGGGTTAACTTAAACATGAAATAAGCCAAAATTGGCCTTATCAATTTGAAACAAAATTGCCTGATTGAAAAATTGTTTGACTGGTTATATTACACAAGTTCTCCTGAGGGTTAAAAACAATTTAGTCTAGGTGCATAGAAAAAATTTTCAGACCTTAGAGTTAAATGAGGAGGAGTGAGTGTAGTAGAGTTGAGAGAATGTCATTTTGCAGCAACGATATGAAGTTTTGAATATTTGAGAAAAAAAAGAGTTGTTAATAATAATTATTGTGATAGTTTATCAAATGCATGGAAGTGAATGAGTGTAATGAGTAGAGTAGGAGTGATATCAAGATCTGAGGACGACTGATGAGATATAATAAAAGTAATGATTTGGGTTTATATGTGGAAGGAAGGATTGCTTTAAAAAATACAAAAAATGAACAGAAGAATGTGTGTTTAAATAGAATAAATCTTTCTGTTAAATGAACATGTTGATTTTGACCTTCTCATGTAAACTGATATTTTCTGAAAGTTGGTTTTTGACAATTTTATGCTTGTTTTTTATTTTATTTTATTTTCCCTGCAAATTGCCATAGAGGTTGTTTACAGAACCAGAAAGTGCTAGGAGCAGCAGAAATACTGTTTATTCTATTAATTAAGCAGCACACTATAACTTCTTTCAGTTTGGCTAAATGCATTGTTCATAGCTTTGTTAAAGTGCATATACTATGCACTTTAAAGAGCAACTATTATTTTTATTCTTTGGAAATTGCGTAGGACTATTATTCAAGGGCAAGTATTTGTGGTATCCACTGCCAAAGTGCCATTAGAAGCCAACAGATGGTGCACAGAGGTTATTAAGGGACAAGAAGACAACTCCCAAACTTTACACTTGCTCTCTGAAGTGTCTGACTCCACAAGGATCCTATAGTGCTCATGCAACTTAGAGCAATGACCATTTGACCATCTTGCTGATTTTGTAATTCTGTGTACTTGATTAAATTTCAGGGAGTTCTATGTTCAACACATCTATCATTTTTACCTACTTGGTTGGTAGCCATAGTCAACTACCACATATTAATTGAATAAATCTGGTAACTTTTTCACTTTATTATTATTTGAGCAACAACACAACACTCACCCTATTTCAACATATGGTAAGAGTAACAACACTGAATAGACTGCAATTTTTCAGTTTAAACTTAGTCTTATCTTCCTTCAATAGACAGTGCACTTACTATTACAAGGTTGCTGTCTATAAATTTTTCATCTCTCAGCTGCACTATTTATTAGAGGATCTCTTTATTAGAATAAATATGGTATAAACACTTAAAAAGCAGTTTAAGGAAAAGATTTTACTTCTGTTAGCAATTCATTGTATTTAATAATTATGAAATAAGTGAAATGGAAGAAATGACTAAGACAAAACCTTTCTCACTTCGTTTCTAGCCATTTAAACACTGAGTACAAATGTTTTCAGCCTTCTTAAAAGGCCTTCCTCGGGTACACTGTGGTCTGTTGGAACATTGGTTGGTAGATATTCAAACAGTGTCACTGTTTACATAGGTTTCGTCTTACTGGTGATGTCATTGTTGTTGATAAGGTTTAGACCAGGCATGGCCAACATACAGCCCGTCTAATGTATTTACACAGCCCACGATTAATCTTTCAATATTAGCTACTCAGTAAGTAGCTAATATTGAAAAATGAAAATCCAATGAAAAATTCTGACACCTAAATAAAGGGGGGTCAACAACTCACTGTGCGTTTAGAGTTAACCCTCCATTACAGATCTCTTAAGTACAGCGTAGAATGTTGATATGGCATGATAATGTGAAAAATGTATCTGTAATCTCTGTGGGGTGACACCACAATGAGATCTCGCACCAACTCAAAATCTTCCTAGGGCAGCCTCTGGTTCGGCCCGTGAAAAAGGTTTTCTTTCCAATTCGGCCCGCGGGCAAAAACTGTTGGTCGCCTCTGGTTTAGATGATGCTGAGGGCGTTAAATTTTCTTTTGATATAAAATTTAAGGTGTGCGGACAACTATTGATGGGATAATTGGTAAAGTTGAAGAAAATAAAATTGGAAAATACACGCACTAAGTAAAGAAGATGCACTAGCGACTGTGACAGGCTTGCTGAGTGTGGATTAGTCTACCTAGATAGGGGAGTGATGTCATAGTTGATACCAAAGTATAGATGGGAAATGGAAGAAACAAACATATTTGGGATATTTGAGATGGAGCCTTCTGAACTGCATAAATATTGAAAATATAAATGATTACCAAATGCTTATTTTTTATCATTTTGCTTCACTTTGTTTTATTTATATGATACAGTGATGATAAATGTTAAAATAAAAATTAAATAGAAAAAATTTCAATTGATAATATACAGTCGACCCCCTATAATTATGATTCCTATAAAACTGCGAAAAAATTGTGACGGTATCCGTAAAAAAGGTAAAACAAAACTCCTATAATTACGTAAAACATTATCGGGCAGCCAGACTACTTTCCTGCCATCCGTAGCGCCATGCTACGGAGATTTTACGCTAACTATCATCTGTACAGTATGTAAATTAGGTACCATAAGTCTAATACAGTACTGTAATTTTATACATTTCTTGTGAAAGAAACATTCCTTATTCAACAGCGATTAAAATTATTTATATTAATGATGTCTCCAAAGTTCAACGAAGTTTTCGCATAAAAATAAGTTGTTAGAAATCGGCCGCTATTTGCTGAGCTGTTCCACGACGAAAACAAGCTTTAGCAATGGTGATGTCGAATGGTGCACACTCGGTAAGTAATCCTACAATTTTTTGTTTATAGCGTAGTTTATACGGATTATTCCCAAAAAATATATATGTATTTTGGAAATGTTGAGTCGGATTAGTCTAGAATCGATTAATTTTATGGAAGAAAACCTTTCAATCAGCCGTAGTCCGTAAACTTCACACGTGTCGGGCTGTGATTGGAAGGACTCGTAAGAAATCGGATTCCTAAAGAATGGAACGTATCTATGATCTTATAGGGGGGTCGACTGTAATGCCCAGTGATATGGATTTGAAGATTGATTATTCACTCCTTTTTAGAGATACAATATTATTGATGATGATTTATGTTGAAGTAATGTACCAAGAATATTGTTGGTTCCTAAAATAGAGAATCATTATTTAGAGGATAGAATTAATGGAAAGAAAAAAATGCACAAAAGAAACTGAACACAGTTCAAAACACAAAAAATAACCTTATCCATTTTTCCAGCAAATATTTTCAGCCATTTTATAGGTCAACATCAGGTCTAGTCACTAAATTTACATATGCAGTATTTCTAACATTTTGTTTAGAATGTCAAAATATTTTGACACATTTTACAGATTTTAAAGTTAGAATATTCAGTTGTTTACTGTTTATATACAAACAAAATTTGAGAATTTTATATAAATTAAACAACCTATTGATTTTCTATGATAGCCATATATAATATAAGACTAGAAGTGTCTGTCAAATATGGCCATCATGATTAATTAATTAGTCTTTCTCTGTGAGTTAATGTAACAAGGCTGCCATGCTGCAGATAACAATTTACCATCTATATTCATATTTTTTATGTACATATATATACTGTATATATTAAAAGCAAAATGTTCTGCCATTCAAAATCAAAACTAACACTGTACAAAGAAGTGGTATAATAGAGACTCAACTCTGACTGTTTGGATGAAAAATATAACCAAATCAATCAAGACTGACAAGTACTTTATCCACACTTTCTAAAATATTGTTTCAATTGGTTTGATTTAATTTAAACTAGGGTAGCCAGTTAATTAAAACTGGTCTTTACACCAAAACTAAAGCTAAAATAAAAATAATTAATTAATTTAAATTAAAACATATCAATTGAAACATAATATTTCAGAAAGAATGGATAAAGTACTTGTTGGCTTTCTTGATTTGATTATATTTTATTCAGAGTTGAGTCTCTATATATAGCACTCTGTAAATAGTTAATTTTGGTTTTGGTTTGCATTGACAGAACATTGTGCTTTTATATATATTATTTTATTTTTAGTTTTGGTTTTAGTTTAAAGGGCAGAGTTCTCTTTATTATTTTTAGTTTTAATTAACTGGCTACCTAATCTTTATAATTGATATAATCCCCTTCTCTTGTTACTTTGTATTTCTAATGCTCTTATGTAGTCATCATTAAAGTTTTCTCTGATCAATTTTGTTTCTTCTGAAAGCATTGTAGAATGCTTCAATATTCAAAACAGAATGATAGAAATTTTTATTAATTTAGTGTGTAAACCTAATGTTGGTCTATAAAGTAGACCATAAATGTTTAATTAAAATATTTGCTGGGAAAGAGGATAAGCTTATTGTGTTTTGAATTACTGGAAACTTAACACCTTTCAAGGTTCTTATATTTCAGTTTGTAATAGTCCTACTGGGTTAAAACTGTTCTGCCGTGTAGAAAACAACAAGGAAGCAAGTAAGTGTGCAGAAAAATGAACAGGAGACAGGAGAAGACTAGAAGTTCAATATGTACAGTACTTTATATCTGGTTTTAGTAATTTTGCAAAAAAAAAAAGTTGTGATGACAGGTGACTTTGTCTGTAGCATGCAAGATTTTTTTTACATTTTCTAAGGAAAATTTTAATGAGTAAATAATGAAAAAGCTCATAATAAATTGCAGGTTGCAAACTTGCCAGATAAACTGCACAAGTATGTATCTGTTATTTGGTTACAATTGGACTTTTTTGAGTATAATCTGTGTGTTATCTGCACAAAAATATATGTTTTAATAAATCAAATAATTAAAAAGAAAAAGTATTAGTTTCACTATTGATGGGATAATTGGTAAAGTTGAAGAAAATAAAATTGAAANCAAATGTGAATTATGTGGAAAGGGTTTTGCCCAAAGTGGTGCTGTAAGAACTCATAAAGCTAGACATCATCAAGATGAAACAGAAGAATCACCTGCTTCTCCAGATTCTAATAGTTCACAAGAACATGTCATAGAAATTGAACCTAATTCATTGCTTACATAAAACTCTCAGGGTACATGAAACATTATAGTATAATATAAATCCATTTTGTATGGCCTGCCTATCTTACTGACAAAATGCATATACACAGCATAAGAATATAAAATGTTTAATATTTTAGTGCTGTTATTTTTTAACATGCATTGTTTGGACAATGAGAACTTTGTCATATTCACTAGTTATGACTCTCTAATTATTTTTATTAATCTTAAATAATATAAATTTTTTCAATATTATAGATGAACCAAAATAATGAAATACTAGACTGGATATAGAAGTGAACATGCAAAAAAATAAATGGGAAATTCTGATTATGAAGAAAGAATATTTAGAGAATGTTCAGAATCAACAATGGATTTTAGTAGCGGTACAAAGAATGCAATGGATCGTCCTGAATTTTACCCTTGCAAATGGTGCAAGGGAATGTTCACCGCACGTGCATTGGAACTCCATTCAGGATCATGCTATAAGACACCAAGAAATCAAAATAAATCTACCAACATAAGAAAGGAATCATCCAATAGGAAACAATATAAATGTGAATTTTGTTCTAAAACATTCAGACGAGCATTAATATTGAAGCGTCATTTATCATCAAAAGCATGTCAAATATCAGAGGAGAAGATTCATAATAATTCACTTAATAATAATAAATCAGAATTGCAGAAAACATCAGTAATTATATCAAACAATCAGAATTATTCTTCCAAGGATTCTTCTGTTCCCAACAATGGTGATAAAAATTCAAAAAGTAAAACATTTCAACATATTCCATGTAAAAAATGTCATTTGGTTTTTGCACACGAAAAGAATTTAGAAGATCATTTAAAATCTCATAAACTTCACGATAAAGGTGTTGAGTTGTATGTTGAAGAATATGACTTGGATGATGACGATGATGATGATGATATCATTCAAGAAGAATCCAATTCTTCAGAAAAATTTGATGATTCTAATAAAAATTCCAGTCATTTAGAAGATAATACTTTTCAGGAATGTAATAATAATAATTCTGTTAAAACAAATGAAAATAATAGCAGAACATCAGTAATTGTTAGATCTGAGAATCTATTTTTGTGTCATAAATGTGGTCAAACATTTTTGACTGAAGATGAATATAATCATCATTGTATAATGCATGAAACAAAATCACATTGTTCAGTTTGTGGTGAAGATGTACCACAGGAAACTTATGGGGAACACATTATTCAGCATGCTGTAGTTGATGATGGGCAGTTTCTAAGATGTGCACATTGTGAAAAAACATTTTTAAATGAAACATTGCTTTTAGTTCATTATCGCATTCATATTCAAGACACTCAGTTTTTTTGTACAGAATGTAATCAGGAATTCCTTCAAGCAATTGATTTGAAATATCATACACTTTCAGTTCATGGGCATTTGCAGTTACAACCATATCATTGTTATATATGCTTACGTAGATTTTCTCAACCACATGCTATTATAAATCATNGTTAAATTTAAATGATGCAGTATTAAACTTATGCATTTAATTAATGATCAAACTATAATTGAAAATTATTGGCAACTGTGATTTAAATTTTTTAAATTATTAAACTGTGAAGCCCATATTTTTGGGAACCCTAGAGTAGACTTATTACACTGTTCCAATTTCTCAAAAAATAATGTTTTCCAGATGAATAAACAGTTGCGGCCCTCACATTGTATGAGGATGGAAGATTCATTCCATGGGGTATAGTGATTGAGAATCCTTCTAGGTGGTTCTGTGGAAATTTTATTTTTACAAATGTCATCTTGACGATCTAATACAGTGGGTGATCGGTTAACGAGCATAATCCGTTCCAAGACTTTGTTCGCTATCTGAATTGTTCGTTAACCGATTATCGATTTACCATAGGTTTTTATGGGAATTTGATTAATTCATTCTGGAAACTCCAAAAAACAAAAAAATATATACTTTCTTACTATGTTTATTTATATGTAATAGTAAAAATACATGTATACACAGTCTTGCATTTTTATTAGTCATGTTTTTTCCGTTTGTGGGGGTTCAAGAATGTGTCTGTTCTGAAACTTCTCAAATGTCTGTATCTGAAGAAGAGACCACTTCAGAGCTCCCCATACCTTGCCATATGATAACTCAGTGGCCAAAATGCACAAGTCAATCTCAGAAATTATTGAAGAAATTAGCAGTAGATGAAAATGAAATAAGTTGTGAAAAAAACTATGAGCATTCGTACAGCATAACAAAAAATTGTGAATCATTAGCTGTTAATCAGAAGAAAGAAGCCAAAATTTCAACTTCTAGTGAATCACCATCAAACTCATCACAAGATTCACAAAAAGATGGAGCAATTAGCAGAAAGTGGCGAATCTTTCCTTGTCCAGTGTGTGGGAAAGTTTATACGTGGCAGTATGATTTAAAAATTCATTATCGCATTCACTCAGGAGAAAAACCATACAAATGTGAATTATGTGGAAAGGGTTTTGCCCAAAGTGGTGCTGTAAGAACTCATAAAGCTAGACATCATCAAGATGAAACAGAAGAATCACCTGCTTCTCCAGATTCTAATAGTTCACAAGAACATGTCATAGAAATTGAACCTAATTCATTGCTTACATAAAACTCTCAGGGTACATGAAACATTATAGTATAATATAAATCCATTTTGTATGGCCTGCCTATCTTACTGACAAAATGCATATACACAGCATAAGAATATAAAATGTTTAATATTTTAGTGTATATATTTATATATGTGCACTAAAATATCATTTTTTTTTTTTTTTAAATGAGATCCATATTTACAATTTGTTTTTATGACTTGTATGATTGCTTCAGATTTAAGCTTTCAACTATTCTTATATATTAAGAAATCTTAATGCTAAATATTATAGCAAAAATCTCATTGCTGATTTCTAAATGAANCATTTTTTTTTTTTAAATGAGATCCATATTTACAATTTGTTTTTGACTTGTATGATTGCTTCAGATTTAAGCTTTCAACTATTCTTATATATTAAGAAATCTTAATGCTAAATATTATAGCAAAAATCTCATTGCTGATTTCTAAATGAACTCAATTTATTTTTGTAATAACCAAAACACCTTTTTATTCCAAAATTATTCAATGTTATGATTTATGGGTATATTGGTGATACTTTGCTAAAATTATCCAAAGAAATCAAAAATTGCTGCACACTTTTGCTTTAAATGATAAAAGCAAAAATGTTCATTGTCCTTTTTTTTAATAATTTTAGAAAATTATCATCAATAAATCTAAGAATTGCAATATTGAATTTATTACCACTAAAATTGATATAATTTGCAATATAGTTATAAAATGAATTGAGGAAAATTTATTTGTATCTTTGTCAATGTGATTATGAATTATTCTAATGCATTATAATTTTAATTATTTTGCATTTTTTAGTTTTCATAGTTATTACCAAAGGAGAATGAATTAAAACAACTGAAAAGTGTATTTTATGGGTCTTAAAGGTAAGTTGTTATTAATTAATATGACAGATTTTTGTATTTATGTAATTCAAAATACTTTATTGATAATGGAAATTGAAAAATTTTAAATAATTAGTGCAATGTTATCTGTTGAATACATTAATATTTCAAGAATTATTTGCTGCTTATGTATTAAAATGGCAATCAATTTATGTCTTAGCCAGATATTTTCTTTCTGGCTTATCCAGTTTTGTCATTACATAATTATAACTTTTGATATTTTTAAATTGAAAATTGTGTATTTTGAGTTTGCATCCAGCTGCTAATTGTTTACTATTCATGATTGTTATTAACTGCAATTTTAAAAGTACTTTTCTTTCTCTTCCTTATCTGTGTACATTTGTAATTGTAGCTAAATTGAACAATGAATTTCTTGGATTTTTTTCTGATGAACTCTATATTTTTGATTTAATGAACATGGATAGTTTAAATTTATAAGATAAAAGTTTAAGATCACTGTCTTTCATTGTCAAGAACATTGATATAAATTTTAACGTTAACGTTAATTTTTACTAATCAGAATGCATGTGTTAAATTTAAATGATGCAGTATTAAACTTATGCATTTAATTAATGATCAAACTATAATTGAAAATTATTGGCAACTGTGATTTAAATTTTTTAAATTATTAAACTGTGAAGCCCATATTTTTGGGAACCCTAGAGTAGACTTATTACACTGTTCCAATTTCTCAAAAAATAATGTTTTCCAGATGAATAAACAGTTGCGGCCCTCACATTGTATGAGGATGGAAGATTCATTCCATGGGGTATAGTGATTGAGAATCCTTCTAGGTGGTTCTGTGGAAATTTTATTTTTACAAATGTCATCTTGACGATCTAATACAGTGGGTGATCGGTTAACGAGCACAATCCGTTCCAAGACTTTGTTTGCTATCCGAATTGTTCATTAACTGATTATTGATTTACCGTAGGTTTCTATGGGAATTTGATTAATTCGTTCTGGAGATCCCCAAAAATAAAAAAATATATACTTTCTTACTATGTTTATTGATATGTAATAATAAAAATACATGCATACACAGTCTTGCATTTTTATTAGTCATGTTTTTTCTGTTTGTGGGGGTTAAAGAATCTGTCTAATGTCAATTACTTTTCTCTGTTCTACAGGGTTTTTCAGAAGTAATTAATAGAGTTGTAATTGTAGAGATCCACAAGCCTATTAACCTCTAAGGCCATTCTAAGACCGTTGTTTTGACATCCTCCCACTTCTTCAAAAGGTGTCTAATAGCAGATATCGGCATTACTCCTCTTTTTCAGAAAATAACATATCTTGCCTAGTTTCTTGGCGTTCTTCTGCCGTCAGATCAGTTTCAGGTTCCATTATGAACTTTTCGATGTTCTTTATTTCTCAGATGTGAATTTTGTTACTTCTTAAGCTTGCTTGAGTCTTCTTGATAATACTGTATCTTTTTTAGATAAGATTGAACTGCAGCCTAATGTAGAGCTGTTCAAGCCATACTGTACAGCAACATCAGACATCTTCTGTCCACTTTATACCTTTGCTATTATACTCTCATCTTTCGAAAAGAAAAACAGATGTGAACCTTAACGAGTGCCTACTCGACACTCTCATGAATATATAAAAGAATTGTTTTGTCAGAAATATAAAAAGCTGGAATTACAAGGGAGAGTTTCAAATTTCGGTGGAATACTATCCAATCGGTATATACCAGCTTGAGTGTCAATGTCGACGTCTCCCACACTCCGAAAAGTTTCGAATTGTTGCCCGAAGACAAGGAAAGACCAATTAGTATTCATTATTTTACGTCACTTCTTCTGTGTTTGTTCTGTGGGGTGTTCGTTATCTGATCATGTGTTCATTGTCCGAACATAAAAATCTTTCGCGAAAATGTTCGTTAACTGATCACCCACTGTAATTGGCTTTACAGTTTTCTACTTATGGCCCTGATATAAATCATTGTTTTGGTATTGTAAGGGAATTGTGTATATGCCTGATTTTTCTAACATAGTTAATTTATCCCTGTCATTGTATAGTATCTGCGTAAGGGTAGCTGTGGTTTTATTGGAAGGTTAAATCCTGATTTTTGAAATCTTCTGGTAATGCATAAGGACACAGACCCAATAAAACAGGATGGAAGGACTTTTGTAAATGCGATCCTTTTTTATTATTTCTAATTTTGATGTTGAGAAGAGGGATTTTTGCACATGGATTTGAATGCACTTGAATTTTTACATAAATGTATCCTGCCCTATGCATTGCAATATTAATAAATTGTAACTCTTTTCATACTATATGCTGCAATGATGGTAATATGTAGGCTCTATGAATAAGTGCAGATATGTTATCGTTTATAAATCCATGCAGTTGGAATAAAGTTTTTCTTTAAATTCTGACAAGTCTTTACATCCCTATAAAATAGTTTTGTTTTCATGTTTATTGTGAATCCCTTTAATCACATAATGTATTAAAGCACCGTCACCTATTTTTCCGAAATTACACAACTCTTTCATCTTTAAATAATACTCCCGAACGGATTCAGAGTTTTACATTGTGCACTTACTCAAAAGCTCATGCAACTTAACTGAATTAATTTCAAAAGAGAATTTATCGATCATAGCTTGTTTTAGTTTTTGCCATGAATTAATCTCAGGTACTGTTCTTACAAATGAAGAGGTGTTACCTCCAAGGGATTTTTTTAGCAAAAATTAATTTTTGCAATTCAGACAAACTAAATAATTTAGAGTTATTTTCAAAATGTTTGATCCAATGAATAACATTCTCTTGCAGTTCTTCATAAAATTTAGAAATGGTACTTTCAATTCAGAATAATTAATAGTAACACTATGTAAAACAGACCTAGCTACAGCCACCATACTCAACTTTTTTTTCTCTCGGGCCACATACACATGATAGCTATCACACGTGGACTGCAACATAACAATTATAATAAAAAACTTACTTAATTTCTCACTTACCCTGGAAATTTGGTGTGACTGTTGATATTGCGAACATTTTTTTTTTTTATTATTATACTTGTTCTGCTCTGTGGGCATTAAGAGGGCCTCTTATAGCAGGCCCATAGTAGGCACCATTGTGGGCCTGGGTTCAGCCAGGCCCACAATGGTGCGACCATATGGTGAGAGATGGGGCCCAACATATCCGAACGGACCACTCCCTGAAAAATTCCTGGGGGATTCCCTGACCCGACCGGATTTGATCCAGAGTGGTAGGCTGCCACCTTGACTGCTCATCTGTCAATTCATTTAAATCAGGTTTGTAACTGCTGCATACTACTCGTAAAATGGCATTCCAGTGTGAGTCAGTAAGCCAGTTTCTATATATGTTCTTTGCATATTTAATTTTTGAGTATGACGTTTCACATAGATACATTGATGCGAACAACGTAAGTAAAATTTGAGCACATTTTTTACAGTCTTATATTGATCGGGCACTACTTTCCAGAAGTCAACGTAATTATTTTCCACTCTCTTTCACATCCAGGCCACTCACACAAAAGCTCAGCGGGCCGCAGGTTGAGTATGGTGGAGCTACAGCATTACTTTGTTCGGATTGGATAGAGGAATTGAGACCATTTTTATTTTTATTCATATTGCACTGCATTGAAAATTCGCCTTCATTTTCAATTTTTTTTTATTTGGTTCATCCACTTCAGACTCAGAGCCAGAAGAAACGTTGAGTTGGACATGCTGAGCTAAGGATTCCAAAACACACAAATCAACCAGAATTCGCTTCGCTACTTCTGCTTTATTGCTTTCGAAAGATATGTTTAAAATGTTAGAAATTGTAATTAGCTCATTCAAGGAAAAGTTATCTTCTATACTTTTCAATTTCTTATTAAAATCATCACTGTCTAAAGCAAATGTAAATCCACTGAAATTTCTTAATCTCTTTCAGCTTGACCAATCGCCGTTGGTATCAAAAATAAATTTATGAAGGATTTTGATTTTATTGAACTTGCAATTCTTCAATGCAATGCTTGTTTCTTTTATATCATTTAGAATCATTTTGAGGAATAAAAATCTATGTACCCCTTATGTTATTTCTGAGATGAGTGTTGATAATATCCAAAAGTTTTTGTTTTGGCAACTCTCAGTCAGTTCGAGAATCCCTTTGTTTGTCATTAAACGTTTCAGTATAATCAGTAAACACTATGATTTTGATAATCCATGACTATTTAAATCACTCTTATCCCACTCCTGAGAAATGTGGTATCTAAAGATGGCTGGGCATTAAGAAGCATGTGCAGAGCACAGTTTAAGAAAGAATATGAAGAACTTTTTATGACATATAATGACGTATATTTTAATATGATACAAAAAAAAAAATGCATTACAAAACGATGAACACTAAACAAATTCATCTTGATACTAATTATTAAATGGATATTAATCATCTTGAGGCAGACACGTCATTTGCACTACATCGTAACTCTAACAGTTTGTCTTTTTTTCCCCACCTGCACCTCTGGTGCAGGTGGGGAAAAAAAGACAAACTGTCAGAGTTACAACATGAGTTACAAATGCTGACATTTATCAATGTCAGCAACTGTCAGAGTTACGACATGAGTTACAAATGCGCAGGCATGCCTGCACATGACATCAGACTTGACCAAATAATGACAATGTGTGGGTGGGCATTGCATATATATATATATATCAGGGCCACAAGTANATCAGTAAACACTATGATTTCGATAATCCATGACTATTTAAATCACTCTTATCCCACTCCTGAGAAATGTGGTATCTAAAGATGGCTGGGCATTAAGAAGCATGTGCAGAGCACAGTTTAAGAAAGAATATGAAGAACTTTTTATGACATATGACGTATATTTTAATACGATACAAAAAAAAAATGCATTACAAAATGATGAACACTAAACAAATTTATCTTGATACTAATTATTAAATGGATATTAATCATCTTGATGCAGACACGTCATTTGCACTACATCGTAACTCTAACTGTTTGTCTTTTTTTCCCCACCTGCACCAGAGGTGCAGGTGGGGAAAAAAAGACAAACAGTTAGAGTTACGACATGAGTTACAAATGCGCAGGCATGCCTGCGCATGACATCGGACTTGACCAAATAATGACAATGTGGGGGTGGGCATTGCATATATATATATATATATATATATTAGGGCCACAAGTAGAAAAGTGCAAAGCCGAATATTAGAACTTCAAGATGATATTTGTACAAATAAAATTTTCACAGAACTATCTAGAAGAGTTCTCAATCATTACTTTACATTCTTGTGGAATAAATCTTCCATACTCGTGCAATGTGAGGACCACAACTATTTATTTATTTGGAAAACATTATTTATTGAGAAATTGGAATAGTGTAATAAGTTCACTCTAGAACTCCCAATAATATGGGTTTCACTATTTAATAATTTAGAAAATTAAATCCCAGCTGCTAATAATTTTCAATTATATCAAATTATAATTGAAAATTATTTGACTGTTAATTAAACGTGTAAGATTAATAGCATAACATTTAAATTTAAGACATGCATTCTGGTTAATACAAATTAACATTAATATTCATATAAATTTTAACATCCTAAAATTTGTTTTCGTTTTGTCTGAAGAAGACATTCTATACATGTCAAAAGTGCTTGCAAGATATTTTTGTGTTTTACTTGCCAAAACTTTATTAATTAATTAACCTTAAGCCCTTATCCCGAGTTAACTCGGGCAGGTTACATAGCGTTATAAAACAAACAGTTTTTTGGACCCCCAAAATTTTAAGTCTCCAAATTTTTTCAAAAATTTTTTCCCACGCGAAAAAATTTTTCCGTGATTTTAATCTGCTTTTAATGACGCACAATTAATGCTTAATTGTTTTTAATGGGATTTTTGTATCAAATTTCATTCATCGTTCTAAAGTTCTAGTGCACATATTTTACTTTGGTAAAGTTATTTAAAGCTAGTTTCTGATGTCAAAAACGACCTCCAATAGCTTTTTAATTTTTTTAATTAATATATTTTATTATATATACGTTTAATTAAGTCGGGGGTCGGAAATTGCAATAAAAGTAATTTTTGAAAAATATTTAAAAATATACGGCCAGCTAGTATTCACTCTACTTTAAACCTTCTCCTCCTGAGACTTTATGATAATATCAAGGTAAATCCAACACCAGCTGTAAACACAATTACTCATTGGTGTCAGAAAGGCGAAACAATGGAAAATAAAATTTGAAGCTTTCTCTTCAAAATTAACGCATTTTCTTCGTTTTTTTTTTCAGTTTTAAGTATTTTTTATGTTTAATTACATTAACATTAAAAATTGGTGGGTAGCAAAGGAGTTAANATTAACGCATTTCTTTTTTTTTTTCAGTTTTAAGTATTTTTTATGTTTAATTACATTAACATTAAAAATTGGTGGGTAGCAAAGGAGTTAACACTGAAAGACAGTGATCTTAAACTTTTATAATTTTTTTCATAAATTTTATATTAACAGAAGCAAATTTGACAAAATCCACTTCATATATATATTTACAATATACTTTATAGCAATTTTTGTTTTTTATAATTATTTTAAACATATACATGAATATATATATTTTTTCTAATTGTTAATATTATGTTAATTTCTTTAATCTGTTAATTTAATGTAACTTCTATTGTAAATTCAAACCAAAATAATCTTGTTAATTATTAGCCCTTCATTTTGAGTTATCTTTCTTTTACAGAAATTTAATGATTGAAATATTAAGCTATATATGCTAGTATGATAATTCATAAATTCTATTTTACTGATTGATAATATTTGATGAACTTGGGTTGAATTTTTACAGTAGAAACTCCCATGTCCAACCCTTCCAAATCCAGACTGATCGAAGGCAATGAAAAATTTTCAAAAATATTATACACTGCTCCAAATTCTATCTTTCTGTACTGAAGTGTATCCTGTACATTAAAAAAATTTTTTAATTACATTTCCTTGAACTTTTGTAGAAGAGTACAATGCATCAATCATCACTGATGTGATAATGATGAAGCATAGATGTGATGTAGCAGCTGGTCAGTGAATCCAGAATAAAACAAACAACTTTAACACAATACTTTCAAAATTAATTGTTCAATATTGATCATTAAATTCCTGTGAAATAAAGATAACCGAAGTCTCAATCATAGAATAGCATTATGAATTATAGCAGAAATGTCAAAAAATAACATGCACTTTGTATGATTTGTTTAAAAAGTAGGATTATCATTTAATTAATACTATGGTCAGTTGTGAGAATTATTTGGCTTGAATTAAAAAAAAATCCAAAACTGCTATAGACAGTGAAGCATTTACTTATTGTTTTATTTTATATATTTGTTTAAATGATCTTTAAAAATGAACTTTGAATTAATACATTGAAACTATACACATAATTAGATATATTCTTCAATCAATTTAAAAATTTATGATCTTAATTGTAAAAAACTATGTTATATTGCAAAGTTAAACTACAGAAAATAATAAAAAAATTTTTTATTTCAATTCTTATAAACAATTTGTATTATCACTAAGGCTAGGATATCTAGGCACTAAAAATCATAGTCATAAAAATTGTAACCTATGATGATTAATGCCTATTGGAAATTCGGTTTTGTGCAGTTTCAGAAACTTTTGTATTTGATTTTTGCTAAGTAGTAAAATTCTGTTATTGTTCTTCGATTAAACTTATCTATACCATAGAAAATTCAAACTGTTTCTGAACTGAATTGAAGTACAGTAGAGTCTTAAAAACTCAACTCTTGATAACTTGACATTCCATAAAACTCATGTCATTCAAAACAAAAAAAGTAATCTGAATTTTACTTCTATAATTTACCACTAGAATCAAATAAGTTATTCTTCACTGATGACACTTGAATAACATCCCTGTGTGTTCTCCCTGAAAGATACTGGGATGCTTCAGGATATGCAATAGATGTATATTTTACTCTTCTACTGACAGAAGTACATTTAAAATGTGGAAAAATAAAAAGATACTTTGTTGTAGGAACAGTTTTTAGAATAAAGCCCTCTTGTTGCTAGTTGGCAGTCCAAAAAAATGTACATTAGTAACCCTATAATAGCATTAATTCCACATTTTAACAAAGAATATAACCCTTTTTCAAGGTACCATTGCATAATGCCATGGTGTTAATGCCACTAACTCTAAGTAACCACTGACTGATCTTTGTTTTTTAATTAAAATTTAACTGCAAATAGAAATAGTCACTAATGATACATAGTTAATAGTTTATGAATTTGCATGTATAATACCTTTAGGAAAATTCTGCTATTTAGATTAGCATTGTTGCTATACCTCAAAACTCATCATTTTCAGTAACTGATCACCTCAGTCCACATTAAGTTGAGTTTTCAGGACTCTACTGTAGTAATATTTATGCCTAATGATTCAATTAAGTTATTTCTTCCATAAATTTAGTGTTTTGCCATATTTTTCTGCTGAGCATTTGTGATTGTATATATTCTTGTAGCCGGTCTTCTACATAGTAATGTTTCCAATACTAATGTTCATTTTCATTTAATATATTTATTATGTTTAATTTATGTGTGTTAAAATGACAGTATCAAAAGTCTTATGGTACATGATCTTTGTCTCTCTGGTCATTGCACTTAAACTGTTTCACTGGCAAAACCCATATGTGGTGCTGTGGTCAAACTCTGCCTTTCACAGCTGTAAATGTATTTATTAGAGTAAGTTAATCTTTGTGATAATTTAATTTTAAGATTTAAATTTATTGATAACTTCTAAAACACCGTATAATAAGGTTTTTTATTTGTTGTTAACAAAATATTCAACAGCTAAACTTTTTATTAGTTTAATTATCAGAAAGTTTTGTAAATTCTTCCATAAGACTGTTTATTCCTGATGTGTGAAAAGGATGTATGGATGAAGTCACATGTTTTCTTCTTTTAACTTCATGTGAAGATTTTTTCTTTTATGAATTTTCATGCAAATTTTAAATGTAATATTGCCCTGGCTATTTACTAGTTTTATTAATGAAAGTATATTTTTGCAATGTCTGGTTTTATGATAATGGAAGTTATTTCGTAAATATTCATATACTGATGCATTCTTAATTGGGCTACAATTTTCAAATTGCATACCTGTAGATTCCCACTGTCATCCATTTGTCCTTAATCTTGAGAATGGACTTAGATAGATGAAGGTTGAGATCAGGTGTGAAAAGTTTAGGAGCTGGAGACCCCAATTAACTTTATACAAACTTCCAGTCTGGACCAGAAGTCATGATCTTTTTAAAATATGATGAAAAATTGCAGCCTGGCATTGTGGTGATGTCACAATAAATAATTGCTTGTTTTCTTATAGAATCACTTAAGTTAATGATTTATAATAGTCTGATTTAATGTTTGTATTCAGCCTCATTTTTTTTTGTATGAATGCTTATTGCAGTTTTTCTTGATCATCTGGGGAATTTTTGTTAGTTTGATGATGCTAATGCTTCTAATAAAATTGATTGTGTCTTCTGGAAAAAAAAAAAGATAAAAAATAAATTTTTTTTTTTGATACAGGTGTAGGATTTATCTGTGCATAAGGTAAACATTAAGGTAGTAAATTCTTTTCACAGCATTATTAATTTATTTTCTTTTTAATTCTGCAGAATATTTCCATTAAGGTGATATAGCTTTTGTCAAATTGTTAGCAAATTTGGAAAAATTATAGAAAGTACATCTTTGTATAATAATGGAATTCTCAGTTTAATGTTGAGTTTCTCCACTTATTACATGCCTATAATATGTTCTAATAAATCTTCTATCAGAGTGAAAATCACACACAGTCTTGTTGCTAATTATTCTTTTTCTTTGCATGGAATAATTCTGACTCTTTTCCAATTAAATTTGTCATCTTCATTTAGCTTCTTGTTTGGATTTGTATTAAATTATTATTTCAGCAACCTAATAATCTGTTTTTTCCCAAACTTACCATGACGACTTCTCTATATTGTGATAAGTTTGGGGGAAAACAGAACTATTAGGTTGCTGAAATAATAATTTAAATTTGTCTTACTTAATTTGAAGTTCTTTTAGAACCATCAGTTTAGCTTTTTATATTCTGTGTTATAGCTGAGAGCAAAACATGTATTGGCATTTTAGTTTTTATCTGTATTGTTAAAGTATACAAATGTTATTAGTACATGGAAAAAATTAGTACACAGTGCTATCATAACATAATAAAATTACTTAGTGTAATAATATGGATGACAGCAAATTCTGCAATGCCTAAAACTCTGTAAAATCCATGCATTTGCATTAATATTGCTTACTCGGATAGGTCTGAGTCTGATTACACTAAGTTCAACTATGAAAATTAATTAAACAAGTATAAGGCTTCAAGATTATCCATGGTGGACAGTGTACCAAAGTGTGAAGTCACTACTGGATTTGTGCCTTACCAACTGGCAGGTTGCAAGGAGTTTTCTGGGTTTTCTTCATGTATCTTAACACCTAAACGGGGACCAGTCTCCATAAAAAGTCTCCTGGGAAGCATTTTCCCTTGACAGATTGTTTGTGATTTGTTGCCATATTCCATCAAAACCAAACCAAAAACTCTCTCTCCATTTTTTCAGTGTATTTATTAAGTGTTTTAGTTAAAATATTACATAACAAAAACAGTCTTTCAGTGTCAACTGTTCTTAGATATGTGTATTTAAATGATTGGTGGTGATTAGATTTGTATCTATCTTCACATATTCACCACACAGTACTACATTAAACTGTATTGCAGTTTTGTATTTAATACTTTTTAAGTAATAGTTTTGTCTAGGGAATTTGTACTAACCATTCTTGAACTGTTTTGATAAGTCCAATTTGTTCAATTACTCAGCAATGTATCATTAAAATGTATTTTAATGATACATTGCTTTGAGAAGAAGTCATTAAAATGTATTTTAATGATACTGAGAAGAAAGTCAGATGTAAATTTTCAAAGAACAGATCATGAGTTTGCTGTAGGAAATTCAATACACTGTATCTAAATATCAAAAGTAGCACAATAGGATTTATTCAATGGGTCTAAAGTCATGGAAAAGTGCTGTGAACAGAAACAAGTAGCAAATGCTACCAAATTGATCTCCAATTATAAAAATTGTAATAGTGCCATAAGTGATATTTTTTTTAACAAGCCAATATATGCAATTCTCTAAACATGCTCATTTGATTGATGTTGAATTCAACTTGAAATGGATATAGAATTTCATTTTCATTTCAAATACATTTTTTATGAGAATTTTAGTTGATTTAACATAGATGAAAGAAAATGTTGGTGAAACAGTTGTTTTGGAAACTGATTGATTTAAATGCTTCTTTTTTAAGTATAACAAAAAATAATAAATTTCCTGTTTTGAAAGGAATTATTTGTTTCAAGGATTTAAATGGCTCTTTTCAAATATTTTCAATGCTTTAAATTGTTACAAAGAAATATATCTTAGTATAAGATTGTTATTTTGTTTAAACATACATACATTGAAGTTTAACAGTGTAAATGAGCCATTGCAAAATTTTTAGTTTAATTCATTTTTTTTTAAATTTATTTAATTATCTAAATATTAGTGTATCTGCCATTAATTGGTTAGATGAATTTGAGCTTTATTCTCTATTCTCAGGTGAATTAAAAACTCCTCTAGCTTTTCATAACGACTTACATTTATTCATTATATATTTAGTTTTGTAGATTTATTTGGTTATAGGAATGGCATTTTCAGAAGAAACTTTGTGAAAAACTTGTTACAGTTTATATTGAAATTTATGGTTCAAACTTCTTTTTGTATAGAAATATTTATTTGTAACTTCTTGAAAACAAATACAGTGGAACCTCTGTATACGACCTTATTCCGTTCCTGATGTTTGGACCTATACCGAATAGGACATATACCAAACCAACCTTTCCCATAAGAAGTAATGTAAAAATGATTAATCCGTTCTCATGTAAAAAAATGGCTGGCTTTATACATTTCGCTTTCCTAGCTAGTTCCTGCTTGATTTTTCATGAGATCAGCATGTATCTTTTTAGCTTTCTTGCAAATAATTGCTTCTGATAGGATGTTGCCAGCACACTGTTTTTCAGTTATCCAAGCAAAAGCAATTTCTCAACATGATCTAATGTCTTCGATCTCTGTTTAGAAATTGATTTAACTCCTTTCGCAACGTTAGCAGATTTAATAATGTCTTTATTTTTCACGATTGTCGATATATTCGTTCTCAGAATACAGTATGCAACAGTTAAATCTCGAACACGCATGCCACCTTCATATTTCTTAACAATCTCTTTTTTTCAGTTCCATTGTGATTCTAGTCATTTTTTTTAGTTTTCTGTTGCTTTTCATTTGCCTTTTTGCAATTCATGATTAATAAAAATAATAAAATTAAAATTTAAAATCAGAAGAAATTTAACAAAGTTATAAACCGTGGCACCGCGAATGTCTAGTTTGGTCTAGTACACCAATAGTGCTACTTGTTCATAGATGGTGCATATAATTGAATTAAGTCTTATACCAAGCAAAATTTGTTTCGTCCAAACAGGACGTTTTCTAAAGCAGACATATACCGAGGTACCACTGTATAATTAATTGCAAAAACATGCAAGCAAATTTCTTTTTTTCACCTGGTTGATTACATAACTTAGAAGTTGCTCTAGTTTCTTATTGTAGTCAATTATTTAAAATTTATATACAGAAGCTATTCCTTTATTTATTTATTTTTTGCATTATATAGCATTGGATCATTATTACAAAATTTCTCTTAATTTTTTATTAGTTACATTTTTAACATTAATTTAGATGAAATGACTTGGTTTACAGTTATTTGTTAAAATATTAAATTAAAAAATAGATAACATCTGTTTTCTTTTTCAAAAGTGGCCAAAAGAATTTAATGTGTTGTGAGTCTTACTTGAATTACATAGGAAATAAACATTATTTACATGGTAATTTTTAAGCACAATTTTGCCAATCTAAATATGTTGCATTACATTTTTTAAGTGGACATCAACTTTAAGTTTTATTTTTTAAAATGTGTATGTGTATATTTGTTTAATTATTATTCATTTATAAATTATCAATCCTGATAACCAAAAAATTAGTGTCATGCATTAAAGTAAGTCATTTTTATATTATAGTTGCTTGTTAATATTCTCTTAAAATAATTGTTATATTTGATTTTTAGTTGTTGGTTTACAGCAGAATTTTGATGATGATGAAAAATTGTTTTTATACAAGACTTTTTTTATTAAAAAAATGTTTCTGGGAAATTTTTGCTTTGAAATAATTTTTTTTTTGTTAATGAAATTGCTATAAAAATTAAACTTGAATATTAATTTTTTAAAAATTATTTTAATGGAAAATTTGTATATTTTTCTTGTATTTTAAATTTAAAATGTTGAATTTGATTGAATTAAAACATACTGTACATAATTATACTGATCAAAAAGGAAATTATTTAAGAAAATTATCTTTGTTGATTTTAATTGGTCTAATTACTTGGTAAATATAACTTCAAAGTCCATCTGTCTTATCTTTTGCAAATATTTGATAATGAAAAGAAACCATATAATTTGTAATGTATAATCATTTTGATAAATGCAAGTACTCTAAGGAAGTACAGTAATCAAAATAAACATGAAATATTTTTTGGTATTTTGAAACCGTGCTAGTAGTTATTAGTAGTAATTCAAACACAAATTATTATTGTATTTATTTTCAGGCACTTGGCAATTTTTATCATCAAATTTTATTTAGTTCAACTAAATAAAATTTGATGATAAAAATTGCCAAGTGCCTGAAAATAAATACAATAATAATTTGTGTTTGAATTACTACTAATGAAATATTTTTACTGAGAAATAGGGAAAATTTAAAATTTGTATATATATTTACTTTTAAACACAGGATACATTTAATTTTACTACCAGAAAACTTAGATTAAAAGGTTGAATTTATATCATAAACAATTATTGCAAAATCCAACTGATAAAAGATGTGTTTTGAAATGAAAATTCTCTTATCTTTTTCAACTAGGCAACTAGGAGTGTTTCTTCTTAATTAACTTCAGTTTATTTTGATTTTATCTTTAATAATTTATTAATTAAAAGTTCTATTAACATTACTTTGAACCTTAAATGTAAGAAAAAATAAACAGAAATCAGCAATAATACTAAATTACATCTTAATGCAATAAATGTAAAAGTTTTCTTGGAAGTCTGCCATATGTGTAACATTGTGACCACATAATTTCCATGCCAGGTTTGTTAAGCATAAACATACTGGCTTGATTGTGTATTACCATTCAACATCACTGCCAAATTGCAAATATTGAATATATTTATTCTTCCATTATAACAGCTAGTATATAATGAACTTTACATCTTATTTGTGTAAAAACTTGACTGTTTTTTTTTATGTTTTTGTTATAAAGTAGATAAAGTGGGAAAAATTAAAATGTATTAATGAAATGAAAAACATTACATTTTTGTTCATGAATGTATTGTTTGTATAAATAAAAAATATATATATAAATATATTGAAAACAAGAGGCAGTTCCATATTTGATTTATTGATTACTTTGAACTTTACCTAATTTAAAATTAATTATATAAATTAATTCCAATAAATTACTCGTTTAATTCCATTCCACATTTTATACAAGTACATTTTTAGAATGTTTCTAGTTTAACAAAATAATTTTCATTTAAAATATTCATATTTTTACATAGCAGTTTATTTATAAAAAATGTGTAGTGTAAAATCTATAAATTTGTTCATTAGTACTTCTCTTACTTTCCGTTTTAAATTCACATACCTCCTGTATATAATTATATTTTTAAAAAATTAAAGGAAGTTTTTTTTTATCATAAAAATATTAAAAATTGAAGGATAATAAATTAAAGAGATCTTAAACATAATTTGCTTGCTTGAGATACGAACAGTTTATATATTTAAAAAAAAATCTATATGGCTGCTGTTAACTCTTGAAAGTAAACAGCAGCCATATAGATTTTTTTAAAATATATAATATGCAAATTATGTTTAAGATCCCACTAATTTATTATCTTTTAATTTTTTAAAGAAATAATAAGAGCAGAGATTTGAAGTTTATTGATTTTATTCCAAACAACTTTTATATTTAAAATTTAAAGAAAGCACTAATCTTTAAATATTTTCTGGCCCACTTTTAAGGTATGACGTAATATTAATTGTTATTGTTTTGGCAAGAGATTTCTTGGCTGCGATCTATTGATATATTCAAAACTAATGTCACAACAAATCTCTCGTCTAAGAATTTTGGAAGGAGGAAATAATTGATATTGCATATATCTTGTCCTTTATTTTCGAGCTTTCGCAACTTTGCAAGTTTTTAGCATACCAGGATCGAGATTTTGGTGAAAAACTTTTTTTCTGATAAATTTTTTTTATAAAAAGCTTCAAAATCCTAAAAATTAGAGTCACATAAGAAAAGCCGTCATACAGTTTATTTAAAGCTATCGTTTAGAAAATACATCCGTTGTTTATTGGAAAATATTGTTTAAAATATTACATAAATCTCGCTAAAGTAATTATTGAAATATGTAATCCTTTTAAGCTTTATTATTTACTTATCTTGATTTTGTTGAATTGTGATAAATTTCTCTCTTTTTTCGAAAAAGACTTTATTTTAAAAAAAAGGCGAAAATCTTATTTTGGGGTAAGAGTGCGTTTTTAAAAGGTTGTAAAACGCCAATGAGTAGTTTTCGATAAATGTGATTTCATTCGAGTCATGACACGTACTGTACCCACATCTCTCCACCACTTAATCTTTAAACGTCAAAATTTAATAGAAATAAACCTTCCAAGTTTCAAAATTTTTGGTTCAGCCAGTCCTTAGATGTAAATAATAAATTTACGTAATCTACAAAATGAATTCATTTAAAAAATTTATCAGAAATTTCGCGAATGTATATATAATATATTTGATATCATCAGTGGCTTGACAATTGCATCATTTTCTGATCATAATTTTATATAATATATGTGTTACTGTGAATGACCGATATCTGGCGAATGCCAGCATTCACACAGTTGTTTCGTGTATGTACGAAATATTTGCTAAATATCATTTCTCACTTACACCGGCAAATGTCGACATTCAGCATGCACTGTTGGTGAATGTTGAATAAAAATATTTTTATTACGTTAAGACAAAAATGCAACTTTTTAATATGTCAAAATAGGAGAAAGCTTAAGTAACGGCATATGTAAATAAACTGTTGAACCTAAAATGAACAGTACGTTTTAAATCATTAAAGAAAATAATACAATAATAAACTTGCACATAAATTATGTGATTGACGTAACACAATCTTATTTATTTCAATAACTTAATTAACTGTTATGGCACTTTGAGTCTCTTGCTTTTACAACTGCATTTATTCGTGGAACACTTTGCAATGACAGCGTGTACAGTAGACCTCCTATAACACTAGATAATTCCGTGTTATAGGAAGCTCACTTATTTTACAAATACGTGAGCCGTTCACAGCCCGGCACACGTATTTCTAAAATCTAAGTGACTCGAACAACATGGAATTCATATAACACGGAATTATCTACAGTGTTATAGGGGGGTTTACTGTATAGCCTTACCCTCCACTTTTCGAATTAGCTGTAGCTGCTTCTCTCAGCGATATTTCTTGAGAAGAAAGCTCATCTACGAAAAGTAACTTTTCTTTACAAATTACGAACTGATTACGTGATTACGAACTGATTTGTTAATGGTGTCTATTATTTGGATATCGCCGACGCCTTACCGACGACCCCTCTCATCCTCCGCCACTCGACCTGACTAACCGATCTCCACCTCACGGGATCAGAAAAACACCATCCAGTGACAAAGTGGGCGATTTCCACCAAACCGTTGCCGAGAAAAGAGGTACGACCTTGTCCTACCTCCGACTACCCACAAAGGATTTGGCGACAGACTGTCGCCTCTCTGTCGACATCGGCTTCTCTCGGGTGTCGTTTCGACCTCCACCAAAGCTTATCTCCGACATACACCGGCGATTGCTCGAATGTATAATACTATAACCAAATATTCGGTCTTTCACAGTAACATATATATAGAACGATCCGTTTAACATTCAACACGTTCCTCTATATGTATGTAGTGATTTGACTTCGAAAATTGTAAGCCATTTTCTATTGCTCTTAAATATGATTTATAGCACGATACGTGACAATTTTGCATGAAAAGACAATTTATTTAGCATTTCTCTAGTGTTAGATTCGTTTAAAATCTGGGAGATGTCCATTCGGTTTCATCGGAAATGTTTTTTCTTAACTGATTATATCCCTATTTTTCCGTTTAAAATTTATGAAATTTTAATGGAAAGCTATTTTAAATATAGAGTTCAGTCCTCTCCCTTTTTAAAACTCTGCCCTGTGGGCACTACGAGGGACTTTCTAGCAAGCCCACAATGCCTGGCCGAAACCATAATGGTGAAGGATGGAAACCCCGAGAAATTTCTGGGATTTTTCGACTCATTTTCCGGGTCCTCTAGACCGGCAGCATGCAACTTCATCTTTCATAAGTTTCTAGAATGTGATGGCCCAAATTAATACGCACATTTAAGTTAATAATTGCAAATTTTAACAATATTTAATTAGTATTTCTGCAGAGATATAGCTACGTAACTTTGGGTAGAAAATTATTTTTATTTTATTCTTGACGAATGCAAAATAATCAATTAGGGAAGAATAATTAAGTTTATCTATTGTTAATTCCTTTTAATATCCATTTCGTCCATTAGTCAAAACACACGTGACGTTTGGATTTATACACTTTAGTTTAACGTATGCTATATAATATAAATGCTATCTATCATGTCAATTGTACAAGCCATTAATAAAATAATCTACGGAGTATTCCTCAGAGTTGAGAATATATACAGGGTGGCTGGAAAGTAACTAGTCATTGAGAAATCGCTATAATTTCTATATTTCTAACGTAAAGATGAAAATTATAAGTAATTTTGGATTGAATGCGTTATTTCCCTCCGTGGTAATGCCGAGAAATTTGAATGATCGAGTGTTACGGCGGTGACGTGAAGTCAACTGACTATATCCAAACAAAAATGTCTGACTTATGAGATGACTTGTACTTTGCACTATTTTTTTTTCATATCGGATGTTTTTGTTTGATAGCATTTGTTAATTCATTATTTAAAGGACAAATAGGATTATGGGAATCTGATAAAATTTCAACGAAAATTGCTAGTAAATTCGATATCCATCATAAAACTTTAGGATTGGATACGTCGGTGGCAAGAAGAATACGATTTATAATGCAAGAAACGATTCGGCAGACCACGAGACACGTCNCAAAACAAACAAACAAAACCGACATTAATAGGGTAAATGGTCACCCCTTATCCTTACACAAAGTTTACAGCGTGTAACCATGCTTTCCATGAGGTGATCAACCACTCCAGGGTCAAATAAGTGCCATTCCTCCTGTAAAGCAGTTTGCAACTCTGTGAGAGTGGCAGGGGGTGGGAAACGTGCACACACAGCACAACCAAGGGCATCCCAAAGATTCTCAATGGGATTGAATACGCCGGCCAATCCATACGCATGATTCCTTCATTCTCGAGGTAGTTGTCGACGATGGCAGCTCTATGGGGTCGTGTGTTATCATCCATTAAAACAAAAGCAGGACCAACTGCTGCAGCATACAATTTCACAATGGGTTCAAAGACTTCATCCTGATACCGGACAGCTGTCACAGAACCCCCTCGATAGATGTGCAGGTCGATGCGCTATCCCAACGAAATGCCTGCCCACACCACAATGCTTCCACCTTGGAATGCGTGATGCTTGATGATGTTCTGAGGTCGATTGCGTGTGCCCTTTTCTCTTCATACTCTTACACGTTTGTCATCTGGCTCCAGGGAAAATCGCGATTCATCCGTGAACATAACATTGCCCCAATCATACACAGTCCAATTCACATGTTGCTGACACCACTTTAATCGTGTGCCTCTGGAAAGTACGGATAGTGGAACACAAACTCGTAGTATCCGGGCGTACAGTCCATTCATGTGTAGCCTTCGGCGCACAGTTGTAGCAGATATTGTTTTACCAATGGCTGCTGCAACCATCGATATCACACGTGTAGAGGTTGATCTTTGATTCTGCTTGGCTACAAGAGCAATATAGCGATCTTCTGCAGGGGTCGTAAGTCTTTGGTGATCGGCCACAGGTCTTCGGACAACTGTTTGGCTTGTTTGGAATTGTTTCCATAACCGTGAAATGATGGAATGATGAACACCGAAGAAAAGAGCAACATCTGTGATTGATTGTCCTGCTTCGTGGCGTCCCACGCACCGCCAGCGCTCACTGTCTATCATTCGTCTTCTGGAAGTCATAGAAACACGTCAGTCATGCACACTAATTCTATGACAGTTCTCCACACTTTTTCTAGGCACTTACATGCAACTCCTCTCACACTTCAGAAGGCTGGCTTCTTATACGACTGTCTGTTTTGCAAATTTCGCGACACATAACCATGATTGATACTAACGTAACATATTTGCATACTTCCACCTACCTCTGCAGTGAATTGCAGCCTCTCAAATGCATATTGCTTTCCAGACATGAACATTTTCTTCTCTGTGCTTAACTTTTGACAGTGAGTGTATATACAGGGTGGCTGGAAAGTAACTAGTCATTGAGAAATCGCTATAATTTCTATATTTCTAACGCAAAGATGAAAATTATAAGTAATTTGGATTGAATGCGTTATTTCCATCCGTGGTAATGCCGAGAAATTTGAATGATCGAGTGTTACGGCGGTGACGTGAAGTCAACTGACTATATCCAAACAAAAATATCTGACTTATGAGATGACTTGTACTTTGCACTATTTTTTTTTCATATCGGATGTTTTTGTTTGATAGCATTTGTTAATTCATTATTTAAAGGACAAATAGGATTATGGGAATCTGATAAAATTTCAACGAAAATTGCTAGTAAATTCGATATCCATCATAAAACTTTAGGATTGGATACGTCGGTGGCAAGAAGAATACGATTTATAATGCAAGAAACGATTCGGCAGACCACGAGACACGTCTTCGATAAATTAATGTTGATTGATCTGATCTAGGTTATGCATTACGTCAAATTTGATTCTTTGACATCTTCGCGTCGATCGGCATGAGGTAGCTTATTAAATGGAAATACGAATGCATTCCTTAAAATTTAATGTAGGTACCGATCCATCCACCAATTTTCTCAAAACACTGGGGATGGAATTCGCAACCTACACGAAGTCGCGTGGGACGTTACTGATAACGTCCCGAATCCGTGCCTCCGGCCCACCAGTGCGGCCTAGTGGATAAAACCAGTGATTACTGGTGGTTGATTGTGAGTTCGCACCTGGCCAACGGACTTGCCGCGTGGAATTGCTTGCGTTTTCTTCACGTTAGCAACACCTAAATAGGGGCCGGTTTCCCATAGAAGACCTTCCGGGAGGCATTTTCCTTGGCATATCACCCACATATCGCGTTGCCGTATATAATGATCCAATAATCCGTGTCCAATTCTTACTTTGTTTGATACATTCTACCCAGCTCCAGAGAACAAAGTCACGGGGCGTGATGGCCTTGGAGGCCATTCGTGAGGTCGTCGTCGCAGCCAACATCCCGGAAAATTTCGTCCATGTTTGCCCAGCCAAATATATGGACCACACGAAATCTGAAAGTAGCGGTCGGCATTCCCAGTCGTTTGGGGATGTTAGTGGATGGCTCCGGTTCCTACATTGAATTTTAACGTATGCATCCGTACTTCCATTTAATGAGGTACGTGTCAAATAATTATCATCATCATTACTTTAGAAATGGAAATTATAGCGATTTTCTCAATGCATAGTGACTTTTCACCGCTATATAATTGATCTTAATCGAAATTTTTCGTAAACAATAAATGTACTCAAATCAGTTTTATTTTATTGAATTTCATAGTTTGGAGAATTAAAATTTAAATCCTTCAAATAAAATATATACACTTTATGATAGTAATTAAAATGGAACGACCAATTATTTATTGTGACCTCGTCACAATGCCGGAATTTGTTTTTAATTTAAAATATATGCTCTCCACTTCAAATTAGTGTTTTGACACTTACAGTACATTATACTTTTCCTTAATTCGGCACGACTCTATTGTTAAACTGCTTTCAGGGGAAAACTTTTGAATTGAAATAACGTGATTTTCGGTTGCATTGAAAGTTCATATCGGGGTCTCATGCCTGTAAGGTTTTCATATCTGGTCTCTGATTTCATATATCTCCGTTCTCGAGATTAAAGAAAGACGGACGACAGTGGGAATTTATAGGTCTACGATTTTTTTTCAAATTTCAGCCCAATGAGTGACTTAAATATCGATAAAAAAATTACACTTTTATGACGGGCGCATTTTATAGCCTTCGAATTTGCAGAGAGATGATTCATAGAGAATTGAAAATTAATTATTCATAAATGTCGGTGTTTTCAAAAAGGTAAAATTGAAATCTAATGGATTATTTTTTGAAATCAAGTATTACATTTAACGTTTACAACAAATGATTGCAAAGTTAACGGAAAATGTACAGTTGTGTTTAATTTGCAATCCGACGTAAATAAATAAATAGATTTTTAAAAATAATAAATGAATATTTCAAAGTTTAATTTTCAAAGGAAAATCAGATTGTCCACATAATGAAAATAAAGTCAGATAATCAGATTTATTTAATTTTTATAATTGAATGTGTCTTTCGGAATACGACTGTGACAAAGGTGAACTTTATAAAATTTTAATATCGAAGTTCTCATAAACAATATTGTATTTAACTTTCAACATCTCGTAACTAAATTTAGTAAATCCCATATTTAAAAAAAGACTGGTGGAACCAGCTTGAAAAGTAAAGCTCAGCGGAAGCATTTAAATAAGGGAAAATTTTTGAAAGTTGTGGCATAAGAATATTGGAATAAATTTGACAGTAAGACATAAGATGTGAATAAAGTGTACATTACACAGATACAACTACAAGAAGTTGGACGAAGCAATATCACCATGATGATAAATCGAGAAAACAAGCATGGTCGCAGAAAAATGCTTCGACTTCTGTAGTTTTGTTGCACCTCCTCTAATATTCAGCTAAATAATTTTTGTGTTTTTGAGCAATATTAGTGTAGGAACACGCATGGCAGAGATTTACTATAAAATCAAATTGTTTCTAGTTTGATATGATTAGAAAAGAATTTTACATTTTTTGTTGGGTTTTAATTTCATTTTTTAGAATTTTATATAGAATGCAATTTTAATTTCGACGTATTAATTGATATCGTTCAATTCGACTAGTTAATAAAAATATGAAAATTTTTTTGTGTGCATCGATGAAAGGGTGTGCTATTTTGAGGTAACTTTAAACATTTTTTAAATAAATTGTGAACATGTATAATGTTCACAATTATACATTATAATTGTATAATTGAATCATATAATTAATCAATGATGATAATTATACTCGTATATGTATGTTTGAATATAAATTTTCAGTGGTCGAATGGATAAAACCACTTAACACTGGTCGAGGGTTCGTGCCTGACCAACTGGTGGACGCGTGAAGCGGATATTCTGCAATTTAAAACGTTAAAACTGGAAACTTCCGAACGATTCGCCTTAGTGCATACTCTATTTATGGTGTTAAAAACATTGGCACCCATGGGCGTTCGCTAAAAAAATTTTCAGTGGGTAAAGCTCCGGAGACAGTAATTCCATCAGTAAAATTTTATTTAGTTAACTTTTTGGAGATTTTTTTCACAAATACAGAATAGATCAGAGTATTGTATCAAAGCCTCCCATGATTAAAGGTATAAGATTACATATCTCAGCCACTTTTACGATTAATTGTGGAAGTTTTTACTTATCATGCAAGTTTGCCCCTCTACAGACGTCCATGTCCTCACAGGTATAATCTCAAATAATATGTTTTTTCCGTTTACATTACAATGTCATAAAAAAGGTTTGAGTCGCTCGGTCTTCCTATTTAGAGAAATCCACATACGGAAAATCAACAGCTTTTAGTTCTCTGGAGAGTTATGCAGAAAAAGGAATTAACGGAAACTTGGTAGCTTTCAAGGTATATGTTCCAACCCTTACATTTCAGTCAGTAATGCCCTAATTGGGCTAAAATTTATTGTCCTACAGAAAACAAGTCAGTCTAATAAGATTGATTGACGCTATGAACAAGAAATGACTGAATATGCCGTCTATGTATACGTGCCTTCAATTATTTCGGGAAAAATCGCGAAAGCGAGAGCACCTAGAATAGGTTTTTATACGTTTTCTAAAATGGTTACCGATATTTTGGACAAGAAAATTGTTTAAGCACTTCATAATAACGTTTACATTAGAAATTACAAGTTGTAATTTATGCTCTCCGCGTAAACTAGCTGATTTCAAATTCAACGTTTTACAAAAATACTCCATTTGATGTCTATACTACCTTTTTTTTTTTTCCTAATATCCGGCCTGTGCACTACGATGGTCCATCATGGATTCGACTAGGCCCGCAGTTAGAGGCAACTAGGTGTGAGGGACAGATCGTGTCTGGAAAATTCGTCTTTCGACTGATTGATTCGATCCTGAGTCGCTATCCGGACGTCTAGTATATATATACTAGGACGAGTCTTGCATTCCAAGAAATACCAGTAGAGATGTATTCACCTAGTTAGATGTAAAACTGAACGACAGGGTGCTAGTTGTCAAGAAACCTTTCGAATTTCTTGTTTCGAGTGGGTGTATAGTTGAATGTGACGGAAGAAGTACTTGTTTGAAAGGAGAAAACATAATCCACGACATATCTTTAAAAATGTCACTTTATAAAAGAACTAGTAGTTACTGTAGGGCAGTATGTACAGCGATATTACAAAAGTGTGTAATATTAACAGCAGCAAGCGATAAGTTTGTAGTGAAACAATGCACAGATGAGAAATAGAATCTCATCCTTGCAGATACCTGGTACTAACTTTTATCGTGGTTTGAGCGTTCTCGCTTTAAACTTCATTCATTTCGGTGCGAGTACGACGTATATACTGTATATGTTATATAACTTATACTGTATATTTATTTGAAGAAAGTATACTTGATATATATATAAAATATGCTTTTCTTCGGCGTTCCGTGTATATGGGCGAGAAGACAATGATCGAAGTTTTCATACAGAGAAATTAATATAATCAGCGATTAAAAAATCACCGAAATAGAATTAATAAAGTTTATCGTAGCTCCATTTTCTTTCGAACATTTCATGTCACCGAATGACAATGCTAGTGACAGCGAAAAAGTGAGAAATATCATAATCTAAAGTCACGTTTGCTCTCTTGCTGAATATCTGAAATTTCGCTCGCATCTACGTAATGACAAAACATTTTTAAACTCTAACTAGACTGTACTTTTCCTCTTAGTATGACATGCCACGTATTTCACTTACTTAATAATTACAAATCGTTTGATACTTATAATTTTTAAACGATTTTTTTGTATAATAGCAGGTTCTATCCACAAAGTAATCGTAAAAATCGAGCTATTTTGTGGTATGGCTGCTAAAGAGATTGTGTAGTTCAGTCACTCCAGTTCAAAGTGCTAATGCTTTCCTTCATATCCTTATAAAAAAATAATAATTTATTTTTATTTTATAATTTTTATATCTGTTTTGGTTTTTAAAATATTAGGACGATTTCAACGTGTTAAAACAGTGTTTCTCAACGGGGCGATATCGCCCCCATGTGGGCGTTTTTCCATGTTGAGGGGGTGATTATTAACAATTTATATTTTGGGGGGCGAAAAACAATTTTCTGGGCGATATAGTAAAACATTATATTAAGAATAATTAGATATTTTATTCGTTATATCGTACAATAATTAAACAAATGACGTTATACTAGTCACTATTCTATTCAATGCAGTATGAATTTGACGTTAGTCTTGGCCCTCGGCATCGAAATTTTGTAGTGAAGGGGGCGACGATTCGTTAGAGGTTGAGAAACACTGTGTTAAACGATCAAAAACATTTGAATGAAATGCTCAGCATGCGATGTACGATTTTGAGTATCTCATAGGCAGTAATGCCTATGAGATACTCAAAATCGTTGGTCAAATTCATTGGAGTAAATCGTTCTCAATCTTAATTAACTATTATTATTATTTTAATATTTAAATATACAGTATTTTATCATATAACTTAATGTGACCTAACTAATAAACAAACTAGTAATAGTTATGTCACGACTTTGAAAATTTCAATCGAAAGTTTACCCCTTCTCCCTCCTGGCAATTCAGAGGAAGAGGGAAAAAGGTTTGTGTAATTTCCATATTTGGATGAGTGAATACAACCACACTATATATATATATATATATATATATAGTGTGGTTGCATTCACTCGTATATATATGTATGCATATACACGAGGGATATTTTAAAGTAAGGTCCATTTTACAATAAAAAATGAACTACTAAACATTACGAGTAATTTATTTTTTCTCAGATTCTACATACATTCGGCTATTTTTCCACAGTTTCCGTTGTTGAAACATTTGTCGTAGTGTTGTGAGAGCAGTTTCTGAGACCCGCGTCAAGGAAATGTGCCACCTGAACCATTCCTGGATCGAGAGCACAATTTTCTATAGTCTAAGTTTTCCGACAGTTTTGTCGGAAAACTTAGACTATAGAAACTTGTGGGAAATTAACCGTGAAACTTGTGGGAAATTAACTGATAGAATGGAAAAGGTGAATCGTCTGTTTCCACGAACCATGATATCCACTGCACGGACATCATCGTTGACGATTACAGACTGTCGACCCGAGCGTGATTCATCATTACAGTGACCATACGTCCTTTATTTAAGAGGACAAGGTGTGAGGGACAGATCGTGTCTGGAAAATTCGTCTTTCGACTGATTGATTCGATCCTGAGTCGCTATCCGGACGTCTAGTATGTATATACTAGGACGAGTCTTGCATTCCAAGAAATACCAGTAGAGATGTATTCACCTAGTTAGATGTAAAACTGAACGACAGGGTGCTAGTTGTCACCATCACAACCAGTGTTGCATTGCTACATAGAGCGCAGTAGTGCAGTGTGTTGCCAACCAAACGGCCCACTGACAGTACCAGGGGTTTCTTCCTATTGTTATTAGAAAAGTGGTTTTAGCATTAGAAAAATCAGAAAATATACAAGCTAAAAAATGCAATGATGCTGTGTACACATTTTATCAAACGTGCATAGATTATCTAAATAATTGGGACATGTTTTTTTATTGAAATAGAGGTGTTTGAATGGATCACGTTATGCGAAATCCCTTTGTGGGCGAAAGTAGAGAAAAGCTATATCTTTATTTCGAATCATTGGTCCGTAAATATACTCTACGGTGAATTATTTGATGAAGTTTCATGTGTAAAAAAATATGTCACAAACGAAAAGATCGAAGAATGGTGACAGAATAACCAGCCCTGCCATCAAAGGTGGATTGAGATTTTTGAACATTTTACAGCAAAAGAAATTGTTTTCAAAAACACTTGTAAAATCTTAGAATTTTCTTTGTCTCCCTGGATCTAATGCCCCCGTTGAACGAATATTTTCATTGGTGAATAATAGGTGGACAAATGAAAAAAACTGATTTAAAAGTAAGCATATTAGAAGCATGTATTTCCATCAAATACAACTTTCAAATGAACTGTATGGGATTTTATGACTTTAAAGCGTGAAACGGCGCTATAAAAAAATTAATTCTACTTAAAAGTATCAAAATTAATGTTATTTAAATTTTTACAATGTGTGTATGTGTAATAATTCAGATTGTTTAAAATTTTAACGTATGCATTGTTGTATGCTACTATTTTCGTAATAAATGTTATAAACTTATGAATTTTATAAGGTATTTTTTGATTTTCTTCGATATGTCCTTTATTTTCCCCCAAAAAATATGGTCACTGTATTCATCATGCATATTCTCCCAATTTTCCTTAGTCCTAACCACTTACGAACTTTGCTATCACTCGTAGCATTCGGACCATAAACTTCACCGATCTGATGATGAATTTCTGCCGGTTTCACATCTCTTACGGCCAGGAAGCGTATAACGGACCTTACTTCACAGTTCGGTCTTCTTAAACATTTCCATCACACAACATGAAAACGACACATGCCGACATGATTCAAAATGGCGTCTGTTTGCAAGAGATGCTAGGAGACTGCTCATGTGCAAAATCACGAACGCACACGTTTAAAATATTTCCAAGTGGATCTTACTTTAAAAAATATTCCTTGTATATATTACTAGCGACGGGCGGGCGGGCGAAGACCCAATTTTTTCATGGATGGTAGGACCCAATCACCTCCATTGTGAGCCTGGACGAACCCATGACAGGCATGAAAAAGAGTGCTCTTAGTGCCCACAGAATGGAGAACTAATATTTTTGACGGAAATATGACATAGAATTAGGTGATTTTCAAAAATTAAAGGGACCATTTTTTATTAATAAATAGATAAAATTTTAAAATATTTTAACAATAGTAATGTATATTAAGAAATGCCGAATTATTGTTCTTGTTTTAATCATTATAAACAGACTTTTAGTCTTTGAAATTAAATTACAAAATGCCTGTTGCAATAATTTAATGAAAATATTTTTCTTGTTTTAGGAAAGGACATTTTCTGAAGTAACGAGTGATTACAATGAATTGCGTACAAAAGTAATACCTTAATTATAAACCGGTACAATTGGGTGTTTCACTTAATAATAATCAACTAAATATATTCTCGTTAATACGAAAAATAAGTGATTTATAAAGCTTCATATTTGAGTTTTATGTTAATTTAAAAAAGTAAATGGTATTGTGGAATTGAACCAAAAGTGGTTACTACATGTTTATTTCATTTTTATTTAAAAATCGGTAAAATTCTGTTGTTAAATGTATGTAAAGAATAACCTTTAAGGAAATTCAAATATACTTAACACTCTTATGTCTCTGTCAAATGTTTAAGTGATTTTATATGATGACTGATCACTTTAACATCGAAATATTTATTGAAAATCAAATTAACATGAATATAATAATTATTCGTGGTTTATGAATAATAAATTGATTAACAATAAAATTTGAATCCATAAGTATTTTGAACTATGGTCAGAATGTGTAAAACTATTTAAAATTTCCTACAAATAAATAAATTAAAGGATATTCGAAATGATGTCTAGAATACTTTTCTCACCAAGTAATAATTTTATACGCTTATTCAAATACAACGCGAGTTACACAATTTATTGCATTTTTTGTATCCTAAAATGATTTTTTCATTGTCAGCATAGACCGAACCGAAAAGCCTATAGATATCGAATTGATAAAATCATTTAACACTGGTGGTCGGTTACGGGTTGGCCATCACGGGCATCAGCAAAACGGACACTTGCCCTCCTTCGGGATCGAGTATAAAGACCAAAAATTATAAAACTGATTGAGATATGTAATCTTACACACTTGACCGTGGGACGCTTCGTCCGTCTTTTTAAATTGATGCAATACTGTATTCTAGAATCTACTTGTGAGAAAACCCCAAAAATTTATTGACGTAACTTTGTTTCCAAACTTTGCCCTTCCTGGAAAATTTTCTGAGGATGCCCGTGTTGGCCATGTGGAGTTTTCTGCATCTTCTTCGTATCTAACACCTAAATATTGGCCCGTTTCCTGTCTTCCGAGAGGCATCACCCTCTGACAGATCTCCCATTTATGTTGCCAAGTTGCTTTATCCCATCAATCATATCGAAAATTTATATTAACTTTAAAGAAGAGACTGTATTAGACTTGCTATATCTGTACAGCTGGAACTGAAGCCGAATTTAATTAATTAATTTAAAAATATATAATTAAATTTTTATTTGTGTAGCCTATTTATAATAGATTAATAAAATAATATTACATTGGAACTACCTTAAAATTGTTTAATTTTGAAATAGAAATTCAGAAGAGATGCCAACTAAAATTTCTTGTACTGATTTATATAAATGGTAAATTCAGGCAAAACAGGGACAGGAAAAAATTAAAACTTTAAAGCACAATGCATTTACGGCCGTCAGTTATATCGGTAATAGTTTCCTCAAAAATCTGACTTAAGTCTTAAACTTGCAGCATCTTACTTGAAATGAGCTGAGCAAACAGAGAAGCTTCTGTAATTTAAAATTATAATCCAACATCTCGTTTTATTAATTTATTGCTTTCTTCAATCTTCATCTTTGCGAAAACAATGCCATGCAGGTCCATCGAATGCTTGTATGGGGATTGGAAGTAGCGTACTCCACCTTTCTCTTACAGGACCTCCTTATGCCTTTTATTTTTTTGTGAACAAATGAAATACGTAGAATATGTTGTTATTAATAAAATGTAATCTTAAAGATTTTAGATTTTGTTAGTAAAAGTAACATTAATTTATAAGTATATTAAGTTAATCACTTCGGACCCCTAAGTTTTCTTCAGGGCTGGGGAAAAACTGCAGCTCCTTCCTCTGGACGGCCCTGATTCCATGTTATATGTGTAAGAACTTTTCTCGAATAATTTAAGCATCCTGTAACACTACAAGAACAATTTCTCATATTTTAAATGATCAAAATCACATTGGAAGTTAATTTTATATGGAGCCATGCTTGATTGTTTTATGCATCAGAACTTTACATGCTGACACAAAGGGCCTACAGGAACAGTGAAAATCGTCCATTTTTTCGACCAGTGTGTTTCGTTCATAAAATTTATATTTTTATTCTTGTGAATATATTGAAACTTATTCTTACAGTAACATTTTTAGAATTTATCAATGTATTAATATTAAAGCAAACAATTATGTTTATTTTAGAAAAAGCTAATATCCATAATTTTTCTCTATTCGCATGTTTTATTTATAGAATCAATAACAGCAGAAATATGTAGTTTCTTTTCTCAGAATGTTTTATTAAAATAAGATAATCAGTGTAAACAGAATAAATATTTAAAGGGAAACCATACAATATATTAGGATACATAATACAGTATCTATTAAGATAGTCAAAACTTATGCTAAGTCAAAGTACGGTACAATACAGAATTTTTCTACTTCTACGCCCTTATAATAATAATACTAATGCAATTTTCGAAAATTAATAATATTTTTTTATTAATTAAAATGAATTATTAATAAAGAATTTAATATAAATAATTATTATCTTAAATTTGGTCTTTCTCAATTCAATGATTTCTATGGACGGTTGGTATAAAAAGTATAAATTAATACGTGTATAGGTAAATTATAAATACCTACACACGTATTGCATACACATATTTTGGGTGTATATTTATCACTTTATTCTTGGTATATATATTACGATATATTTATTTAACAGTAATGGATAAATACTGTTAAAACTGCTTTTTTCGAATTTCAGATGGCAGCACTGAACATATAATCTGGAAACAAAAAAAAACCTAATGGAAAGCACTTCAGACTAATAATAAAGTCATAAAATGTTAAAGATGCTTTTTTGAAAGGACAATTTAATCTATAAATTAGTCATGATTATCCTTTTCAAATTTTATTTTCGATCCTTTAATAGCAACTTCATTTATTTTAATAAGCAAGTTTGTGTATATAAATACTGTGTATACATGCACATCTACTAGTTATTATAGATTTAGAATAACAAAAGGATTCGGTTCATTGGCAGATTTCTGTGCATCATCTCGACACCCCTATTGGCGCCAGTAGGATAGTCTCGCCCTTATCTACATATAGGGTGCGACCGGTTTTATACGGGATATCTGTGAAGCGTGGACGTTGTGTAGGGGTGTCCCACATACAGTGAAACCCAAATATTTGGACCTTTCTCGTGACGCTAGTTAACAATTCATTTTTGCTGTATAAGAAAGTGCGTGACAGCTAGGATACTTTTTCTAATTGGGATTTTTATGCGATAGATGTTTTAAGTTGGAGAAGCAGTTCACATCAATACTCATATCACTTTGTTTTGTAAATGGGTCAGAGTTTACATGAAACTAAACTAGATAGAAGGGCCTTTGTTTTAAATATGACATTTAATGAATAGTTTTTCTATCGATTTGTTTATCAGCTCTCACTGTTAATCCAAGAATACAAGAAAATATTTCATAAAAACATATGATACTAAATATAAACTGTACATGATTCGTAATGTAAATATTTTAAATATTAAACCGAAAAACTGTTTTCCTTATTATTAATGCATTATATATACATATATTCTGCTGTGGAAAATGATACTTATATTACTTTTATTGATATAGTTAAAAGGGATTTTAAAATTAAATATTTTGGACATATTAAGATTTGGTTTTAAGCAACCATTATTTTAAGGGCTGTTCTGGTTATTCTTATCGTCAGTGGATCAAAATTGCTTGACTTAGCTGGAGGCAACCGGAAGCATTAATAACGCATCGAAATTTTATTACAGATTCTTTGAGATTTTTTATATAAAAAAAAATTATAAATATATATAAAACACAACGTTATAAGAAAAATATCTGAAGGAAAGCATCTTTTCTCAATGAAATTAATTTTAATACGATTTTCTAGAAGATAATTGCGCTGATGAATGATAATGAAGGATGAATTGTTCTACTATTAAATTAGCGAAATTATTAAATTTAAAGACATTTTTTTAGTTGGAATTTTTCTGATTTCTAACACTGAACTGTTTTTTTTTTTTCCTGTAATAGGGTATTTTTAAAGCCGATTATCTCGTAAACGGTTTATGCCAAACTGTGAAGTTTCAGGTGCAATTCCGTACTTCCCACCTAGTTAGCATCTTAGTGCAATGGGTGGAAAGAAGGATTTTAAAATAGGCCTAAGGACAGTAAGGAACCATATAATATTTAGAAATAAAAATAAACTTATTATTATTTTTAAAAATAAAATATTGTGCAAAATACAACGGAATAAAATTCGTATTTTTTTTTTTACAGAAGTTATTTTAATTTTTGAAAATTATCATAGCCATAAAAATTAAAAATATAATAATTAAATTTAAACAGAATTTAAAATTCTAACATAAATATATAAATGAATTTATTGTCAAGATATTCAGAATTTCTTACTTCTCTCAATAAGAAAAGGCTGGTAGAAACAAAAATTTGCAGCTTGCTGCTAACTCGGAAATCTGTGTTTAATATATTTATAATTGATTTAAGCCGTATCCGGGGTCTTGGGAAATGAAACTATAATCAAAATCAAATGAAGGTATAATAAGCATTCACAGCTGGCTCCTATTGATTCGATAATTCCAGATCTTTGCTCTAAAAAATGACTAATTGGCATCTCTGCTGGTGTGAAACAATATGAATTGGTTTCAAATATCTAAGAATAGCGATAATAATCATTTTTTTTTAAAGCAAAAACATTGAGTTCTGAATTCTAACAAGGCATAAAGGCATTGTTTACCAACCGTGCAGTTCCTGTTTTTATTATTTTAAATTTAAATAACACTTCTGACTGCAAATTAAATTGTTGTTCTAAATCTAAATGTAAATCATCCATTCGATTTTGAATTCAGGAAAATTTGCCGACTACTTGCAGAGCAATAGCAATTCTTTCGAAGTATTGTTCTGTGACGCGTGAAATATCGCAGCATCTGTTACTAGAAATGCTACTAACTATAATCAAGATCTGGAAAAATTCCTAAATATCATTTCGAGTGGATCTTTATTATTAGATCTAAAAGTGATATAGAATAAGCTAAATAAATTTATCTTACAGGACAAATTATCATAACTTATTGCGAAGATGTTATTCCAAAATTATCCAGTAACAGATGTAGCACAAAGATTTACATTAATAAAGCACATTTTCCTTGAGGAATTAAGCTAATTTTCAATTTATTTTGGTTTCTTTTTTCATTTAAAAATTGTATAGAAATGTGGAAATTATAAATCAGTCTAGAACAGCAAACATGTTTACCTTATTCATTTGATTGATAACTGAACTTGAATGAAATTATAGAAATTTGTTATTGACTTAAGTACACGTTAGTGGAGAAATCTATAATAATATGAATGCTTCGAGGGAATTAATTCTATTAATATTTTGATATGATAAAAATCAAAAATCAATATAAAAATTTATACTTTTTTCAATATTTGCTTAACTTTATATCAGATTTTATTATACGTATAATTAGTTTTATAAACAAATATTATGCATTTAACTTCCTGGGAGAACTAATTTTAATAACACGCTCGAATAGTTCGTTAAAGGTACGGAGAAAATAAGCTTTAATATTTTAAAATATTAATTTTTAACTGCAGATTAATAAATTTGCAATTGTTTACAACTATACTAGAAGTACGATTTTCTTTCCTTTTTTTTTTGAATATATATTTTAGTTTTATTTTTAAACTAAACTAAATGATGAGGCAGCAATTCGTCATAATTTTAAAATGGAACTACTATTTATACTTGACTATTTACACCAATAAATTTTTCCTGCCTATTCAACGTTATAGAAGCAATACATACAGGAGTCAAACCATATTCCGTGCTTTCAGAGATTTCAGTTATTTTTAAATTTTTGTCTTGTTTTATTTTTTTAAAATATGAAAAAAAACAACATTTTGAAGGACGAAATATAGTAGTTTAGAATTGTTATATTTATTGATAAGTATATATAAAAATTTCCTGAATAGGTTGTGATAGAATGCTAACGTTAATATGTTTGACATAGTAGATGCTTACATGATTGATCGGTTTTATCTAACGATTGATCACTCTAACATTCAAAAATGGTTTATAATGTAAACCTACGTGTTTGGAGATCAATCGATATTTCCATTATGTTATAATTTATTTTAATTTAAACAAAACTATATATGTATACGTAATTTAAAAATTTAAAAGTCAATGTTTAAGAACGTAAATTAACTTTAAATCTACAAATTATCATTGATTTTTTTTCAGTAGAAACATAAATAAATCTAAAATATTAGTAAAACTGAATTCAAACTGAGTTCTGAATAAAAATATTTTCTCCCAAACAGCTCCATTTTCATGTAAAAAACTACCTATAGAAAACTGCTACCGATGACCTGAGGCGAAATTTAAGAAGCCGCCTACTTTTTTAAAGCTTTACTATGAGAATTTGATGGACTCAAAACGTGGGTTTAAAGCCTCTATAGTAAACTTATATCGTAGGAAATGGAACACAATAAGGAAAATTTCAATTGAAAAAAGTTTTATAAAAAAACTTTTTCTATTTATACATACGCCTACATACATGTTTCATAAAACATATCAATTATATTGTTTATAAAAATCAGGGAAAGTATATCGATCAGAGAACCACGCAGAGATGCGGAAACCGAATTTATCTTTCAGAGAACGAAACTTCTCGAATAACCATACATTTTTTTGCATATAAAAAATTTTGTAAATGAATAATTGATATATTATATGACTTCAGAAGCACACAATGCGTCACGAATACCAGTTGCAGTTGTGTGAAATACTATATAATATATAAAAAAGTATTCTTCTATATGCGTATAAAGCCTTTATTTAGAAGGGCAGATACGCAATAAAAGCCTTGAATTTTTTCATCTTTCCGTAATAATTGCACACTGAAATAGAAGAGAAAATATTTTCAACCCGTAAATTTAACGTTACGATGCATAAATGCGTAAAAATCAGGTTCGCACGACATCACTTCTATGCCAAGGAAGAGATTTTTATGTTCATTAAACTGTTAAAAATTCTTAAAAGAAGCGCTCGAAAATGTAAACTTTTCTGCGATTATGGAGAAATCGATTACAAAATAATTAACCGATTGGAAACTTAACATCCCGTTAAATCAAACGATTAATTAACAACGATTACATGATAGACCCTATCGGACATTAAGTCGGTTTAATTGGAGTCAAGGATTACAAGTTTGCTCAGCGAGTTCATTAATGGCATAAACTTGATGGGTTAATATCTCGCTACGTGTGAGGTAAACGTCAGGTAAGTCGTGTAACAAATCTGGTTAAAACTTTATTAATTTTTATCATAATTGGGTCAAGGGAGCCATCATCTATAAATGCTTAGTACGATTCGAAATTCTAAACTGCCATTTATAATTACGCTAAATGTAAAGTTAACGGTTTAATGCATTCCAACTTTGCATCGTTAAATAATGCAAAATGCGATAGGCACACATCAGAGAAGGTCGCACCGAAAAGGAAACGAGAATCTTTTGTATCGAAGAATCTTAGAAAGTCTCAGCTACACAAAAGTACAATCAATCAGATCTAGATGAATCGATATCATCATAAATAAACCAGTGACGTAGGAATAATGCGTGCTTGATGTGTAGTAGACTAGATGTTAAGAATTTTAATAAGAAAAACTTAAAGTGATACATGACTATAATCACCTGTAAGATATTCACGCCTTAAGTTTATTTTTAATAGGAAGATATCAAAGTTTAAACTGGTGACGTAAGAATCGTGGGTGCCAGGCGTGAAGCTGCACTAGACACGATGGAGCCCACGACTGAAGAAGAAAGGCCACTGTTTGCCCTCGAGCTTCCTGATCCTAATACACTATAGTAGCGGTAGGTTTACAAAGAACTTTCATCATTGTCAAATTATTGCTATATACCCTGCAGCTTTGTTTTTATATCATTCAGAGAGTTTTGTGTTGAAAATGGTCCAAGAACGAAGAAGAATGGCAGACGTTTAAAATTCCTCTATAATTTTATTCTCAGTAGGCTATATCATGCAAATAAGAATTTTACGTCATAATCTTTTAAATTTAAACTTTGTACCAGAGCATTTGAATTAGGCTATAATAATTTCTTGATATCTTTACCGGCAAGCTCTATTGATATAAGCAGGATTTTGGATACATTAATCAAGCAAACGCGATGATAATTTTCTGTTTGAACTTCTAATCAATTATTTAAATGATAATAAATATAATTAAATTCTAGAATGTAATTATATTTATTTGATTATATCGATATAATGCAAGTCACGAAACTTGTTTATTGTCTTACTTAAACATTATTTAGCTCTTTAACTTAAGTATAATACTAAACACCGGAATTGTTTAAGAAAAAAATCAGGGCGTAATTCAGTTCTTAATTTTATCTCAAAATTAAAATGCATTTTTAAACATTTATAAAATGCACCCGTCATTTTAGACGGAAGTATTTACACCTGGATTACCTTGAAAACAGCTGGCGTTGAATGTCCGGGAATTCTCATGAAACCTACAGGAGGCGAAGGGGTTAATTAAACGTATATAGAATAAATGCTATTAAATAAATTGATATATATTGGCTTTCTCGAATTATATTTTTTTTAGTATGCATATACATATATATACACACATACAAAAATGAAGTTAATTGCAATAATAAAAAGGAAAACGTTTAGTCGTGGAAAGGTGTTATACAGAATACAAATAGGCGAAGATACAGGAAACACGACATAGAGTAAAGTAGCATTTCCATTATAAGCGGACAACGAGACCCTTAATGCAAACAAGGCCGATTTCTTCCCAACATTTCTTTCAACATCGGGTCAATGCCATTCAAACAAGCCAACCAACTTGCTGTCGACGGTGTTATCGCACCGCCCATCGTTTTCGTTCGACCAATCCCAATCGACGGAGACAAACTGCTTTTCGTTGTGTCTGGATACAGAACGTCATCCCTTCTTGTTATTGTGCATCCAGCACGGGTTTAAACCTTATTTGTGAGTGGAAACTGCTGACCAACCGTCAAAAAATACTGGAATTACGATGAGAAAGAGGTGAAATGAACTTTAGGACACCGAAAATGTCGGTAGGTGACGTGATTGTGTTGTGTGTCGCCATTACGGCTATCCAACATGGAGATTTTCGCGTCGTGGCTCAAGTATCTAGCTCCAGAGTGTCTGATCGCGAAAGCGTTATACCTCATCACGGCAGATGCGAGCCTATAACCATCCCTTTGTGTAAAGATATACAATATAATGAGACTATTATGCCGAATTTGTTAAATCATCAGAAACAAGAAGATGCCGGTTTAGAAGTCCATCAGTTCTTTCCTCTGGTCAAGGTACAGTGTAGTGCAGATTTACAATTTTTCTTATGTTCCATGTACGCACCCGTTTGTACCATTATAGAGAGAGCTATACCACCTTGTCGCTCCCTATGCCAATCGGCTCGCAACGGTTGCGAAGGGTTGATGAACAAGTTCGGGTTTCGATGGCCCGAAAGTTTAGACTGCGCTAAATTCCCCGAAGCCGGTGGTGAAGAACTGTGCGTAGGAGAAAACAATACAGAACGATCCCAACAAGCAGGAACGAAGAAACCTCCCACCGGTCATCAACCTCCGACTCGCAACGAAACTTTGAAAGGTAGGGATTTCATTTGCCCTATTGAGTTTAAAGTGCCTCCGGGCGAAGGTTATGTATTTCGAATAGGAAACAAGGAGATAAAAAACTGTGGTACACCCTGTGATGGTATGTTCTTCAACGAACAAGAGAGAAAGTTCGCAAGGACCTGGATCGGAACCTGGGCTATTTTGTGTATGGCATCGACTTTATTTACCGTTCTGACCTTTATGCTTGATATACAACGATTCAGATATCCCGAACGCCCTATCATCTTTCTATCAATTTGTTACTTTATGGTTGCTCTGACTTACGTCACGGGTTTTGCATTAGGTGACAATGTGGTTTGTAATAAACCATTTAAACCACCAGATGGCCAGACTGGGGTGACTATGATACGCACAGTTACTCAAGGCAACCAGAAAGAAAGTTGCACCATACTTTTTATGATGCTGTATTTTTTTAGTATGGCTAGTTCTATCTGGTGGGTCATTTTAACTCTTACATGGTTACTCTCGGCTGGTCTGAAATGGGGCCACGAAGCAATAGAAAATAATTCGCAATACTTTCATTTGGCTGCTTGGACTGTACCTGCAATTAAGACCATTACCATATTAGCTATGGGAAAAGTCGAAGGTGATGTGTTAAGTGGAGTGTGCAATGTAGGTATCTGGAATGTAGATGCTTTAAGAGGATTTGTATTAGCACCTCTCTCTGTTTATCTCGGATTGGGAACCGTGTTTCTATTAGCTGGATTCGTTTCACTCTGTCACATAAGGACAGTTATGAAGCACGACGGAACAAAAACAGATAAATTAGAAAAATTAATGATAAGAATTGGCGTTTTCTCAGTACTTTATACCGTACCGGCCATTATAGTACTTGCTTGCTACTTTTACGAACAGACATATTTTGAGTCATGGATGCTATCGTGGCAGCGAGATAAATGTTCGCATCCTCATTACAGCATCCCATGCCCTATAGGTAATGAAAAATACCTGTCGAAACCAGAATTTGCAGTCTTCATGATCAAATATCTCATGACTCTAGTTGTTGGGATAACGTCTGGGTTTTGGGTATGGTCAGGAAAAACTGCACACTTGTACGTTCGACTGTTCCGTCGAATCTGTGGAGGAGAAGCTTATGTATGACCCTAAATCCTCCCACAAAACTACTACCAAACTGTTAAATGGCTGGCTGCTATTTTTCTACGACTTGTCAGAAGGAAGTCTCCCTTCCTGGTAATTTAGTACTAGGATTCAAGTCAGGCTTTCAGTGAATAGAAAAGACCCCCTCCCGTGTCGCTTTTTTCCTCCCTGGAATAGTGACTCACACATACCACAGCCTCGCCTCGCTTCAAGTTGGAAACAAAATTCAAGGCGCACGACCTATACAACACCAGTGCCAATAAAGATCAGTGTACAGTGGACAGATGTATGTGGTTTATATATATAAATATATATATAATTGTTTGTTTGACATTCCCTCATTTCTACCGTCCCGATTAATGTTTCATGTACATAATCATTCACATATATATATTAATTTTTATTTTACTTGTCGGTATATTTCTTGTTTTTATCATCATTGTAAAATTTAGTGAATTATACAATCAATGTACAAACTGATGTGGTTTTTCTCGCTTTATTTAAACTTCCAGAACAGATCTACTACTCCAGCCTCACATGAAATGGCTTCATTCTCAAAGTTTTTCTCTCGTTCCCGCTTATGTAAACATTCGCCAACTGTTACAAGTCACTTTGCATGATCTCTCTCAGGTATTTTACAAGGTTCCACACCCAATTGCCCCGGAGAAACTCCCATTGTCTAAGTTGGTATGCAAGACTTGTTCGTATGATTGATTGTTACGTCTCTACCTGTTGCGTGGATAAAGCCCTGTCGAACTCAGGTAAATGTGCCATCTGTTCTTACGTTAACAGGATATTTTTCGTCCTCAATCACCCCACTGAGAATTAATATAGTATGTTGGACAGAGATAAAAATCTGAAGAAAAGAAAATTATTTTTAATTTATTGCATTTTTCTAAATCGCAATAAGCCTATTTCTTCTACATGCAAATTCGATTTTTAACCCGTGAAAAATTAATTTTCAAAAATCAACTTTTGCCTGCTCGTCTAGAAGATAGAAGGATTATTGGCGCGGTTAGACTAGGCACCTGGTCAGACTGGTCCATTTTCGAATTTGGGGGATGGACGGACTTACCTTGGAAGAAGCACTTGATAAATTCACAAGTAAGTTTCCAGATGCTGTTTTGTATGTTTTCGACTGCGCGTGATCGTGTGTTTAAATTAAACTTGGCACGAGTTTAGGGGAGATGAGGGGGTTCGACATCGAAGATACTAAACAAATCATTAAGAATACCATCAGCAATTGTGCATGTTTTCTTTTAAAAAAAATTCTGCAAATCTCTATTATCCAAAATCGTTTGATTACATTTTAATGGGCTACTAAACGAGCGAGGGAACAGGAGGTTCCGTAACTATCTCTTTATCGAATTTCACTAAAATGACTTTAAGAAAAGCAATAAAATCGTTTCCCCTCTCTCCCCATTCAATGAAAATGAGGATTTTTACCTCATAAAACACTGTAAATCCACAAATAAGTGGGTAACGTCGTTAACCTTTGTCTACCTTCTTTTTTTTTCTAAAAATCTACTATCCTTTTAAAACATGACATCTTTTACTCTGTATGTAACTGATTAATTATCAGTGTGATTACAAGAATAAACATTATCTTGAATTGAAAAATTCTCTCGTGTCTTGCAAAGTCTTTAATCCTCGTTTGATGAACTAAGCTTTCTTTATGCTCCAAAACATCGTCTTTCGTTAATGCCTGGCAATGTAACCATAGCAACGATAGGGCGTCACCCCATCATCAAAAGCGTCACCCCGTACGTGTATCTCGTCAAGATGGCGGATAATCCTCGGTAAACAATCTCCTATCAAATTTAAACCTGATATCGATTTTCGCAAAACATTCTAACATTTATACACGTATAAACTTTCCCTTCCTGTTTTGACTATAGTAATAATGTAAAAGCTGTGTTTGGTCGTCATAGCAATCACTCCCTGTGACGTCAGCTCAATTTCATGCAGCCACGTGACAATTTCCGGATAAGTTCGACCTATACAGATACGTATAAGACCGTATCCAGTTTCGTACAGCTTACAACAGTCACCTTATATTTATGTTGGTGTATATATTAGATATAAAGCCATAGTTTTATGTACTAACTTTATTGTGTAATGTAAGGACGGAAATTCCGGAGATTTCTTAAGTAAACTTAACTTTGCTCGATCAAATATACACTTAATCACAACTTTAAATACTAGAAAACGTGTTAATTAAACATTTACTCAACATCAAATACATTACTAAAAGTATCTTCGTAACTTTTCTTTATATAAAGTTACGATCTTTTTAACACGTGTTCCGAAACGTGGAAAGTATTGATTATAGACATAAACCATTTCTTAACCTATACGAAGAAACCCATTTCTGAGCCTCAGACTAGTAATATTAGACAACTGGGGATAGATGTATGAACAGAACTGTATCCAATTTCGTGTAGCCTACAGAATGAGAATGACTCTTCCTTGTATGATTTATTTAAGTTAACGTCTTAGTTGTATAGTGTATTAAACACAACTGTTTGAATTAAATTTATTATGTAATATTTAATTAACACAGTTATTGCGTTATATATTATACACAGCATAATATATATATATATCGTATAATAAATAATTAATGCAAATTATTGTGTGTATGTTACGCAACACGTAGTTTGAAGTCAGTTTTGTGCGTTATTCAGAATAAACTTAATAATTTACGTGTTAATATTGTAGGCTACATATTGCACGCGATAATCAACGTATCATAATATTGTTTAATGATACATACCATTTCCATAGAAGAAACTACACAAGACGATGCTTATAATTAACACAGCAACTTCCTTTCGAGAAAAGTATTTTTAGTCGCAGATAAGCCGCACGGAGATTTAAATCTTCATCCTGTCAATAAAAAAAATAATAACAAATAAATAAAACAACGTCTATCTTTGTTTTCTTTTATCGCTAACACGTGTTAGAAAGAAGATAAAATATTTCATTTACTTTTTATTTTTAGCTTGGCTTAACGTAGTTTGATTAACGTTTATATTTACATTTATCATCATTAGCTAAATAGCAACTTAGTATATATAAAAATATTTAACCTTCATCATTCGTAACTTTAGTAATGTCAACGATTTAGAAACCTTAAATGAGTAGATAAAATATTTATTTTTATTTCTAAATCTCTTTGATTAGCATTTGTATATTTAACGATGTTTGTGTTGATTATCCTTCGTAAATTATACAATTTATTTTCCTTTTTTTCCCGTTTTTCTTTTATCTTAATGAAACCTTAATAGGATAATAATAATTAATTTTGTTTCTATATCCAGGAATTTACCTTAAATTCGATTTAATGAGATTGTTAACTTAATTNTTTTTTGCTTGAAACAAACGACATCATCCGTAAAAGTGCATTTAGATTGCTTTGCTTTTGCGTATGTTTTCTTTCTTTCTTTCTTTCTTTTTTTTAATATAAAAATTGTTCGATGCGGCTCCTTAAAATGTTTCCTTCAAGGAAAAAATATATAAAACAAGTAAAAGTAACAATTTTGTTGTTTGTGAAACATCATACGTCAGGGCTGTTTTCGAAGGAACTGAAAAATTGTCACCTTGAGAACAATCACCGAAAACTTACTCTTTGTTTTTCTCTTCCTGATGGCTTTGCTCAGAACAACATCTGGAAAGATCCGATTTTGTTAAATATTTAAAAACAACAAAGTAATAAACCAAAAGAGACGAAAAAGAAAAAGAAAGCTCTATATATATAACAATAATAAACATAAATGGACCATTATCAAAATGTACTCGCTATGTATATAAATAAATGTAAGTTCCTTCTAGAATTTTATAAAAATTAAAATAACAGCTGCTTCGATTCTAACTGAAAATATTCAATCGGTTCTTTAATTTTATTTTAGTTTTACTAAGCATTAAATATACCGTATTTAAAAAAACTAATAATTTTTTTTGTTAATTAAGTAATCATCAAGCAGAGTTCTCCTCTCTCTCTCTTCCTTTTCCAACTTCAAACCTGACTTTAATAAGGAGAAAGTCATTTATGTTTCATCAGATAAAATTCGAGTGCGTTTGACCCATTGGCTTCTGCCAACAAAGAGACTCACACCGAATCGTACTTAACTGCACACTTAAAAATTACTGATAATGGAAAAGCTCTACAATTATACAACTGCCTCAATTTGAAATCCCTCCTCTATTGGGCGAACGTTCCAAGGCCATTGTTGTACGCCTAGATTATCGCACGTCCAATCTCTTCAGGCATTTTATCAGTCTCCAAACCAATGACAGTGAGTTATGGCTTGAAGATAAATATCAACTGGCCTCTAAATGGTATTAGGGTATCAGTGATGTCATAGCAAAACTGCGAGACGCGTGCGGATGTTTTGTTTTCCAACTCTCCTTTTTTTTCCTAACTCATAATATAACCCCTACCAAGAAAAATATGCGCCTCATAAAATTCTTACGTTAAAAAAAAATTAATCAAATCACATTTCCGATATACAAATGTGGTGATGCGGTGATATCTATTACCTAAAATTTTCTCGCAATAAAAAAAAATCACAGAGAAAAAAATTCCTATAAATGACTTTTCGCTGTACTTTAACTTTTTCTACTTTTTTATGACTAAACCACATCATCACAGCAGGATGCTGAGCTATAAATCATTAACAATCGCTGCAACGCTGGGTGGTTCCATGCATGCTGGATTTGACAGAACACGTTTATCCAAAAACTGTGCAGAGGGAAAAAAAGATGGTGAATCACAGCCACTGTTTTGTAGGGATCGGAAAATACTGTATCTGGTCAATATCTCTGTCGAGGACTGCGTACTGTTTGTAATTGTTATCAGTCATCAAAGCTACCGAAGTGAAAAAGTTTATGTTGAATACAATCTACTTGGCACCACTCGCGTTGAAGTAAACAATGAAGAATTTCCCGCACTTTCTATTTTTCTAGTTATTATATCCCCTATAGGGAAGATAAAGCGTTTTTTTTTAATTTTATCATCTATTTTTTTTTTATACGGTGGTGAACCGGTATATCTAAACTAATGATAATATTATCTCAAATATTATCATGTTTACACCTTCATTTAAGATGATATTTTAAAATATTTTTTTATACTTTTAACTGTAGCCTTCCTTGCATGTAGATTTTTAGACGATAAATTAAATCTTAGGCATTGATATTAGACACACCTATTTACTGTTATGTTTCTTGTACGAAACTTAGATTCGTGATAGCATACTTTTAATAATTACTTGTATAAATTTTATATTTCTAATTATACTTGCAGATTTCAGAAATAATTTTTAAGCATTGTGTTTGTCAAAAAAAATTACAGTCAATTTGGGAGTGATATTTTTAAACGTTTATGTAAGTAGGTTTTAATGATATGGGAGTGACTATCCCATATCACCATCCACCAATCTCACCATTCTATAGGATTTGAATTTAGATTTGGAGAATTCTTGCAGACAGACAAAATCGAACAGACGGAAACCTAACCGGAGACAGGAATAAAATAAATACAATTTAAATTGCTATATGCAACTCTTTTAATTTACGGGAAAGTAGGAGTTTTTGCATGTAAAAAATGATACACAAGAGATTATTTGATACTAAGTTATGCGAGATTAATCATTATAATTTTTCGTCTGAAATAATTGCTGTAATTATGAGTAGGCAAATGAAAGAAACAAACGTACAGATCTTATTTTTCATGTTTTATTAATTTAAACATTTATTTAATTTTTAGATATATATATATATTTTTTTTAATTAGCGAAGTTACAATTTATATCATTCCTTATATTTCATCATTAGAAAAAATAGAATTTCTTTATATGGTATAGATTCATGTTGTTATTTTCAAACACGACTAAACTACTTACTGATTATATCTTCTCTTGTATACCTTATATATCTTCTTACTGAGTAATCTCCTTTATAGATATCCGCTTCCTCATACGTATAATTACTATCTATAGCCTCTTGTGTGCGACAGATTCATGATTATATTTTTAAACATTAGTTTACTTGTATATCATTCTTAGTACGTCTTAAATTCGCAGAAATGTTTTTAAACATTACTAGATAATATTCTATATTGTATAAATTATAAGTATGTACTGTATGTTCCATATTGCTAGACTAGAAACGTTATTTTCCATAACGTTACTAAACTAGTAATTACACCTACGTAAATCTCATATCTTCACTTGTCTGTAAACTCACGATAATGTAAACACTACAAGGACTTATATATCTCCTCTAGTGATGGAGGCAGAATTAGTTGTAGTTTTTTCCCTTTTTATTACAGTTCGACGTTAACCATATTCTTTTCAATAATGTTCTAGAATCATAATACTTTCTTGAACGTTACTGCTTATAGCTTACATTCTTCTCATGAAATAACAACGGCCATAAATATAGCAAATAGTTATTAAACACACTATATATAATGTCTACGATCTTTTCCTTTTGTAAGAATATTCTAAGTTCAATTTATTTTCATTGTACTTGTAGATAATGTAAATAATTACTACTAAAATAAATTCTTAACTTAGAAAAGTTTATTAATTAATTTGTTTAACAGTAGAAGAGAGTAAAAAAGAGAGAGAAAGAGAGAAAAGCAATTTTTCCCCGAGGGACCAATGATCGCACTTAATGTTGTCGCTTCAACTGACCAAACTTCCGTCGATAGAATTGGTGGAGCCGCTGATGGACTCGTGTCAATAATAACGACTTAGAAGAGATGAAGACAAATAAGTCTTCCTTTCTCCCATCGATCGGAGGTTACTAACCTCTTATATATATATGAGTTTATATATGTATTAGCGAATCGCATCGATATGCCAACTTAAAAGTATCCAGAATTATTATTATTTTTTTTTCTATAATTCCAGAATTTTCTTTTTTTGTATTATTGAAAAAATTCTTTTTCTTTTTTTTCTTTAACTACAAAGAAAGCCACTCTAGAATTTTATTCGTTGAGTGAGCAAGTGTTCTTTATAGAAGAAGCACGTTTATTCTTCAGTGCTCTTGTTATAAAAAAAAAAAAAAAATGCAACTTGGTTTTAGTTATAGGGATCAAAGAATGATCCACTGAGTGTAGTTTTTAGAAATAATGTTTCAATGATAATATTTTTTTAGTGATTTATTTCTTACAATCACTACTCGTTAACACCGCTTAATTAAAAAAAATAGAAAAAGAAAAAAAATTCAAATTGATGTGGGATAAAATTTATAAAATCCCTCATTATTTATATCTACTACATTAATCAAGAAAATTTTATCAAATTTAACTATATCTACTTTAAAACTTTTCTACTTAGACCCGAATACTTTTATGAAAAAACACGTTTCGTTCTTCAGCCCTCTTGTCAGCCCTATAAGAGAAGAAGAAAGAAAAGAAAAGAAAAAAAAAATAAAATACAATTCTACTCTAGTCTGAGGGTCAAAGACTGATTGACAAATTGAAGTTTACTGAAGGGTTTTTTCTGATAAAGAATTTTTTAGTGATTATTACTGATAAAAGAGCTCCGGTTATTAGTGTTACCGAATCGCGAAAATGTTTAATTTCTATTTAATCGAGTTGGAGAGATGTTGAGATATCTCTCGCTCAAGGTCGAGTCGGGAAATTATAAAGTTATATTAGCCACAGGTGAAGAGATAAATCTGTTCCGAGAATCGAAAGAAAGCAATTTACTAAACTAATGATAATAATAATAATAAAAATTTTACGAGAACAATTTCTTTTTTACTTCGTTTCCTAATAAACACTTCGATAAAAACATTAAAAATTAATATTTTTATTGTTTTAAAACGCTCGTTAAAATAGTTTTTAAATACTATTATCAAATACAGAATTTGTTTTTAAATGATGTTTTTAAAAAAATTTATTGTTTTTTTGTAAATGGATAAATTATACTTAATTAAATTTAAAAAGAGTTTTAACTGAGTAAATTGAATATAAAAATCATTTTAAATTATATATATATATTTAATATTAAAAATAATTATTTAAGCATTGTTTTTATTTAGATTAAGACATTTTTTTATGCTGTTTTTTCTTGATGCTTTTATTTTTCTGCTTTGTCGTTGATAATTAAGCCGCGTTTTGATAATTATAAACGAAACGATGTGACCTTTCTTTTAATTGGAAGCTGTTAAACGGGAAGATAGACATAGGAAAGAAGTCGGAGTCGGTATTATCAAAGTAGTTAATTCTAGCGGGTCACCACGGGGAGCTCCCACTTCTGCACACTAATCTGTTATCTTGACAACTAAATGTCGGGATTAGTTTCCGAGTTTTAATCCCTAGTCGGATTTCACACCCCCCACTACCCGAAAAGATTTTCTTTATATAACCATATAACTTATTTTAAACTTCCAACACTTCTAAAAGTTGACATTTGACGACGCAACAAAATCTAAAAAAAAAGTAACATCAAGATCTTTGAACCGATTTTTTTTAAACTTAAAACAAATTATTGGTAGAAATGCCATAAACTTCAGCATGCACAGACTTCAAAACTTGTTATTCGAGAAGGAAATTTTTCATTAAGCACGTTACTAAGATACCTAAAATAATATTGTTGTTGTAGTTTTAATTCGTGGAGTTTTGAGATTCTGCGAGAGTTTTTTTATGACGAAACAAGCGGGTTTAATCTCATTGAAGAGTTTTATGTTCAGCATCTAAACTTGTTTTCTGATTAAATCTTTCCGAGAACACACTACACGTACACTATAAACCCTGGGTAAAATAAATTGTTACCTCGAATAATCCGGATTTATTCGTCATTCTAAGAATGTTGTTATTATATAATAAATTCTCGTATGTTTTTTAAGTAATTTAATTTCTAAAAATGTATAAAAAAACAGTAAAATTTATCATAGATGATGCCGAAATTATATTTAAATTCGTATAAATCCTCGAAGCGTTGCGTTCGTGACTGTGCTGTTGCAGATGGAATTTCAATGCTGCCGACACAGACACACACACTTGAGCTTTCTCACTACACTCTTCGACCTTATCTTTGAAAAATCCCTAAATGCTTTTACCAGATGCCACCTCTAGTGACTACTTATATTAAAATTATGCTATGATATTCTCCCTTTTTTATGTATTGCTTGTTCAGAATGCACACACGCACACATTTACATTTCTATCGTGTAGTTTGATCGGAATATTTTTTCTTTTTTATTTCTTCTGTTTATAGTAGATTTATATTTAGTAGTATGGCCTGATCTGGTAAGTTAAAAATAGAAAGAGCGGCATATTTTATTTTATTATTAATAACCTTCGCTCTTTATAGTCCATTTAACGCTGTNACTTTTTTTTTTTAGTTGGTATCATTCCTTTTTAGGGTCTTTTAGAATTCGACGTTTTAAAGCGACGCCCTAATTCTGTAATAATGGATTGGCAACTTTCTGACTAGGAAAATGGCGCTGCCCTATTGACTTAGTTTAAAAGTTGTTTCTTGCCCTATCTTCATTGGTCAGTTATCGATTTGAAAAAAGTAGGAAAAGCTTTCTAGTTGTAGTAAAGTCGATGGTGGCTCTAAACTATAAAATAAAATGGTCGCTTGTTGTTCTTTTTTTTATTTTTATTTTATTATTTTTTTGTATTATTTTTATTCTGAGGTTTTATGTCTTCGTTTTTAAACGTTTATTTTTATGGTAATAAACACTAAATTTAATAGTTACCTGTATAAACGAATTACAGAATAATAACATAAAAAATTTTGTAGCCTTTTTTTTAACAGTTGTAACAGTTTTATAATTCATTAAACAACACTGGAGAAGGAAGAAAGTAAAAAAAAAGAAAAAATTGGTTTCCTATAGTTATGATCGAAAAAGTTTGGGTACTCGAACGTACAAGTGAAGTGCAACGTGACTGGTATATTCCATTTTAGTAAGAGGAACCCCCGTTTGGGATTTTCGGGGGTGTTACGCCTCTAGTTACTATCCTATGAGAATTAGAAAGTTGAAAAAAAGAACATTAAAGATTTCGTGTCTGATGGGAGTTGTAGCTCTAAACATCTCATTTAGTTGTAAAATGCTCTTTTGATGATATTGCTTAATGACTTTGTTTTCCTTTTTTATAATATCTTTTTGATGATTAAACAGAATTTAAAAGATTAAAAGCTAAAAATTTTATAAATTTATTAATCATTTGAAAGATAATTGAAGAGCTTATTTTCAAAGTGACGTATCTCCATTTTTTATTTTATTTTATTTTTTTTTAGTTCAGGGTACCAACATTGATAATATGCTTCTCTATAGTCTTACAATATTTTCTTCCCCGAAACGGGTGTTTCTTCTGTTGAAAAATGTATCAAAAATTGGTTTTCTTTTCAAATGTGACGTTTTTCTTTTTGTATTTATTTCCAAACTGTCGCATTTCCATACATACAATTACAAAATGTATTTTGTTCACGTGACTATTTCACAGTAATGTCTACTTTCTGAAGTGCAAGTGCTATTGTGTTTGATTGTTTTCTTAAGTTTTCTTTGATAATGGCCACATTTTATGAAGTTCAAAAAGTATTTAGTCGATATGTTAGAAAGAGGTCGCGCACTCCATCGGAAAGGCAAAAACTAAATAAAAGAAAAGTCCAAACAGAAAGTCTAAAGATGTGCAAGTGATGGTCGTCAACCAACACTTTCCTGTGAACATAATGATAGGCGATGTCAAGCAATGAAATTGCAACATTTAGATTATATGATTCTATACATTGTTTTATGATATTAAGAACAAAATTGAACAAAATAATTTTATTACAAATCCTATTTTAGNATTTCCTCCATTTTTTTTTCTTTTTTTTAAATGTAATAAAACAAAATATGCATTCGGCTGCCTGTTTGATTTAATATCTTAATAAATAATTTCATATCCAGAAATTCAATATTGACTTTAAAAAAAATATTAAAGAATAAACCAGACACTGATATTAAGAACAAAATTGAACAAAATAATTTTATTACAAATGCTATTTTAGTGCAAACAGAACTATTCTGATAGATCGGGAATGTGCAAACATACAATGTTAAAAAGAGGTTTAAAAATGGTCATGTCTATTAGTTGATTTGTTACCATTGGGGAATAAACTTAAGCAGGAAAAAATAAGATGATGTGAAGAAACTTTTAAATAAACTGGGAATAAGTGATGGACATACTGCAATGACATTTTATAAAAAGTGTTCTGTTATTTAGAAAGTGATTAATTCTAAATAAGTATTGTGACAGAACAATTACAACATGATTTTCATTAATAATTTTATATAATCATTAGGTTTTAATTTTCTTTCCTTTGGAATTAGTATATTTTTTAAACGACGTTTTTTANATTTAGATTAAGACATTTTTTTATGCTGTTTTTTCTTGATGCTTTTATTTTTCTGCTTTGTCGTTGATAATTAAGCCGCGTTTTGATAATTATAAACGAAACGATGTGACCTTTCTTTTAATTGGAAGCTGTTAAACGGGAAGATAGACATAGGAAAGAAGTCGGAGTCGGTATTATCAAAGTAGTTAATTCTAGCGGGTCACCACGGGGAGCTCCCACTTCTGCACACTAATCTGTTATCTTGACAACTAAATGTCGGGATTAGTTTCCGAGTTTTAATCCCTAGTCGGATTTCACACCCCCCACTACCCGAAAAGATTTTCTTTATATAACCATATAACTTATTTTAAACTTCCAACACTTCTAAAAGTTGACATTTGACGACGCAACAAAATCTAAAAAAAAAGTAACATCAAGATCTTTGAACCGATTTTTTTTAAACTTAAAACAAATTATTGGTAGAAATGCCATAAACTTCAGCATGCACAGACTTCAAAACTTGTTATTCGAGAAGGAAATTTTTCATTAAGCACGTTACTAAGATACCTAAAATAATATTGTTGTTGTAGTTTTAATTCGTGGAGTTTTGAGATTCTGCGAGAGTTTTTTTATGACGAAATAAGCGGGTTTAATCTCATTGAAGAGTTTTATGTTCAGCATCTAAACTTGTTTTCTGATTAAATCTTTCCGAGAACACACTACACGTACACTATAAACCCTGGGTAAAATAAATTGTTACCTCGAATAATCCGGATTTATTCGTCATTCTAAGAATGTTGTTATTATATAATAAATTCTCGTATGTTTTTTAAGTAATTTAATTTCTAAAAATGTATAAAAAAACAGTAAAATTTATCATAGATGATGCCGAAATTATATTTAAATTCGTATAAATCCTCGAAGCGTTGCGTTCGTGACTGTGCTGTTGCAGATGGAATTTCAATGCTGCCGACACAGACACACACACTTGAGCTTTCTCACTACACTCTTCGACCTTATCTTTGAAAAATCCCTAAATGCTTTTACCAGATGCCACCTCTAGTGACTACTTATATTAAAATTATGCTATGATATTCTCCCTTTTTTATGTATTGCTTGTTCAGAATGCACACACGCACACATTTACATTTCTATCGTGTAGTTTGATCGGAATATTTTTTCTTTTTTATTTCTTCTGTTTATAGTAGATTTATATTTAGTAGTATGGCCTGATCTGGTAAGTTAAAAATAGAAAGAGCGGCATATTTTATTTTATTATTAATAACCTTCGCTCTTTATAGTCCATTTAACGCTGTGCAGTCCTCTCTTGTACTATACTACAATAGAGAAGTAGAAAATGGACGGATAGATAGCAGAAAAACTGCCATTAAGTTCTTCAGTAAGCGGGGGTGGTGCGTGAAATTGGCCAAGTACAGGATTGTCATGTCTGCTTGTCGCTAGCTAAACACGTTTGGAGACTTTGTGACTATCAAAAAGGAAGATTTTTCTATCTCGTTACCTGTTTTCTCACCATTTATCTCTGCCTTAATTTTTTCCTCTCCATTCTTTTTTAAATGAGTACATTCAAGAAAAAATGTAGTTTAATAATTTAGAAATTATCACAACCATTATGCAACGTGATAAATGACACCAGAATTCTGTTATGGAGACATACCAACGTTATAATAAATTTTTAGTAAAGAGGAAGATTCCGACGAACTGAATTACTTAATATGTTAAACGAGTTTGTTTAGAAAAAGATTCAAGAAATTGCATGCCTACCATGTTTTTAAATCATCTGTCTAAGAGAAAACCAGTTCTAAAACAACTCGGAAGAAAAAAAAATAATAAAATAAAAACTAAAAACTGGAGCGAAGGACGATTAGTAGAGAAGTCATCCTTGACATCTGTTTAAGAATTGGGTATACACCCGTCTGATTTATTACAAAATCAACATAAAGACAAAGAATACCATTCGGCATCATTTCAATCATCTAAGTAAATGTTTTACAGTCACAAATAATTTATTACATCACCAAAAATAGTATATTTTTAGAGATATAANAGTATGTACTAAAGATCTTTTACAGTTCGGTAATTTAAACCTGAAAATGTTCATAGCTTACTAATAATGGTTTAAAAACTTATATTTGTAATATTGCACGATAGTAATTTAAAGTAAACAGACCTTCCAGTGTTGATAAATATATTTAAATGACTTATAAATATTTTCATTCATGATTTAAACTTTTTCATAAGTTAAGCCGGTACTTTTCCGTTAACTGGGCGCCATTCAATTTTCAATCCAGTTTTAAAAAAACGATGTTTAATTTCACATTTTTTACAGATAAACCTTATAAACATGTGTATAAACATGTATAAACACGTGTATAAACATGTACAAATGTGTATAAACATTCGTTGTAATATGAAACGAGTGTGAATTACGAAATAAAATATCAATTTCACTAAAAATAGTAGTAAAATTGAATGGCGTCCAGTTGACGGAAAAGTACCATTAAGACTAATGTCCATAGAAGAACTATGGCATTAGGCTTAATGCATATATGAAAAATTTGATATAACAGTATAAAAACGAAAAGATAACGATGATTTAAGGGGTATACGCTTTAATGTTTAATTATTGATCATTTTAAGAATGTAAAATGAAATATTTAATAAAAATTTTTGAAAAAAAAAATTCTTACAGGACATTTGATGAAATTCCAGAACCGAGAATCTCTTCAGGATTAATGACGTCATTTTTCTGACGAGAATTACTTTGAAAGTAAAATAAATTATCAAAAAACATCGTTTTTCCTGAAAGAAAAAAAAACAAAAAAAAAATATTTATATATTATTTTTTCGTTTTTTTTTCTTATTTGTTATTCGAAATATTTTAAAGGATTATTGTACAAATTAATTTTAAAAAGTGATTTTAAAGGTCTTACTGGAGTCTCGGCGGCGTGATCAATTTTCAAGTCTCGAAAACGAGCAGCAATATTTCAAACTTAAATCTAAATCTAAATATGGAAATCTATGCAATTCTTTTTATGTTAAAAATGATTCAGGAAAAAGTTTCCTGACTCGATCTCATCTATAACGTTGTTATTTTCTGCTGAAAGAAGTCGAATGAGGAAAAAAAAAGCATGGAAGCGGGGGGGGAGGGAATTCATGTATATTGTATTCTTCACACCCGACTAATATTTATTATTGTTGCTTGACACACATTGTTATATCTAAAGGTTCATTTTTCTCTTGTGTCATATTTGAGTGATAGGTCAAAAGGTTATCTGAAGTCACTTAGTTGCATGTCCTCTTACATTATAATATATCGTCGATCATATAAAAAACATTAAATATTATTATTGTTGTAATTATTACTAGAAATAAAAAAATATATATAATATAAACATTTTTGTAAAAATTATTTCTGTGTAGTTTTTGTTTTCATTAGTTTAAATTACCGAATATATAATAGATGGCGATATAAAAATATAATTAAATAATCAACGTCTATTTAACAGTAATTATTATTCGCCGTGTGACCTCCGTTATTAATTTCTTAATTTAATTGTTTTAATTAAAAATTATATTCTGTCACAATAAAAAAAACGGAATTTATGCAAAACGTCGTCTGCTTTAATAAGATTAACTGCGCGTGCGTGAAGTATGATTCTAGTTAAAATATTTTTATCGACGTTTAAATTTCTACTAATTTTTAAATGTGTATTAACAAATTTTAAATAAAATAAATAAATATATATATATATGCTGTAACAATCTGAGATAAAAACACGCAGAAGAAAATTTCATTAAATCATTAAATTGCGTATACAATATTTATCGAAATAGCGATAGTTGTTAAGTGAAGTACATCCGGTGCAGAAATGTTGTTGTTCTACCTTGAATCGAGTTACCTCTGGCTTATGGCCCGGATTAAAAAAGTACCTCAAAGAGACCGGTTTCTACCCTTTCTAGAAGAGGAACCGTGATCAATTAGTCGCTATCAGAACCATCTGCTTTCACCGCATACATTCCTAACACTGCTAACAGATGTCTGTTACCCGCTCTGTAATTTCGGAGACGGCCAACCCAACTCCCATTCAACTACTTTTTTTTTTTAGTTGGTATCATTCCTTTTTAGGGTCTTTTAGAATTCGACGTTTTAAAGCGACGCCCTAATTCTGTAATAATGGATTGGCAACTTTCTGACTAGGAAAATGGCGCTGCCCTATTGACTTAGTTTAAAAGTTGTTTCTTGCCCTATCTTCATTGGTCAGTTATCGATTTGAAAAAAGTAGGAAAAGCTTTCTAGTTGTAGTAAAGTCGATGGTGGCTCTAAACTATAAAATAAAATGGTCGCTTGTTGTTCTTTTTTTTATTTTTATTTTATTATTTTTTTGTATTATTTTTATTCTGAGGTTTTATGTCTTCGTTTTTAAACGTTTATTTTTATGGTAATAAACACTAAATTTAATAGTTACCTGTATAAACGAATTACAGAATAATAACATAAAAAATTTTGTAGCCTTTTTTTTAACAGTTGTAACAGTTTTATAATTCATTAAACAACACTGGAGAAGGAAGAAAGTAAAAAAAAAGAAAAAATTGGTTTCCTATAGTTATGATCGAAAAAGTTTGGGTACTCGAACGTACAAGTGAAGTGCAACGTGACTGGTATATTCCATTTTAGTAAGAGGAACCCCCGTTTGGGATTTTCGGGGGTGTTACGCCTCTAGTTACTATCCTATGAGAATTAGAAAGTTGAAAAAAAGAACATTAAAGATTTCGTGTCTGATGGGAGTTGTAGCTCTAAACATCTCATTTAGTTGTAAAATGCTCTTTTGATGATATTGCTTAATGACTTTGTTTTCCTTTTTTATAATATCTTTTTGATGATTAAACAGAATTTAAAAGATTAAAAGCTAAAAATTTTATAAATTTATTAATCATTTGAAAGATAATTGAAGAGCTTATTTTCAAAGTGACGTATCTCCATTTTTTATTTTATTTTATTTTTTTTTAGTTCAGGGTACCAACATTGATAATATGCTTCTCTATAGTCTTACAATATTTTCTTCCCCGAAACGGGTGTTTCTTCTGTTGAAAAATGTATCAAAAATTGGTTTTCTTTTCAAATGTGACGTTTTTCTTTTTGTATTTATTTCCAAACTGTCGCATTTCCATACATACAATTACAAAATGTATTTTGTTCACGTGACTATTTCACAGTAATGTCTACTTTCTGAAGTGCAAGTGCTATTGTGTTTGATTGTTTTCTTAAGTTTTCTTTGATAATGGCCACATTTTATGAAGTTCAAAAAGTATTTAGTCGATATGTTAGAAAGAGGTCGCGCACTCCATCGGAAAGGCAAAAACTAAATAAAAGAAAAGTCCAAACAGAAAGTCTAAAGATGTGCAAGTGATGGTCGTCAACCAACACTTTCCTGTGAACATAATGATAGGCGATGTCAAGCAATGAAATTGCAACATTTAGATTATATGATTCTATACATTGTTTTATGATATTAAGAACAAAATTGAACAAAATAATTTTATTACAAATCCTATTTTAGTGCAAACAGAACTATTCTGATAGATCGGGAATGTGCAAACATACAATGTTAAAAAGAGGTAAAAAATGGACATGTCTATTAGTTGATTTGTTACCATTGGGGAATAAACTTAAGCAGGAAAAGATAAGATGATGTGAAGAAACTTTTAAATAAACTGGGAATAAGTGATGGACATACTGCAATGACATTTTATAAAAAGTGTTCTGTTATTTAGAAAGTGATTAATTCTAAATAAGTATTGTGACAGAACAATTACAACATGATTTTCATTAATAATTTTATATAATCATTAGGTTTTAATTTTCTTTCCTTTGGAATTAGTATATTTTTTAAACGCCGTTTTTTATTATCTTCAGTCATATGACACCAGTGAATCAGTGTGATTTTAATTTTTGTTTTGTATCTTATTTTGTATATTCTCTTTTCTTTTTATACAAGTTTTTTACCATATATTTGTTGTTTTTATTACATTATACATTTAAATTCAATCTTCTTCCAAAGTGGTTTAAGTCCATGATTTGAAGTACCAAAACTACCATTTCCTTTGCCTCAGGATTTTTTTCACCGCTAAACCTATATCCAGAATATAAAAATAAAGCTCTGTACCAATAATTTTTTACCTTAACATTTAAAGCAATTATTTAAAATTTGTAGTTTTTTGGAAATTTGTATTTTCTGGAAATACGTCACTTCAGAAATAAGCTCTTCAATTCATCATGTGTTTAATGTATATTTAAATATGATGTTCAGCAAGAAAAAGCTCAAATAATATATAGACTATATATATAAATGATTTTTAAAAATTAAAAATTTTTTAAAAAGCACAAATTCAAACAAAAAAGCCTCAACTAAAATATTTATTCTTCTTATTATCAAGCTTCATTCGAGATCATAAAGCCATTATTGGCACTTAAAGCATCGTAAGTATGTACTAAAGATCTTTTACAGTTCGGTAATTTAAACCTGAAAATGTTCATAGCTTACTAATAATGGTTTAAAAACTTATATTTGTAATATTGCACGATAGTAATTTAAAGTAAACAGACCTTCCAGTGTTGATAAATATATTTAAATGACTTATAAATATTTTCATTCATGATTTAAACTTTTTCATAAGTTAAGCCGGTACTTTTCCGTTAACTGGGCGCCATTCAATTTTCAATCTAGTTTTAAAAAAACGATGTTTAATTTCACATTTTTTACAGATAAACCTTATAAACATGTGTATAAACATGTATAAACACGTGTATAAACATGTACAAATGTGTATAAACATTCGTTGTAATATGAAACGAGTGTGAATTACGAAATAAAATATCAATTTCACTAAAAATAGTAGTAAAATTGAATGGCGTCCAGTTGACGGAAAAGTACCATTAAGACTAATGTCCATAGAAGAACTATGGCATTAGGCTTAATGCATATATGAAAAATTTGATATAACAGTATAAAAACGAAAAGATAACGATGATTTAAGGGGTATACGCTTTAATGTTTAATTATTGATCATTTTAAGAATGTAAAATGAAATATTTAATAAAAATTTTTGAAAAAAAAAATTCTTACAGACATTTGATGAAATTCCAGAACCGAGAATCTCTTCAGGATTAATGACGTCATTTTTCTGACGAGAATTACTTTGAAAGTAAAATAAATTATCAAAAAACATCGTTTTTCCTGAAAGAAAAAAAAACAAAAAAAAAATATTTATATATTATTTTTTCGTTTTTTTTTCTTATTTGTTATTCGAAATATTTTAAAGGATTATTGTACAAATTAATTTTAAAAAGTGATTTTAAAGGTCTTACTGGAGTCTCGGCGGCGTGATCAATTTTCAAGTCTCGAAAACGAGCAGCAATATTTCAAACTTAAATCTAAATCTAAATATGGAAATCTATGCAATTCTTTTTATGTTAAAAATGATTCAGGAAAAAGTTTCCTGACTCGATCTCATCTATAACGTTATTATTTTCTGCTGAAAGAAGTCGAATGAGGAAAAAAAAGCATGGAAGCGGGGGGGAGGGAATTCATGTATATTGTATTCTTCACACCCGACTAATATTTATTATTGTTGCTTGACACACATTGTTATATCTAAAGGTTCATTTTTCTCTTGTGTCATATTTGAGTGATAGGTCAAAAGGTTATCTGAAGTCACTTAGTTGCATGTCCTCTTACATTATAATATATCGTCGATCATATAAAAAACATTAAATATTATTATTGTTGTAATTATTACTAGAAATAAAAATATATATATAATATAAACATTTTTGTAAAAATTATTTCTGTGTAGTTTTTGTTTTCATTAGTTTAAATTACCGAATATATAATAGATGGCGATATAAAAATATAATTAAATAATCAACGTCTATTTAACAGTAATTATTATTCGCCGTGTGACCTCCGTTATTAATTTCTTAATTTAATTGTTTTAATTAAAAATTATATTCTGTCACAATAAAAAAAACGGAATTTATGCAAAACGTCGTCTGCTTTAATAAGATTAACTGCGCGTGCGTGAAGTATGATTCTAGTTAAAATATTTTTATCGACGTTTAAATTTCTACTAATTTTTAAATGTGTATTAACAAATTTTAAATAAAATAAATAAATAAATTTTAACAAATTTTCATTTTTGACACGTTTATGTTTAAAGAATAAACTATAGCGTAAAAAAAAAATTGAAATATTATCAGAAAAATATTATTTTTTAATATAATATAAAAAATTTATAAAACAATAAAAAGCAAAACAATTTAATGTGTTCAAATTAAATCAAAATTAATAAATAATATAAATTTCATCTGTTGAACACTACACGAATACGCATGCGTTATATTTAAGTTTGTTTAACAGACTTTATATATATATATAAAGAATAAGTTAATGGATATAAATTTCTTAATATTTTTATTTTATTAATATATTTCAAGCTAAATAAATAAATAATATAAAGAAAGTTGAATTATTCACCGCGTTTTTACTTTCGACGTATAAAAAATTTAAGAAACGAACCTAGAACTCTAAAGAACAGTTTGTTTGTTATAAAATACTTCTACAGAATAAAATTAAAAAAGAAAAAAAATTAATTCGTCCCCGGGTGGGCTCGAACCACCAACCTTTCGGTTAACAGCCGAACGCGCTAACCGATTGCGCCACGGAGACATCTGGTAAAATGCTCTTTAATAACCTATACAAAATTATTCATATGTAAAATAAGCGTTATTGATTATTATTTAATTAATTTAACGTTAAATTAATGAATTTAAAGCGAATTCTAGACGCAAATTTACAAAGCGACCCGCGGAAGAACGAACGGGAAACCGAACCCATGTAGGAATCCATTAACGTTCATCCAATCAAAAGTTTAAAATTACATTTACTCTTTGCTCTAAAGTTTAAGTTCCCCAATTTTTTTTTTTTAAATTCTTTTGTGGTGTTTAAATTTAGATCTGGCTTCGAATTTCCCAATAATTTCGAGGTTAAGTCGAGTTCGACCTTGAGACTTTTGCCATTCCCTGCGATAAATACATCGAAAACAGTCTGGGTTTTAATTGAATGACCATCTGATTGATTGCAGCTTCGTATGACTGGAGTATGGACCCCCCCTCTTCCTCGATTTGGATCGCTTTCTAATCTTCTAAACCAATTAAAATAACTAAAGAAGCATCGTCCCGTCTTTTGAATTAATCAACTCATTTGTTCTCTTTTAATTAATAATTAACGAGCCACGAAAATTATTCTCAATTCGATAGCTTTGTGTTGGTTTAGATTTAGAATTGATAGTGTAATATCTTTAGATATGAATTTCTGAAGAACTTTCGAGCCAAGTTAGTTCCTTCAGCTCGAAGTTCAAAGAGGTGCTTTCAGCAAACATAAGCTTGCATCTCTCTTAGATCTACTTTTCTAAATGAAAGCTTTGTTTCTAAACGTCATATATCTCTGATATCTCTATATTAATCTTCTATACACAGCCAGTACTATAAAATTTTACATTATGCCGGTGCTTTCATTTTCCCTTGTTCTCATAGACCTATTCACACACATAATAAGTATTATTTAAACACTGTTACGTTTATCATTACGTATTTAAAAAATAAATAAAGTTCCTCTATGTTCTATATACCTACTGTATATATAATATACATATACAGTGCAGGTTAAGACATACAGTTATGATTTATATATATATATAAATCATAACAGTATGTCTTAACCCCACTTACTTCACAGATGTAGCTAAATATAGGGCCTTTAAGGGCCTTGATCCCTGGGTACAAGTTAATCTGCTGTAAATAAACAGAAGAAACGGATATAAATAATACTTCAACACTATAAGACAATAACTCCTGTGACTTTTGTCGAAAGTTTCTGAAATTTTACAACGAGGTTTGTATATTAGGGAGAAATGTTTCTAAAAATTTTCAGGAAAATCACACCATTGGTTCGGGAGATATGGCCCCCCAACCCTTCGATACCTCCGGAACTAATCTGTAGACTTAAAGGTAATGATAGCAATTATTAGGGATGAAAACAAATAAAGAATGCCATGAAAGTCCACCAACAACGTTGCATTTTTTTCTTTTTTTATTTTCAAAATCACAAATTGAAAGAGCTAAAAATCCAACACGGTTGTTTCCATTATACTAAATATCTGTTTTCTGACATTTCACATTCCATTTATAAAAGCACCCGTCCTTGTTAACGATTGTTATTGTGACAGAATGAACAGCACTGATATCATTTTCCGCATTTTAACCTACACAAACTACAGAAGTGGAAACTAGTTATTTGTGTCTGCCAAGTCTTTTAGTTAAGTTAACGATCCTATCATAAATCCAATTCTAATTTTGAAAAAAAAAATGAGATGGAAATTAAAAAAAAAAAAATAGTGAATAAAAATGAAGGAATGTAAATTAAACCGTACCGAATAGGGATTATTAATGTTAATTTACACGCACGCCAACAAACAATAAAGACTTTCCTTTTGATACTTAATGAGCTCGGAAATAATAATTAACCGCTCTATGCAAATGATGTCACGAAAAGCGAAACATGACGACAATCACAGATTTAAAAATATACCCGGGAGGAAGTAAAAGATTAACAATTCTGTTAAATAAGCAGAATTACGTTCGTTCGTGCGAAAAATTCCCTCAAGACGAGTCGATTGTAAAGCAAAATCGGATGAAATTTGATACTTGGGTTTTGTATGCCGCCGTATAAACGCGAGAAACGAAATTGTTCACCACCAAAATAAAAAAAAGAAAAGAAATCCACGTGTCAAAAATTGCTTAACTAAGTAGATTCTGCTGATTAAAAATAAACAATAGGTTAATTATGCTTAAAGTAAGTTCATTATTATTATTTTCCCCTTTGCTCCGGGTCTAAAATTATTATTATTATTATTATTATTTTTTAAACAAAAGAAGTCACTAAAATAAACAGGGGATGAAGAAAATTCGAGTCGAAAATTATTTTATTAAATATATATATTCTAATAATTAAAAATAAACAGTAAGTCAATTAAGAAGTTATTTAAGGTAAGTGGTTAATTGCATCTCCCTTCTGTTTGTAAAGGATTTAGAAGATTTAGATTGGGAGCTATTTGAATATTTTATCTTGGTTTTGTCTATTGCTTAATATTATTAAAAAAAAAATTTTTTTTTTTTTTTTAAAAAAAAAAAAAAAAAAAAAAAAAAAAATTAAAAAAAAAAAAATAGTGAATAAAAATGAAGGAATGTAAATTAAACCGTACCGAATAGGGATTATTAATGTTAATTTACACGCACGCCAACAAACAATAAAGACTTTCCTTTTGATACTTAATGAGCTCGGAAATAATAATTAACCGCTCTATGCAAATGATGTCACGAAAAGCGAAACATGACGACAATCACAGATTTAAAAATATACCCGGGAGGAAGTAAAAGATTAACAATTCTGTTAAATAAGCAGAATTACGTTCGTTCGTGCGAAAAATTCCCTCAAGACGAGTCGATTGTAAAGCAAAATCGGATGAAATTTGATACTTGGGTTTTGTATGCCGCCGTATAAACGCGAGAAACGAAATTGTTCACCACCAAAATAAAAAAAAGAAAAGAAATCCACGTGTCAAAAATTGCTTAACTAAGTAGATTCTGCTGATTAAAAATAAACAATAGGTTAATTATGCTTAAAGTAAGTTCATTTATTATTATTTTCCCCTTTGCTCCGGGTCTAAAATTATTATTATTATTATTATTATTTTTTAAACAAAAGAAGTCACTAAAATAAACAGGGGATGAAGAAAATTCGAGTCGAAAATTATTTTATTAAATATATATATTCTAATAATTAAAAATAAACAGTAAGTCAATTAAGAAGTTATTTAAGGTAAGTGGTTAATTGCATCTCCCTTCTGTTTGTAAAGGATTTAGAAGATTTAGATTGGGAGCTATTTGAATATTTTATCTTGGTTTTGTCTATTGCTTAATATTAGAAAAATAATTTTGTTTTAATTAATGACAGGGAAAAAAAGGTTTAAAAATAGATTTTTCATTCTTTTAGTAAATACATTCGAGTGGTTATAAATAGACAATAAATATAATTTATTAATTGTTTTTTATCTAAATTTTATATATTTTTTTCCCCAGGAAGGCACAAAATTGCTTTATTTTATAGATTAAAAATAAAGGATTTAAATAATAAATTAAATTATTAATTAAATAGTAAATTGATAGGAAAGGAAAGCGAGATTTCATTGCTTTCGTTAAATATATTTTAGTGATAATTATAAATTAACTAAGAGATTGTTAATTGGTTATTATATTATGTAAAAGATTTATTTAAAAAAATAAATAAAAGAAAGAAAAATAGTTTTGAAGATATTAGAAATCTATAAACTGTTAACAAGAAACATTTTGTAGAAGTTCTTTTGATAGAAGTCAACAATGGACCGGCCCTCGTTTTAACTGGAAGTAGAAAAACCCACCGGGGACTAAACTAGGAGGTTGTATTGTGTACAGTTGGGTTGGGTGAAAAATGTCTGGCAGTTTGCGATAACCGATGGCAAAGAACCGCAGGAGTCCTCTCAGCCGCAGCTGACACAGTTCTGGGTGTGTAAACCCTGGTCCTGTTGACTGAACCATCTTGTAATTCAGAGTTAGAGCCCCTTATATCCAATACACCGCATCAAACTATAAATGCATATCCTTAATACGCATTAGTAGCGAGTAACAGCTGTATAGTAGAGGATTTTTCCCGTTTTTCAGCATTATAAACTGTTTGGCATAATCCTCCATCGCTTATTAGCTCGATAACAATGGATAGAATCGAATTAACCAAAGCTGTCGGATGGGTACCGTGTTGAATTTACTATCCGCCACCTTAATAATAAATTATTTGATCGGTAATATGTTAAATAATACCTTTTAGGTACGGTAAATAGTAATATTTTAACAAGTGTTTGATGGCAATTTTTCATAAAATTCGTGTATAATGCGCGATTCTTTTTTCTGGATTTCTTCAAGCGAATTAATGCCAATCCTCTTGATCTATCGGTGCAAGATGATACAGAACAGTGTCAACGTCGCCCTTTATCTATGAAATCGACTAAGCGACCTTGACTAGCTTACCTAGAAGTAAGTAAACCCTCATTAATCTTTCTAATGTAGGCCCATATTTTATATGCAATCCGGTGCTGAAGCATCTCATCCGACTTATTAATACAGTATTTACTAACATGGCACTCGGTGATTGATGGACAAATTACCTTTAATCGGCGCAGTTTCGTTAGTTATGCCCATTCTAATGTGATTAATTACGACGGGTAGTTGATAATACCAAAGTAGCACGGACGAGTTACGATCCCCAAAATACAATAATGGTCATTCACTGCCACTTTATTATCATATCCAGTGACGAAGGCACCGAGTTAGGAGTTACTAGTGGTGATGTCACGGGCTTTGACTCACTGAATGATTCAATAGTTTCCCCTTGGCTTAAGTGAATTTCTATGGTATTCCAAAATTTATTGGTTTAAAAAATAATGGCAGCTTTTAATTAAGTATTCGTCTGGCGGACAAGAAGATAAAAGAAAAAAAGAAATAAAGAGGAAAGAACTACAGAGCAAACTCCAAAGTTCTGACGGGATTTATTTGCTTTAAAAATTTATTTGTAATCTGTAAGACTCTAGAAGTATTGCTCTGTATTGTCTGTTGATGAAATTTTAATAAAGATCTTAGTAGTTTCGCGCAGAGTGATGGACAGATGCAAGAAGTAAAATGTTTGATTAAATAGAAGTTCGGCGATCGGGGTCAGTTGCTATCGTATTACCTATTGATGTACGTACCTGTACATGCAACTAAACAATAAAATTCTTCAGATTACTCAAGACAAATTTAGCCATATAAAGATATATTTTTTAAATTTTAATCTGCTTTTTTCAAGTAAAAACTTTTTTCTTTTTTTGGTAAGAAAAATTATTTCTGAAAGTTAGAAATTAAAATTAAAATACTGCAAAAATAAATTAATTGTAAATAGAAAACTACATAAATTGGTTTTAAAAATTATAAAGTAAATATGAATAAAATAATAGATAATATTAAAATATACAATTTAATTAATTTTATAATAAAGTTTTTAATTTATAACTCTTTTTCTTTTTTATTTATGAATTAAATTTTATAACTTATCTATAGATACAAGACATATGGTCCTAAGTTGTAATAAATAAAAGGCCCTACTCCTCCACCAAATAATGATACATATAAAAATGTGAGGCCCTAAACTATAGAATGCTAGGCCCCAAACTGAAGCTTGTTTAGATTATTTGTAAATCCGGCCTTAAATGATTTTACTTAAAACTTTTAAAATTTAAAATTATAATCTTTAAATTAAAACTCAACTACAAAAACTTATGTTTTATGTCTGGCAAACACCAAAAAGTTTTATTATTATTATAAATGCCGAAGTAACACGATATAAACGCCCAGAATTTCCTCCATTTTTTTTTCTTTTTTTTAAATGTAATAAAACAAAATATGCATTCGGCTGCCTGTTTGATTTAATATCTTAATAAATAATTTCATATCCAGAAATTCAATATTGACTTTAAAAAAAATATTAAAGAATAAACCAGACACTCGTCGTTTGCTAAAATTAACTAATTCGGTATGCTTTTAACGTAGTTTAATCAAAATAAAAAATGAAACTACATCGATACAGACAATGTTAATGTACTGTAGTAGTATTCTATTAAAGTTCAGCGTCAATTTTATCAGGATAGCAATTTTGTTAGTTGATTTCTTTAAACCACTTCCTGCTACAGTAGATGTTTGCAGAGAGAGAGAGAGCAAGAGAGTCGACTTGCCACTTTAAAATCCTTGACTAAACTCCATTCCATGCAATTCAAATGAGTTATTATAAAACTCGTACCACTCCCTGAGTACATCGTTCTGTTAAATTGAAACTAAGAAAACTGGTTGTGCTATGTGCTTTATGCCCAACGGTTAAGTTGCACGCGAATTATTTTTCTTTATATTATAAACATTATCTCTTTGAAAATATACGCTTCATTTCCTTTTGATCTTCTCCACTTTTCATTTTCCATCATTACGTTATGAAACCGAACCTAATTAATTACATTTCTCCAGTTAAATATGTTAGCTATTTTGTTTAAATAATTATGTAAAACAAATCCTGTTTTTGTTTATAGTATTATTTGTGAAGGCCCTTCGCTTTGTAAGTAGATTTTAATATAGACTTGACATTTTTTAGGGATGGAAGCCTTTACTATCTACTTTCTTATTTAAAACTTTATATACAGGCAGGCCTCTTAGAGAAAGGCCTCGAATAGAAGGATACTTACCTTTCTGAGGCCCTCCAATATGAAAAATATGTATTAAATGTTTTTGAGGCCTCCTAAAGGTGTAGCCTGAGACAGGTGGCTTCATTAGCATAATAGGTCTTGTATAAAGACAGAATAGATATTTATGTTTCTTATAATTGAGGCCTAAAAACGGCTCTCCTGGTTCCATAATAGCGCTTGTATAAAGGCATAATAGGACTCTTCACATCTTATTCAAGATATTTCGTTAACGAATCCTTATAATTAATATCAAGGAAACACATCGAGTTAATTCATATGTTAATTTTCTTTTAATAAATTTAATTTTTAAATTTAGTTTTTATTTAACAATTTAAATAGGGTATAATACCTGAAAGTTTTTAATGCTTTGCAACTTTTTCAGAGATTTATTTTGAAAGCAGCGAGATAATAAGTAATAAGGACAAATTATTCATAAATAGAAACTATAGAGTAAGTAGGGCATCATACCTATAAATATAATTTTAAGTGATAAATAGGGCATAATGCACGCAAGTAGGATCACAATAACAAATAGAGGATTACACTCATGAGTGGAATCTCATTTAATAAGTAGGACATAATACCCATAAGTAGAATTTCAATAATAATTAAAGCATAGTATCCATTAAGTAAGACTTCAATAACAGGAGGGACATAACACTCATAAGTCAGGACTAGCTCGTCCATTAAGCACTTTAGGCCAGTGTGAAACTTCATATATTTCTTATAAAATACTATGTTTTTTATATAAGAAAACAATATAAGAACCGGAGATGATGCCCTCGTGTTTTTTTCTTACTTAAATGTCGAATTGTTTTTAGGTTACGTGAGGTTAAAGTTGAGGAGTGACATGTTTATGTAGCGCTCAGGTTGGCAAATAGATTTGGGTTGACCTTGTGGTAAGTAGGATCTCGGTAATAATCAGGGCTTACTATCCCATAAATGGAATTTCATTAACAAGTAGGGCTTAATATTCACAAGTAGAATCTCATTAACAGATAAGAACATAACGACTATTAGTAGGATTTTAGTAATAATTAGGGCACAATACCTACTTTTTTCTTATTTAGAAACTTGATCCGTCTGAAATTTTAAATGCGGCATAAAATCCAAAATTTCGTTTATTACATTAAAATTTCATTTCTAAAGTGATAAATATTAGACCAGTGATGCCCAAAACTTATCGATTGATGGGCCAAATTTTGCAAAAGTCGTAGGTAATGTCCACAAACATTTTGTATATTCTACATATATATATCAAAATTAGGCTTATTTCTATGCAGTAATGGACTGACGATGTCTAATCTACCCTCTAATAGAGATTAGACTATTCACAAAAAATGCATCGTATATAAAATTTTATTTATAATTAATAAAAATAAAAATAATAACGTTTTAACATCCGGCACAACGTATATTAATCGAATCAAACGTGGAGTACAAAATAAAAAAAATATTGTTGTAGTTTCAATTATAAGTTTGACCCCGACGATAATAAATCGATAGGATTATCTATATTGATCTTTAGAAAAATCTGTAGTAAATCGATGACCTATTCTATAAATAATGAAATAAATGAAGTCGAATCAATTATACAAATATGTCGACTTATTAAGAAGTGGGAAGTTCAATAAAATGAAAAATTGGAGGGATGCACCCAATTTCGATGAAAAATTCTTTATGAAAAAAGAAAGTATCCTGTAATATAACTCGAAAAAAATTTTTTTAAGTTATTACTTTTCTTATTGGTTTCTTTTTTCCCTTGGAATAAATAAAAAAAAAGAAGAAGAAGTTTGGAATTCTTGCTTGTATCAAATATTGTTTCTTCCCCCTTCTTAATTTTGTTTTACTTTCAATATCCTCCCAAAATCAATAAATTTCTTTTAATTAAAAGTCAATTTGTTAATTAATTAAATTGGATTTTTAGCTTTTTATTTTTTTAGTTTAATAAAATATAAAAATTTCTTTAAAATTACAAATAATTTTTTTTTGTTTAGATGAATTTTGTTATTTTGATCAAGCTAATGTAAAAACTTATACATTTAAAAAAATAATAATAAAACAATTCTTGAAATTAAGACAATTTCATAATAAATTAATCTCAATTTTTATTTTTTTATAAAAAAAATTTATCAATCCAAACACTATTTACGAGAGATTAATTTTTTACTTAAATTCGTTTCGAAATTTTTTCTTTAATTTTTTTTTTTAATTAAAAGAGTAAATTTGTTAATAAATTAAATAGAATTTTACTTTTTAATCCAATAAAATTAATAGAAATTATTATTTTGCTTTAGTTTCAAGTTATAATCGTTCGAAATTTTATACGTATTTTTAATTAAAAATAATTCTAATAAATTAAATTAAATTTATGAATTTTATTGTATAAAATACCATTTTTTAAACTAGTTTTTACAGGCAATTTTTCTAAAAAAATATTTATTTTGGTGTAAATTTGAACCAAAATTTTATTATATTTTTTAAAAAATAAATAAATCTTATAAAAAAACATCATCTTTTATAGTTTTAGATGCAATTTTTTTCTATAATAAATTATTATTTTAGTGTATTTTTCCATCGAAATTACTCCAATTCTTTTTTTAAAGTTTTTAAAAATAACAATAATTTTTAAAAATTAAAAATAAATTAATAAATTTAATAAAATCTGCATAAAAAATTTAAAATATATATAGAACAATACATAAAAATAACTATTATATTTAAATGGCTAATTATTATTATTATTTAAATTTATATTTAAGGTAAAAGATTATATTTTATTTCCAGAGAATTTCTTTTGTTACCAACGAAAATAAAATAAATAAGCGATAAAAGTGTAAATAAATAAAATAAACTAGAATAGAAAATGTTTATTATGGAGTGAGCTTCTTTTGAAGTGTTTTTCTTTCCATTTCCCTTCAATTTATCGAACGAAAAAGAAAAAAAAAGGAGACATTTTAAGCCAGCAGCGTACTGTACATTTTCTTCTATGTGAAGGCAATTATAATCGACGTGTCACTCTCGACATCGTCATCCATTCACACATCTCCAATATCGCGTGGGTCAAAGTGAATCAGTTGTCTTCACTTTCCTCCCTCTATCCACATCTGTTATTTTTCGATGATGTCCGTCCATACCATCTTCAATATCATTTTTTTCCCCATTCCGTAACACGCCTTCCCCGTCATGAATATCGAATTTTAACTCTGCAGCTGTCTTCTTACTAAAAAAACCATGATTTATTAAATCATCCCCACAAGTATACCTTACGATATAAAAGTAAAACTTGTGCCAATTGATGTAGAAAAGTGCTCTTTTCCGATGTCTTGTATCCATCGACTGACCTTTGTTATATTGACCCACTTGTCCACGGGAATTCTCATAATGGTCTCCACATTATCGCCGAGATGTATTGTGTCTACTGCCAGTTCTTTATGTTTTTCCATTGAATGGAAGACCCAAATGGACAAAAGTTTTGACGTTGATCCGTCCGGAAACTTTGCAGGTGGTCCCATCTAAATCTTACAAGGATCCTACCTCTTAATGTATTTTCAAGAAATTCGGGGAGTGGTTAAAATCTTATTTTAACACTGTTGTTTCTTACAGTAAGTTTTAACGCTCCTTCAACCCGGAATTAGATACTGTGAACCATAACTCCTTCAACGCTACCATAAAGTATAAATATCGCGAGGGCGTGCTCATTAATCAGTCATTTTTACTTTATCTAAGCCGCCAGTTCACGAACTTTAACGTCATAAATAATTTACAACAAAAAAATTAACCCAATTTTCACAGAAATTTTAATCTAAAGATTAAAACTTTTTTTAAAAAAGGGAGAAAAATATCTCGTTAAATAATACCAGACAATTTATGCAAATTTCTTTTATTCGCGTAGCGGCTTCAATAATCTGAATATGAATAAGGCCTTATTCTCATAAAATAGAAAATGGCCTTGATTTGTGACTCTAGAACAAAGTTAACAACTTTTTTTTTTTTTTAAATTAAATCATACTTAAGCTCTAAGTAATCTCCTGTCTTCTCTACTTCTTATCACTATTTTTGTTAGTAATATCAGTAAAGCTTACGTATTTTTCAAACTAAAGATAAAAAAAAATAAAATAAAATAAGATAAAAGTTTGTAATATATCTGTGTTACTTCACTTTACTGACAAGTTTTTAGATTGATTCTATTCTAGAATTTTAAATCGATGAGCGATAAGCTACCAGTACTTTAAATAAGTACCCTTTTTTAATGTGCATTTTAAAAGTTTGGCAAAGATCCCGGGCTATAGCAATAAAAAAAGTATACAAAAAGTGAAATTTTATAACAGTTTCTAGTTGTAAGCAGGATCGGTGGCGGATTATCCGATAGGAGAACGTCTAGGGCCTCTCCCTTTCCGAGGGGGCCTCAAAAATTACGTAGCAAAAAGATAACGTCTGTAAAAATTTAGTGAGCATTTCGTACTCCAGCAAGAACTTACAATAATAAAGTGCCTAGGGCCTCAAAGGAATATACTGTAGACTACTTACCGGGTTGAGCGGGCCCCTTTTGCCATTTCTTTTTAGCATATGAAATACGTAAAATGCTTCTTTACTAATAAAAAGCAGTTTTAAATATTTTTTTTGTTAGTAAAAATAACAATTTATAAGGTCAGGAACTACTACTATGGGTTCGCGGAAAATCCTCGCTCCCCTCGTTGTATTTAGTAAACTTTCTTAAATATAGTCAAGTTTTATTTTAATTAAAGAAGTTAATTTATGATTAAGTATTTTCTTTTATATATTCTAAATACTAAGTCTAAAGTATAAAATACAGTATATTGTATATAGAAGCAGGCCAATGGAGATCCAACAGGGCGAGGATAGGGAAAGGCCCCAAAATTTAATCTTTTACGTAAAAAACTTGTCAAAAGATATTTCACTCGTACTAAAAAAATAAAAAAATGTTTTTGGGTTTAAGAATGACAACATATTTATGGTTTTCTAAGGAGCGAGACTCCATATTTGTGACTAACTCTGGTTCATCTCTCTCAGGCCCTACGTGACGAAAATCTAAATCCACATATACAAGCTGTATAATTTTAAATATCTTTCTCAAAATAAGATCCGAACCAAGCTCCGATAGCACACCGAATATTTAAAAGACATTGGTTTGATTCTCCCAATGGAGAATCAAACCAAACTCTATGTCTTTGTTAACCATCTTCATAAACGTATTCTTCTTTAATACCAAGAGCTTGTTTACTGAAAATAACAATTATCTTCACATATCAGCATATAAAGGGATGCAGGTTAAAAAAGACAATGTTAAGCATGCCTACAATACGAATGTTCTCAGTCGAAACAAAAGAAAAATAACTATATTATGCTCGAGTGTAAGTGAAAAATGAAGTGTCATCACGTGATTGTAATAAATTTTGACACGGAAATTGTTTTTCTAAGTTAAACCAATTTTTGAGTTATGGCAGATACATTAAATTGTCACAGACACAGACATCATCCTAACACGACTCCAAACTGTATTACGAAATGTGTCGAAATTTCCACATCGATTTCTTCGCAAAAAACAACGTTTCTCAATATATACACAATATTTTTTATAAGAAAAATGACGGCTTATATCGTCATAGAAACTGCATATACATCTACGTTCACGTGTAAAGACGGTATCGAGTGTTATCATCTCCTATTGGAAATAATAGAACCATACGAAATATATGAAGTTTTATTTGTATAAAAATTATATAAAACACTTAAAAACAAATGTTTATAACTAAACATAAAATTTTTATACCAAGCATGATTCGTTAAGTGCAGCGGTGTCTTGCTTAGGGCCTCAGATTCAGAACAAATCATAGAGGCCCCATTCCATTTTTCTAAACACTACTTTGATAATGATCAAAAACACTTTCGAGACAGGTGTAGTTAATAAAACATTTAAAAGACAGATTAATACTATTATTATTATTGAGGAAAATACTTATTTGAGGGCCCTTTTTTGTCTGTAGTATAACGTGCCATTGAGTGTATCAAATTATATTAAAGATATATAATTAGCATCTCAACATCCATTTTAGACAAGTTTATCTTATCTATATTTAGACAGACAAAATAAGATTAACGCTTCTGAGAACTCTGTCTGTTCCTAAAATATTGGAAAAAATAAAATCCGAGACATTTGTTTTCAATTTAAAATTTGTCAAGGTTACGACATTATTGAGATTAAAAAAAAAAACGATTAAATTTAATTTTAGAAAGGGATACATTTGGCACCACAATTTACTTTCGATTGAAGACATTTTTGGCACTTTTTAACTAATGTCGATATTAGTAAAACGAGACTTTATCGATCGTCAAAGTTGATCACCCTCCAGTAAATTACAGTCGGAGCGGGGGGTGTTTCTCATCAATTTCAATTCCAATTTCCACAATGACCGATTTGATGATTTCCTTCGATTGAAGTGGTTCCTTTCTAACATTAATTCCAAATTTTATTGGTACCAATTGCTTTTTATCGAAATTAATCCGAATGAAAACCCTATCACGTTTCGCACCACTCTTTACTTACAAATGCTTGCACATAAAAACTTCTCTAGAAGTACCGAGAATTTTTATTATATAAAACTTAAAATAAACTTAAATTGAATTTTATATTAACAATATAAAGTATTTTTTTTTCTAATCAAAATTAAAATATCTAAGTTATAAATCAAGTGAAAGTCGTGTTATATACTCGTGATAACCTGTTTACGTTAGTTTTTACGTAACAGAAACTGGAATTTATATATTTAACAATAATTATAATGTTTTATTAAGTTACTTTAGTGAAAATTACATTAAGTCGGGTTTTTTAGGCATTATGACCTACTTTAATTTAGGTATTCGTGTTTCCAGTCTAACCGAAACGAAATTATACTGTATCGAACACGTGCGTAAACCTAATTAACAGTATACTACGCGATATTGTAAGAATCTATACGTAAGAAATCAATTTAAAAATAGCCTGGCAGACGTCAAAAATCTTGCATAAATTATTAACTTTAATTAACTCATTGGTGAAATTTCATAATGTTATATTCACTATCATAAAAGTGATATAGGTATGTTTAAGCTAATTAACGAAATGGAAAACGACGAAACTGTGTAATTTTTGTTTTGTTTTATGCCCATTTGTAAGCTCTGATAATTATAGACAATTATTCTTCCAACGAAAACTAAACAAAACCTTTTTAAATAATGGGAATTGCGTGCCACCAGGACATTTTAAGAATGGTTTAGATGAGATGGATGATGCATTTTCCTTAGCAGTTACGACAAAATTCCATTACCATTACTCACTTTGTTATAATAAATACAATTAAAGTGTTTCAAACTAACTTTTAATTCTAAATAAAGTCGTCAAGAATTTTTAAAAAGTCATCACCTGATCCATTTATTATTTATTTATTTATNACAGTATATTGTATATAGAAGCAGGCCAATGGAGATCCAACAGGGCGAGGATACGGAAAGGCCCCAAAATTTAATCTTTTACGTAAAAAACTTGTCAAAAGATATTTCACTCGTACTAAAAAAATAAAAAAAAATGTTTTTGGGTTTAAGAATGACAACATATTTATGGTTTTCTAAGGAGCGAGACTCCATATTTGTGACTAACTCTGGTTCATCTCTCTCAGGCCCTACGTGACGAAAATCTAAATCCACATATACAAGCTGTATAATTTTAAATATCTTTCTCAAAATAAGATCCGAACCAAGCTCCGATAGCACACCGAATATTTAAAAGACATTGGTTTGATTCTCCCAATGGAGAATCAAACCAAACTCTATGTCTTTGTTAACCATCTTCATAAACGTATTCTTCTTTAATACCAAGAGCTTGTTTACTGAAAATAACAATTATCTTCACATATCAGCATATAAAGGGATGCAGGTTAAAAAAGACAATGTTAAGCATGCCTACAATACGAATGTTCTCAGTCGAAACAAAAGAAAAATAACTATATTATGCTCGAGTGTAAGTGAAAAATGAAGTGTCATCACGTGATTGTAATAAATTTTGACACGGAAATTGTTTTTCTAAGTTAAACCAATTTTTGAGTTATGGCAGATACATTAAATTGTCACAGACACAGACATCATCCTAACACGACTCCAAACTGTATTACGAAATGTGTCGAAATTTCCACATCGATTTCTTCGCAAAAAACAACGTTTCTCAATATATACACAATATTTTTTATAAGAAAAATGACGGCTTATATCGTCATAGAAACTGCATATACATCTACGTTCACGTGTAAAGACGGTATCGAGTGTTATCATCTCCTATTGGAAATAATAGAACCATACGAAATATATGAAGTTTTATTTGTATAAAAATTATATAAAACACTTAAAAACAAATGTTTATAACTAAACATAAAATTTTTATACCAAGCATGATTCGTTAAGTGCAGCGGTGTCTTGCTTAGGGCCTCAGATTCAGAACAAATCATAGAGGCCCCATTCCATTTTTCTAAACACTACTTTGATAATGATCAAAAACACTTTCGAGACAGGTGTAGTTAATAAAACATTTAAAAGACAGATTAATACTATTATTATTATTGAGGAAAATACTTATTTGAGGGCCCTTTTTTGTCTGTAGTATAACGTGCCATTGAGTGTATCAAATTATATTAAAGATATATAATTAGCATCTCAACATCCATTTTAGACAAGTTTATCTTATCTATATTTAGACAGACAAAATAAGATTAACGCTTCTGAGAACTCTGTCTGTTCCTAAAATATTGGAAAAAATAAAATCCGAGACATTTGTTTTCAATTTAAAATTTGTCAAGGTTACGACATTATTGAGATTAAAAAAAAAAACGATTAAATTTAATTTTAGAAAGGGATACATTTGGCACCACAATTTACTTTCGATTGAAGACATTTTTGGCACTTTTTAACTAATGTCGATATTAGTAAAACGAGACTTTATCGATCGTCAAAGTTGATCACCCTCCAGTAAATTACAGTCGGAGCGGGGGGTGTTTCTCATCAATTTCAATTCCAATTTCCACAATGACCGATTTGATGATTTCCTTCGATTGAAGTGGTTCCTTTCTAACATTAATTCCAAATTTTATTGGTACCAATTGCTTTTTATCGAAATTAATCCGAATGAAAACCCTATCACGTTTCGCACCACTCTTTACTTACAAATGCTTGCACATAAAAACTTCTCTAGAAGTACCGAGAATTTTTATTATATAAAACTTAAAATAAACTTAAATTGAATTTTATATTAACAATATAAAGTATTTTTTTTTCTAATCAAAATTAAAATATCTAAGTTATAAATCAAGTGAAAGTCGTGTTATATACTCGTGATAACCTGTTTACGTTAGTTTTTACGTAACAGAAACTGGAATTTATATATTTAACAATAATTATAATGTTTTATTAAGTTACTTTAGTGAAAATTACATTAAGTCGGGTTTTTTAGGCATTATGACCTACTTTAATTTAGGTATTCGTGTTTCCAGTCTAACCGAAACGAAATTATACTGTATCGAACACGTGCGTAAACCTAATTAACAGTATACTACGCGATATTGTAAGAATCTATACGTAAGAAATCAATTTAAAAATAGCCTGGCAGACGTCAAAAATCTTGCATAAATTATTAACTTTAATTAACTCATTGGTGAAATTTCATAATGTTATATTCACTATCATAAAAGTGATATAGGTATGTTTAAGCTAATTAACGAAATGGAAAACGACGAAACTGTGTAATTTTTGTTTTGTTTTATGCCCATTTGTAAGCTCTGATAATTATAGACAATTATTCTTCCAACGAAAACTAAACAAAACCTTTTTAAATAATGGGAATTGCGTGCCACCAGGACATTTTAAGAATGGTTTAGATGAGATGGATGATGCATTTTCCTTAGCAGTTACGACAAAATTCCATTACCATTACTCACTTTGTTATAATAAATACAATTAAAGTGTTTCAAACTAACTTTTAATTCTAAATAAAGTCGTCAAGAATTTTTAAAAAGTCATCACCTGATCCATTTATTATTTATTTATTTATTTTTTTAAAGAAACAAACAAAGAGTTTTTTTTAATAAATCAACAGTTTTATTGGAAGTTTTTAATCAATAATTATTAATTTGAGAATTAATGCATCAATATAGTTAGAATGTTATTTAGAAACATTCTTAAAAACACTGTTTTTTTCTCTTTCCTTCTTTATAATAATTATTGATAATTTTAACAAGTTCCATTATTTTTTTTTATATTTATGTATATATATTTATATATATAATATGATTCACAATACATGAAGTAAAAATGATCAATAGTGTCAATAAAAATCACACTATCTCTTTCAAATCATGAAGAGTTTGTATGTAAATGCTGTAAATAATGTCTGTGTATGTGTGTGTTTTTTGTGTGTGTATGTGTAGATATATATAATATATATACATATATATTTATATATATACTTTATAAAATAATAACTACAAATTTTTGTTTTTTTTTTCCTTCTTTACATAAGCAGTTATTTACAACACATTATAAATAATGAATATTTTGCCACTTCTAAAACTGGAAGAAGCAACTTTTCGAAATTCACCCAAGTAAAAAACAACAAAGAAAATATTTTTACATACTACCTTAACGTTGGCCCCAAGTTTCTTAAAAAATAAAAATGTTTCCTCGGTTCAAACCGGTAACGAAATAAAAAATGGTCTCAAAAAATAAAAAACGGTCACTTCTAAAAGACAGAGATCTTTTCGTCCTTACCCTTAAACTTTGGTGTAAATATTTTTCTTCTTCTGCAGTTAAAAAGAACCCACGAGAGGTAGGGACCGAATAAATCTCGGAACGGGATAATAAGTATTAAGCCGGGTTTGCGTGTTCGGGTAGTAACTATGCTAATGGTACGCAGATTACTCTTCTGTATACACATATATGTAATATATAAACAATAAAATAATAAAGAAATTAAATAATTTTATAAATATGTACATTGCAACCACTTTGAATAGATACAATCGTTATACTCTAATCATAAAAAAATGTATATATATCAATCATTATTTACGGAATGTTCGTAGGATTTTTAAAAAGTCAAGGGAGCGATAACAGATCTGAAAAAGTTTTGTACACTTTTCGTAGATACGCTAAAATGGCACAAGAATTGGGAAGATACCAATATCAGACGGTTGTTGATCATTTTGTACCAATGATTACAATAGTCACCATAAAAAGAGTTAATGGATGGGAAGATTTTCATGAATTGGCAAAGCTGCAGTATTTTTCTTTTACAAATACTAACCTTAGATCTACATAATCAGCTTTTTCTTATACATTTTAAAAATATTTTACTAATTTCAATAAATTCTTAATATTTGGCCATTTTATATAAAATACCCATTTTAAAAAAACAAAAAAATTTTGTAAATAATTCCAATTGAAAAGTTTCCTTTTATGAATGAAAAAATTGGTTTTATTTATTGGAATTATTTTCATAAATATCTTATAAATTTATTGTTCTATATATGTATATATGTATTTGTTTTTTGGATCATTAAAAATGTAATTAATGTTGCATTGAATTTCAAGAAAAGTTTGGAAAAGATGGGTTTGCAATAGGACGTAGGAACTCTAAACTTTATAAAGAATGGACTAATTTTTTAACTTGTGTGATTTGTTCGAGTTGTATGGAGTCGAAGTAAGCCCATACCGGTGAAATGTTTTGAAAAAGTGATCATGAGATCCATATAATACTGCACAATGTACAAAAATGTGATAGACAGAAGTGCATTATAAATAAATGGAATTTTTAAATATTCATGCACACATTATTAAAGCAATTTTCATAGACAATATATAAAATTTTTTTTATAACTCTAAGTTATTTTCGATTTGGAATGAGATTCTTTCTTGTTTTGGCAGACTGATGAATTATAAATAACGACATACGATTTTTTCGGTCGTATAAAGTTCGATCGCCGAAAATCACTGACACGAAATCAGTTCATTTTGCATGAGATTGAAAATGATGAGAAAAATAAACAAACAAGATGTTTGGTATTTTATATCTTCTTACCTGAAAAAGATAAAAATAAATTAAATAAATGTAAAGTTAAAAAAAAAAATTTAATTTAAAAGTTGGGTTTTATCTTATTTAAAATTGTAAGAAGTTATTGATTATTTTAAAGCCAAATATCCAAATGATCAATCATATGGATTCCTGCAAAGTACTGGCATGCTTTGAGTCCTTTGACCTTTACTCAAAGTGCTCACCAAGTGGTACATTTTACCTCCTATTGAACTACTTGAATATGCAATGAACAGCATTTTATTTTTAAGTTTATGCATGCATATTTAACATATACATAAAAAATTTAACTAGTTGTCAACAAAATTAAATTCTGTACTGTACATCTGATTATAGAAAACAGCTTTACAAAAAGATATTTTAATATAAAAATTCTAAAAACTAATTGTACCCATCTCCTGCCTATGTTGATTGCTTCACTACAATGATTCATTGATTACAACGATACCACTTTGCGATTTAATAAATCAGCAAACAATTCAAGATTCCTGCAAGCAGATGTGCTATAGAATAACATCTATGTTAGATGTAACTAATTTAATCAAAAGTTCATATCATAGAAGTGACAGACCACCTTTATACAATAATTACTAAATAAAATGTAAATTGGTTTTTAAATTCATTCATGCTGTCAAAACTAATACATCAATAATGGAAGTAACAATAAAACAGGTTAATTTTAATATTAAATAAGATCATGATGGGAGATAATCTGATTGGGAAAAACATGGAATTTAAAAAATATACTGATGTTGATGCAAATAAAAATAGACAGACAACAGGATGATTCAAAAAACTGATACAATCAACATAGCTTTCTACTTAAAACTGGTCAATGTGACAACTGCTTAATGATATGAACAAGTCAGCACTATTTGTATTATATTCTACTTAGCTAAATAATGGAAGTGACAAAGATGGCAAACACAATGATTTCCTTCAAGAATAATGACATAGTCAGTACTTGAATTAGATCTATAGCTGGCTAATGAAGAGAGAGATAAACCATTCAGACATGAATGACACTCCCTCTCTTACAACAACAGATATATAAAGACAGGAATGAGGGTGTTGAAACCAGAGAACAAGAAAAGGGTTGTGGCATACATTGAAAACTGGACACTTCTATCTAATTCTAAGAACAAAATAACAAAAGAAAACTTCAGAAAGAAAGGGGTTTTCTACATTACCTCTTTCTTCCTGAAGTTTTCTTTTGTTATTTTGTTATATGAGGTTTGTAATGGTGCTCTTAAGCACCATTACAAACCTCATATAACAAAAACAATAACACATTCATATAACTGCCTGTTTAACTTCTACTGAATATATTGAGTCAAAATTAGATTAAATGTACATTCTACACCTTTATCATCCACATCAATTACAGCAAATTTCCTACTGTTAATTTGCAATAGGAAATTTTAATCAACAGAATTTTGTTCTGAAAGACGTAGATATATGGTATTCTCTTTTTCAGTAGATTTATCTGCTAACAGATCTTCAGACAAATGTATCATCTAACTATAAAGGATGAAAATTTTAAATAAAAAAATAAAAATCTTTAAGCCAATTTAATTTTTGCAAGATTATTGTATGAAATTATTTTTCCACAAATATATCAAAATTTTAAGTTTTTTATCATTTCTACAATTAAAATCATTGATTATTACCTATCACAGTTATCATGGATACTAGCGTTGCAATTTAGCTGCTGCTTCAATCACAGACAGTGGATGATTGTGAGTCTCTGGACTAAGTTTGCAACTGGGAACATTAAACACAGATGCTTCTAATAAAATACAAAAATGAAACATTATTTGAATAACAATATTATTATTATTATTATTATATTAATTATAAATGCAGGTTTACTAAAAGACTTACGATCAGGTAAATCATATACTTTAGAGGGAAGGTCAGAGAAATATTTATGATGTAATGCTTGAGTGGCCGATATCCTAAGATGAGGTTGCAACTAGAAATAATTATTTTGTTATTAAAAATTTTTTTAACAATTGACATTGCAGTAAAAACAGTATATTTTAATAAACTCTTTTTACTGTTTTTGAAAATTATTAATAAATACTAATAAAATATTACAAGAAATTTATTCAAATTTATAAACTATACAAATAAGAATTATATAATAGATTATAAATTGTACAGTACATATAGGTTGTTTATTGGGCTGAAATTTGAAAAAATTGTAGACCTATAAATTCCCACTGTTGTCCATCTATCTTTCCTTAATCTCGAAAACAGAGTTAGATAAATGAAATTCAAGAGCAGATATGGAAAGATTAGGGGCAGGAAGCCCCAATGAACTATATATATGAACTTCTGATGCAAACCAAAGTTGTGCTATTTCAATTCAAAAATTTCCCCTGAAAGAAGCTAGACAGATGACCGGCATGACTCTATTGGTAAAGGAAAAGTATGATATACAGGGGCAAGATGCTATTATTTAAGGTGGAGAGCATATATTTTAAATTAAATAAATTAAAAATATGATTAAAAATTGCAGTCTCGCATTATGACGATGTCACAATAAATAATATTTATTGATATATTTATCTTTTTAAATTAAAACATAAAATGATTTCAGGTATTTTCTAAAAATGTCCTAATATACTATTCAAGATTTTGGCAACTGCTTTTTCTTGTTTGTAAATTATATCTAACTTATGAACATCTTTTTTGTAGACAGTTCCAAAACCTGGAGTAATATACTTTTTTTTAAACTTGTTTCAGTCAGACAATAACACATTCAAAATTTAAATATTGTTAAATCTATAATAGCAGAATGGCAAAGATCAATTTTAAAAACTTGAAATATATAATGTATAATATAATAATAATGATATATATATATATCATTATATGTATATGTATATGTGTATATATTATATATCATTATATATATATATATATATATATGTATATGTATATATGTATATATACATACACACACATATACATATATATCCCCATTGGCATCCACAAAGGGGAGTAAATGGGGCACTTGCTTCCTAGGACTGAGCAAAAATTCCACAAATTATAATCATAAAAGTGGTTTAGATATGTAATCTTACATCCTCAACAAGGGGATGCTTTTATGCAATACCGTATTTTATATACTTGTGGAATAAACCCCCTCAAAAATTAAATAATTATATAAAAAATTTGTTGATGTAATTATTTGTTTCCAAGCTTGGAAAGTTTTCTGTGGACACACATATATACAATATGAAAAAATTATTTATTTGCATTAAGGCTAAGCCTTGTTACAGGGGGTAAATATATACAATATAATTATATTAATACTCTGAAAAATAAAGAATATATTAATTTACCTTTGTTATTTAGTTTGATGATAAATCATTATTTACAATTTAATTTTAAAAAGTCAGGTGCATGTTTATAGTAAATAAATATGGCCAAGAAAAAAAATTTCCAATAAAATCTTGTTAATTGTACTTTTTAAAATTATTCCAGACTGCAATATTTTTAACAATAGTCTTTTTTTAAATTTTAAAAATAATACACATTTTTTTAGATTCTCAGAATGTATAAATAAATTTGATAATGAAAGAAGATTAACAAATTTAAATCACAAATAAGAACATTAATCAGATTATAATTTATAGAATTTTATTTTCTGATAAAACCCACAAAGCAATTTAAAAGAAAAAGTATTCAAAGATAAGAATTTCTATATATATCTTAAGTTTTATGTTGCAGTCAGAAAATATATGTATATATTTGAATTGCAGCTATATCTGATATTTTTCATAAAGCAAAATTTTAATTATATTTGACATTAATTGTACAATTAAAATTGCTAACTTAATTATTCTTACTCTCATAAATTTGTAACATCTGAATATTTATTGACTTTCTGGAAATTTTGCTGAATAATCTGAAGGAAGTAATGTGAAAATGTCAACCTAATCAAGTTTATATTATTTTATCTCCCTGATAGCAATTTAAGATAATAATTGGATAATAAAATGCATACCAAATATTTCCCTACTGTTAGTCATTTGTTAAAATTAAGAATATATTTGATTATTTAATAATTGATATTTATGATCTGTAATAATACTTGTAATGATTCAATTAAATAGAATAATTTAATAAAAATGAGCAATTATTTATTGTCACATTGTCATAATACCAGGCTGCAACTTTTAATCACATTTTTAATTTATTTAATTTAAAATATATGCTCTCCATCTAAAATTAGTAGTGACTTACCCCTGTATATCATACTTTTCCTTTACCAAAAAAGTTGTACTGGTCAACTACTTAACACCTTTCAGGGGGGAATTTTTGAATTGAAATAACATGACTTCCAGTTTGCATTGAAGGTTCATATATAGTTAGTTGAGGCTACCTGCCCCTAAGCTTTACATATCTGGTCTTGTCTTTCGTCTATTTAACTCTGTTCTCGAGATTAAGGAAAGACAAACAGACAACAGTGGGAAATTATAGGTCTACAATTTTTTCAAATTGCAGCCCAATAATCATCTATTAAGAATTGAGAAGACCATATTTCATCATATTCACAGAATTTATTTTAAATAGTTTAGTTATTTAGATATGGATACAGCTCTTTATTGTCAATTCAATAAATATTAATAAATAAATTACCAATAAATAAAAAGACAGTCAATTCCAAAAAATTTTCGTTAAAACTTTGGTCGATCACCTNAACGGAAATAAAAGGTGATCGACCAAAGTTTTAACGAAAATTTTTTGGAATTGACTGTCTTTTTATTTATTGAAAAATTTTTACATCCAGCGAAATTTTAAAAATAAATTACCAATTAATAAAAGAAAAGTTATACCAACTAAGTATATATTAGGTTATATAAGCCTGTCATTAATCATTGCATCACTCCTGCATTCATATATAACACTTCTGTATACTTTTAGTTTGTGTGAATAATATAAACATTTTTATCCTTTGTTCATTCAAATAATCATTGATGCAATATTTGTTATATAGAAAATACATATTGAGAATTATTGAACATAAAATTTGCATTGATTCTTTTAAATAACTGTTAAAATTATCATCAGAATTACGTTAATCAACAATACAATTATGTTAAGGTTTAACAAAAACTCTTCCTAACAACCTGTTACCAGTGTGTTCTCCTTCTTCTAAAACTCGTAACCAACCAAAAATAGCTCTTTACTAACGTTTTTGAACCCCAACGACGGTTCTTCTTCAGGTATTTCGAATCTCTGATGGAAATGCAGCTTGTAAAACTTCAAATTCGAAAATATGTATGTTTGAACATTCTGTGGATATTCAGAAACAAAGGAATACAACGGCTCGGGCAATTTATGTGTCGGATTCAAATATAGACCCCGAATTTAAGAAAGCCAGAATTATCCGCACCACACGGAACATACAACATATCAAGTGGCTGGAGACAGCCAGCATATATTTAGCTAACCTTAGGGATAATCAATGCATCAATCATAAAGAAGAGATTATGCTATCAGTAGCCTGGCAAGCGCTTATGAACAGTAATTTATGATAGCCATATTGGAATCAACTGTGCATGACAAACAATGACTTAAAGAGGAAGCATGTATTCAAACATACATATTTTTGAATTTGAAATTTTACAAGCTGTGTTTCCATCAGAGATTCAAAATACCTGAAGAAGAACCGTTGTTGGGGTTTAAAAATGTTAGTAAAGAGCTATTTTTGGTTGGCTACGAGTTTTAGAATAAAGAGAACGCACCGGTAACAGGTTAGGAAGAGTTTTTGTTAGTATTCTCCGGTGTTGAGATAAAGATGTGTATGTTAAGGTTTAAGATAAATTCTAGCAATATATATATTTTTTTTAATATTAACAATAAGTATAAAATAAAAACTTATACAGTGGAACCCCCGGTTAACGAACATCCTGGTTAACGACCAAATCGGTTAACGAACTTTTATTTTGGAAAAATTTTGTCTCGGATAATGAACAAAATTCGGATAACAAACTTAACGGCTTTTTGTGTCAAATTTGTAAGCTTGCTGACTTTTAGGGAAAATCAGTTAATCGTGTGTCGGTGATGGTCTAGGGTCCATTCGTATGTTGGTGGTGGTGGAGGAGACAAAGATGACAAGTATTTTACAGTGAAAATCGTTTATTAGAATGGGAAGATGCTTACATATTTGAGGTAGTTGGAAATGGCTTATCTACAGTATTTTCTCTTGGCACTGAGGAGTGGTGTATCACTGGTCCTACGATAGTGCAAGCTGATCAGTCGTAGCCCCAGAGCGGACGAGATGGGTTCGCTTGGTCACAGAAGCAATGGTAGGTGACAGAGCTGCAACAACTGGAGCAGTCCGCGAGACACAACACAAATTTTAGCAGGCACGACTTCAGGCTTAATCCAGATGAAGATGACACAGATTAATCGCCATAGAATTTTTAGGAAAACTGTGTTTTGACCTTGAGATTTGGGGTTTTTATAGTATTTCTTCTTTGAATCTCACCTTACGATTAGTCCTGCGCCCCATTCGTCACTTCCCGATTGTTTTCTTCTTTGTCTCCAGGTGAAAACTGAAACCAGATCAGGTCACGAGAAAGATTTGTTCCGAGGCGTTTATTTGACACCTGTTCGTCAATTCTGATCAGAGATTGTTGATAAACCTATAAGCCTTTCGCTCATAATTTAGCCTATTGTTTCTGCTATCTGTCATTTTAGAACTTTAATGATCGTATGTGATGTTTTTATACCCGTCAAATCTTTTCCCTTTTCCGAAAATTTAACCTAGATCGACTGTTTATGAGCACGTTTTCCGATATTTTCATTAAAGAAAACCCATTTTACAAATAAAATTACAAAAATACTGACGGCTAGAACGAATTAATTGTATTTGCATTAATTTCTATGGGAAAAATTGCTTTGGTTTACGAACGGACTCGTGGAACGGATTACGTTCGTTAACCGGGGTTCCACTGTAATTAACATTTAATTTCAAAACTGGCAGAAATTTAATGCGTAATATGTAAAGCAAGGGTCACCAAACGTCTTTGATTGCCGACTCCCTACAAGTTTTTGAAACCTCACATCGACCTCCACAAAAACATTGTGTTACAAGCAAACCCAAGTACAGTACTTACTATTTTAATACATTTCTTTTAATTTTGCATTTTTTTTCATTTATTATATATTTGTTAATAATAATTTTTGTAACTGACAATTAGTGAGATGGATAAGCTTGATAATCGACCCCCCCCCAATAATGTTATATCGACCCCTGGGGGTCGATATTGACCACTTTGGCAACCCCTGACGTAAAGAGCCATAATTGGCAAGTTTTTGCATTTCAGACAGGAAATATAAAACATGTTGACATATTTTAATAATACCTATTTTACTACAAAGAAGAATATATAAACAATAAATTGGATTCTGATTTTGTTAAATTTTATAAAAAAAAAACTATTCTTAGAACCACGATAATTTACGAATAGTTATTCTGTATGTTTCTTCTCTGTTTTAAGCCTTAATGTTAGATGCAAATGCATCATTCACTCTGTTATCGAAAATAGAATAGAAAATAAAAATTAACCAAAAATTTGCAAAATGCCTAAATTCACCTTTAATCATACATAAAAAGATCTTATTAATAAAATAATAATGTAAATAATAGAACGTTAATACTATAAGTTAATAATTTAGTGGTTAAAAGTACAAATAAAATATGAATTTAATATTAATAATTCTATTTTTAAACTTATCTAAATATATATACTAGAAATATATAAAAAAATTACAGAGGTTGTTAGCACTAATTTTAAATTAAGATATACATTTTAATCTTATATACCTGAAGGAAACTAGATGCCAACTTTTCAGCATTTGCCATTTTGATAAGTTTGGGAAATGCAGCAGACAAATGTTGTGGCTTATAAATCTTAAACTTCTCTGAAATGAATTTATTAGATTTAAGTAATATATATCTGTAATTACTGATTTTAAAACATACCTACAAATGTTATACACACGCACACACACACACACAAAAAATAATTTTAATCAAATTATAAATCAATACATTCAAATTCAATGCAAAAAAAAAAAAATTCATAGAAACCTTACTATACAATGAACAAAAATATGATAATCAAAAAGTTTTCAATATTTATTATAAATAGTCATATAAATTAGAATGTAATCTTCCTATAAAAATAAGTAAAAGTTCTTCAGCATGCTCAGATATTAAAAGAAAGAATTAGAAAAAGATACATTTAATTGATTTATTAATCTCTACAGATATAACAGATTACATAATTAATTTCTTTTTATACACATTTCATTCTTAAATGGATGCTTCTTGATCAAAAATTACACCTCTGCTTAAGAAGGCATTTCTTTCTTTATTATACAACTTATATTGCTGTCATATGCTCAATACCATTTGACAGCAGTAAATGATAAAATATGATGATAAAATATAATTTTAAAGTACTCTTATTTGTCTCAATCAAATATTCTAATATTCTAGCTCAGCTGTAAACTTATGCTCATTCAAATCTTTACAAGAGCAACGAGGTCTAAAGAAAGGTAATCATGTACAGGATTTTTCTTATAAGGTGCTACAAGTTACTAATTCACAAAAAATTCGAAAATAAAAAAAAATTGATGAGAATAAAAACTGAATATTTGCAAGGGACCTTTGTAATGTCCTAAAAATAGCCTCTTCCACTCCCTTCAGAGTGGGGTGGGAGTATTCCAAAACTTCAAAAAAACCCTCCAATTTTTTTTATATTTTTGAATTTTCATTAAAAAATAAACTTTTATTGAGAACATTAAAAATAATAATAATAATAATAATAATTTCAAAAGTTATGAGTGTATACTTGTACAATGTATCAATACATTGTACAAGTATACACTCATAAAAATTCACATGAACTAATTAGTTGAAACGGATTTCAAACTTATTAATGGTTAATTTTTAATCAATTTTTGATGTGATTCAAAAGCATTTCTCATTTTTTAATTAATATTTAAAGTGAATTTAAATGACATATTTAAAGAACAATGGATTGGTTGTAGAGGATCAATTTGACAGCTATCTGGTTCATAAGATTTGACACCAATTGATTAATTCCTATGGAGTTTTATAAAGTATCAAATTTTATTTCAACAAGATACCGATTCAAGATTTAAAGCATCATCACGATTTAAGGTTTAAAGCAAAGAATAAGCAATTCATGTACTAAAACACCAGAAATGTTGCAATCCATTTGGCAAAACTTTGTTATTTGATTACTGAAAAATAAAACAATAGAAATGAATTACCATAGTGCATGAAAAACATTATTTTTTATTACACCATTATCTTTCAAAACATACCAATCCACATATGCTCATAACTTTTAAAATTATCCCTGTTTTGAAGAAATAGTCTGAATTAAAGTATCATTTTTTAATGGAGAATCAGAAAATATAAAAAACTAGGAGATTCCACTTGAAATTTCAATGATGTCTTCCACTTCATCCTGAAGGAGGAATAAGACAGGTTTTATGTTTACAGCATTAAAAATAACCTTGGAAATATTAAATTTACCTTTATCATTGTTTTTTAATTAGAAGCTTATTTTTCAAGTTATTGACTCTTAACACCTTATCTAAAACATCCTGTATATTGAAACTATTGTAATTAGTCTATATACTGAAATGAAAAGATATACATTCAGTTGTAACAATAACAATGAAAATTATACCAATAGTAGAATTAATTTGGTTTCAAATATTTTTGATCTATAACAGACCATCTTCAGGATTTGTTATTTTCAGAAGAACAAATTTGAATAATTTTAAAAAGAATTTTTCAAATTATTTTGTACATTCAATTTCAATTTCAAACATTTTACATCGGCTATTTTGAATTTTTTTTCTGAAAAACAAAGAATCATTAAGACAGTGTATGAAGTAGACCAAGAATGTTTGAAGTGAAATGAATCCAACTATTAATTGATGTGGTTTTCATTGTCATTTGCTACAATCACGTCAAACTTTTTGATGAAATATATTTTCTTCTAACTGTAAATCCTATATTTAAACAAAACATTATACTGTTTAAAGTCAAACTGTGAAGTTAAGAGAACAGATATGATCAGTAATATAGGGGATGTTAGCTTCAGTGATTATTTAACTAATTAATTAATTAACCGATTTTATTGATTATCAGTTAATTATTTAGACTTTCTGAACATTCTTCACAGAGTATATCATAATAAAGTAAGTCATTAAAAATTGTGGAATTAACCTAATTTTTAATAAATTCTAAAAACATTATTACCAAAAAATATTAAAATTTACATCTCTATTACTTTCCAAGAAACTTGATTTCATAATTACAGTAGTAGTTGAAAAACTAGTATGCTACAAACTAGTCTTAAGTTGCATTTACAATATACAACTGACATTAAAATAAAAATGTCACAAAGTTAAAATAAATAAAATGTCAATTTTAATATCTTAAACTTTACCTAAGTTAAATTTGTAACAAGATTAACTTTCTTCATAAATCAAAACTTTTGCTTGCAATATTTTTCAATACTTGCATAACTATTATACAGCAAATTCTTACTTTATGATGTTAATCTATTCCAGAAACATATAATGCAAAACTAATAATATATACTGTATCTATATTTTTATAATTTGTTTCAAAATCTTGAAAGTTGAAATGTTTGCAACTCTCTAAAAGATTATTTTTATAACAAATATTAATTTCATATAGAATACAGAATAAATAAATATTGCATTCTTGTGTGTAAACTCATAGGATATCTATGTTTAGAAGACAATTTGAAAAGAATGCACAAATATACAGAAATTTAGATTACAATTGTAAAGTCATATTTACAGAACAATAACTGCACCAATAACACAGGGTATACAATGGGGTGGGTTATGCATCATCACAAGTTATGTACAAAAATATAAAATTAAAATGTAATTTTAAAAAGTAATACTGTTAGTTCTAAATGATAAATGCATGTTATATTAGCATTCACATCATTGATTGGTTATTTATCATCTACTTCACCAATTGGACAACAGCAATCATAAATTCATTATTATATAAAGTAATTTGAATGAATGCTTAACTAATTATAAGACAAAGATTTATAATCATACTATTGTACAATTATTTTATACACATATATACAGTGAAAACTGCTTAGGCGACCACCTGCATTCGACGGGCACCTGTCAAAACGGGCAAAAATTTCTGGCACGGATTAGTTTATCCATAGAGTCTTCGTTTAAGTTATCTGTATTAAACGACCACCTGTGTAACGCGACCTCGGGCATCAATTTTTGGTCCGAAACAACATACAACACCTGTAATAAGCGACCACTTTCGCGAATGTATCTGGTCTAAACTATTGTAAGAACCCATCTCAACAACGTTTCCACCTCCTAATATAATGAATTAGTCTAAACTCTCGTTCGAACCCATCTCGGGCACTGCTTCCACCCTTGAAATTAGGTGCAGGTGTTAATAAATTAGTCTAGCAACAAAGGAAATTCATTTCAGTTTGTTGGAAAACGTCCGAAATGCAAAGTGCTGTCGTTAGAAGATCGTATTAAAGTTATCACAACAGCAATTAGCGGCGAAGTTTAATTGTGGGAAAACAAAATTTATTTTACCCTAGACCTACAGTATTTTCCTTGGGAGTGTAAAATATTGTACACGATACAATTAATCGGCTGATCTCATCGTTTGATAAAATCTATTTTTATTTATTTATTTTGAAGCTCATATACAGTACACGTGCGATAAATAGTTTCTGTATCAACCTACCTTATTTCCACGATATTTTTAGAAAAATAATATCCAAGTAATTTTCGCAGGCAAAATGTTCAAAAAACAATAACTAATAGTTTTTCTTATTGTACTTAATTAATTAAGAAAATATTAAATATTAAAAAAATACAGTATTTTTAAAGTTAAAATAAGATTAAACTAACGAAAACCAAAGTGATGGAGAGATAGGACGCGCTTGTATATTGATGACGTAATACACTTAACTGAGGAGCGAACGAAAAGAACCGAGTCGAATTAATTAAGTCGGAAAAAAAGAAAGTGTGCATTATAGTCGAGAAAATGCGAGTATTGTATTAATCTTTAAAATATTGGTGTTAAATCTGTCTTATAATATCATGACGACTCCTGTAAATCGGGTTATCCGATAAGAATAAAATACAGTACTATACTAATATAGCCCTATCGTTGAAAAAATTCGCTTATTTTTGCTCACCTCGAGTTTTGCTTAGTAGAAATGGCTAAAAAGTGGCTAAAAATACGTATGGAAATACGTATTACAGCACCACATGTATTGGACGACCACCTGTCTAAAAGACCACTTTTTGAAGGAACCGTGGATGGTCGCCATAGACAGGTTTTACTGTAATTATATTTTAAATTACTAAAATGAAAGTATTGTAACAAATACTAATGATTATTATGAAGTAAATTTCATATCTCAATGTGGTAATATTTATATATATTATTCATCATAGAATTGTTATTAATTTATATTATCACATACAAAAGATAGAAGAGTTCTTTCAAGTTCATTAGTTTGTTAAATTTACTGAAATAAAAAATATAAGTAGTGAAATAACTTAAAATGAACTAAAGAAAGTATACAAAAGAACTAATGGTGTTCACAAAGAAAACACAAGTATATCAAAGATAATATACTAGCTACTGTGATAACTTAGTTGGACTAATTACTGTACCTTTACCAGTGGGATTTGACTCCACTTTTGTCCTCTGATGCCTGAGGATAAACAGTTAACTAGGTCAAAAACATTAATGCTCTACTAGAAATCCCACTGGTAAAGGTTTAGTAATCAGTCTAAGTGTATTTCAAACCACAACAAACATTCAAAATCAGTCAAACACACTATCTTACAAAATATGTTTAGCAGCAATATATTTGTCATTACTTTCAAACTAACACTTATAATTTTAATTCTACAGCACTTGAAAATGAAATTACAAATCATATTTTCCATTTGATGCATAACTTCAAAAATATTCATGTAGGCCAAAAGACTTCATTTAACATTTGAATGCAAAACATCATTCATTTTTACAAAATGCATTTTGAAAGAAACTAAATATCTTTAATATATATATATATAATCCTCTTAATTGATAAGCTATAGCTTATTCAAAAAGAACTGATAAAATGCTAGAAAATTTAGAATTTCCAATAGAAATAATAATTGAAAATTTACAAAAAATCTTCAAAAGAGACAATGTATCTACATCTTGTCCTTTCTATACACCTCAGGAAAGAAGTCTTATGGAAGAGCCAACCTTTCTTTAGAAACTTTTTTCTATCTCAAATTATACAGGGTGCTTCAAAAAAATGTATACACACTTTGAACTATTGTAGTTTTCCCGCTCTACAAGGCTAATGTTATATTTCTTCGCCAGGTGGCAGCATAATCGTCCCTCTATGTTATATTATCAGTTGGAATTTGTAATATCAACATGGGGGACGTACGTTTGAGTTTTGAAGAACGTAAGCAGGTTATTAAGTGGTACTGGAAGTTTGAAAATGTAAATGAAGTTCAAAGACAGTGGAGAAGGGAGTATGATACAGAACCACCTTCAAGATTAACAATTACACGCATACGAGACAAATTCGAAGTTCATGGAACAGTGTGTGATGTGCATAAAGGTCATTCAGGTCGGCCTCGAACAGCTACAAGTGATGAGTCATCAACGGCAGTCTTGGAACTGTTTCAACGCTCTCCTAACAAATCTTCAAGGCAAGGGGCATGTGAAAGTGATGTAAGTGCTAGCAGCGTGCTACGCATTCTGAAGAGAGGCAAGTATCGTGTTTACATTCCAAGGCTGGTGCAACAGCTAAATGACGACGATCCAGATCGAAGGTTGCAATTTTGTGAATGGATTCAGGAGATGGTGATACGTAAACCGGGATTTATGGGTAGCATCATTTGGTCGGATGAAGCCCAATTCAAACTTAATGGAACTGTCAATAGGCACAATTGTGTTTACTGGTGTGAAGAAAATCCTCACATTACAATTGAAAAAGCTGTAAATTTGCCTGGTGTAAATGTGTGGTGCGGTTTGTCTTCAAGGGGACTCATTGGACCTTTTCGATTTGAAGGCACTGTAACTGGTATTAATTACCTAACAATGCTTGCTGATTCCATATTTCCTGCCATTCGTGCATTATACGATAATGATGATTTTTATTTTCAACAAGATGGTGCTCCGCCGCACTATCACAGGGACGTACGAGCTTACCTGGATCAAAATTTGCCGGGCCAGTGGATAGGACGCAGGGGGCCAATCGAGTTTCCACCACGCTCTCCAGACCTTACACCACTGGATTTCTTCTTGTGGGGCACAGTAAAAGATGAGGTGTACAAACGTAAACCACGTAACCTAGACATTCTTTGGAATGAGATTCAAGCAGTGTGTAGAGAAATCTCATTGGACGTTTTGATACGATGTACAGAATCTGTGGTGACTCGTACTCAGAATTGTATTGATGCTGCAGGTCACCAATTTGAACAGTATTAACATTTGTTATTTATGTTTCATTTACATTGGACTTTCAGCTTTCTATTTTCCTGAAATTTAACTTTGTAGAACGGTAAATAAATTTTCTATGGAAGTTCAAAGTGTGTATACATTTTTTTGAAGCACCCTGTAGTTTCATCATAATATCATTTCATATAAAACTAACCCAATATATATGTTAACATTGATCTTTTCTTCTGGAATATTCTAAATTAAATGTATTTGTTTCTAATGGATAAATTTAACACGAGATGGTAGTGTGATTACCTATCTCTAGTTCAAATTGCTTATTATCTTAAACCTTCAACCCATAGGTGAAGAAATGCTTCATTATCCTAAGGATTGGATCTGATAGACTAATAATTACAATTATTATTTCAAATCATTAAGAGTTATTAATTGTATGGCATTTTAATATTTTTTATCTATGTATATTAATTACAGTTATAAAACAAACAACACAATATTTATATTAAATTCATCATAATTATTTGATATTACATGTTAGAATGTTCTAAACAAATGTAGTTAATGCACTAGAAATAGTAATTGTTTTTCCATTGTAAAACAAAAGAAAATGGTTGTCAAGACAAACCGAATCAATAACTTCTAAAAATTACAATAAAATTTCAAATCAAATTTCAAAACTGTTCTCACAAATGAATATAACATGTGAACATGGGTTGAATGTAACAGATGAAAATTGTGTTTAACCCATGATAGTAAGGACAGAAATAGAGTGATTAATTAAAAAATACTATTGTTTGAATCCTAGTGACCCTGACAGCAACTACAGTACATATCCACAAAATACTGCAATGTTATCCATATAAATTTATAAAAGTTTTAGAAGGTTAGATCTCTCTAACCAATCCCATGGGATGAAGGGTTAATAATCAGCAATACTGCAGTTTAATAAGAATCCAGCTGTATCATTTAATAATTAATATGTCAAATGTAATATAAAAAATTATTATTAAAAAACATATGGCACTATTTGAAGAGTTTATTCTCTACAAAAGTTCATTCACATCATAAATAAAGAAATAATACTAGGAACAAATAGAAAAAAATTTTTTTGAACTATTGTTCTGAAGTATATCATATATTATAAACTGTCATTCTTTACAAATAACAATCATTAGAGAATATAAATGTCTTGTAATTCTAAATTTATTTAACACACTCCCATCTTAAACATGATTAATATACAACATATTTCTACAATATTGTAATCAGCTTACAACTAATGATACATAGCTGATAATTTTATATTTCACATGAATTTAGATTGTAATCAAATTAGTGATAAATAACAATATAAATAAGGTATCATTATTATATATAAGCATAATTTATTTTTAAGAAAATTGGCATTTTTATAATTATTTTATTTAAAATTCTGTTTATTTGAAGTGCATATAAAAACATTTTTACAAATCTAATCAATTAATTGAACAGTTTTAAAGTTGTAATGTATATAAAGTTCATTCTAACCTGATAATAAATCCTAGTAATTGAAACTATAATTTACCTTATAAAAACAAAAATATAATATATGCATATTAAAATAATGGAGTAAAAAATTTGAAGTGTATAATACACTTACTATAAACAACAGAAGCCAGGTTACATTTGAGCTAGAATATGACTAATTAATAAATAATTAACAATGTAATTTGGCTAACTACTGTATCTCCTTTTAAGTCAAGTATGTTGTTAATCACTTAATAATTAGTCACATTCAAGCCCAAATGTAACCTGACTAGTTATTTGTGTAAATCAAATATTCAAATAGCAAATCTAAATTTATCTCTTCACATTAGGATATAGAAGCTTTTTCAAATCATCAGAAAATGATTAGTGTATTTAAGATTATGACAATAAAAAAAAAATCTAATAGAAACAAATGTTAAATATAAATAAGAAAGATTATATAGAAATCCACAGATAATATCATATAATGTTTACAAACTCACATAATAAACTTTTCACAGAATACAGTGGATATTTGATCAGGTTGCAAACAGGAAACATTGTTATTCAAGTTAAGCTCATCTGTATATTAATTAAATGTTTAAAAAAATCTGAGTTTTTAATTTTTGGCATTTTGTTTAATGATCCCATAAGCAATTTTTTATAATTTCAGCTCAGGAATAAATGTTAATTCCTTTAAAATTTTTAATAGAATTGAAATACAGTATATATTATTTCTTTATTGATTTTGTAATATAAATGAATGAAAGTAGAGATTGCATTCATTACATGATTATTTTTTTACTAATTATTCAATTGTTTCTACAAATTTCTATACTATTGTCCAATGCCCTTCATTGTGTCAATAATTACAACAATAATTCAAAAAATCATATTTTATTTACTTTAAGTATTTGAGTAAAGATCAATATAATATTATCTGAGTTTCTTGCTGTAAAGTTTACTTCTAAAGAATTTTGCAAGTGATCAATCATCATTCATGCTAATGTCAAACAGACAATACAGAGATAAATGATGTAAGAAATAATACCTCTCGCATTTGACTTTTCATTTTCAGGTCCTCTTTTCACATTAAGTTTTGATTAAATGCAATTTTTTCCCTATTGTAATTGTAATTCCATCCACTGTTCTAATTGTTTCATAATTTGTCATTCCTTCAACTACAGCTTCTGCTTGATTCTTTGTCTATCATAATCATTCAGTTTGTTTTACATGTTTAACTTTGCATTAACTTCATTTTCATTCAAATTAAAAATTGTAAAGACAAAATTATTTCTAATAATAAGTGTTATCATCAGTCAAAGCCTTTATACTTTTCTAAAAGGTCAACTACAGTTAAGCATTTTTTTCTCTGCAATCAAGCATCAATTAATATCATTTACTCAAGGGCATTTATCTTAATGACCTATGCAAATATTTATGTAAATTTGAGATTAAAAACAATGATTTTATTCATTTCACTGAATATCAATAATAATGATATTTTAGTTTATGTTTATTCTAATACAAACTTTTTTAAATAAAGACAAAATTCTAATCAATATTATGCAAATATTATTATTTGCATAATATTGATTATAACTTGCACGAAACAATAATTTTAATCATTTATTATTATTATGTTCAGTGGATTTGAACTAAAATTTAGTTTTTTTTTAAAATATACAATGATAATTCATTCCACAATTAATTCATGTTTACTGATTCAAAGTTCATATAGCACAGATGAGAATAATGCATATCAACGATACATTTATTTTAATAATAATGCACATCCAATATAAAAAATTTAGTACTATTGGGTAATTAATGATCACTGGGGCATAAATAGGTGAAATATAAATGTAAGAAATTCAAATTACCTTTATTTAAATAAAAAAACCAAATAGTTTAGAGTAAACTACAGAATTATTAGAATATTTGATAAATATATAAAGGAAAAATTTTAATCATATCATCATTACAGCATTAATAGACCTCTTAATGCAGTAATGGCCTCATTAAAACACAAGAGGATAAACCAAAAAAGTTTTTCAATTTAATTTATAAATATAGGTAACTAGAATAAAAAGCTTTATGAATAATTACAATTTAGAAAAATAAACTCAAATTTTAATTTTAATACATTCAGAAGTACAATACATGCTATATCATTTGCTTAATGTTTCTATTTAATGGTAAAGAATTTACTAAGGAATTTCTATCATCATCAAAGATTTTTATATAGCAATTAAAGAAAGTTATCTTCTAAATAAATTTATTTTCATCATTCTTCTCTTTCTTTTTTCCAATGTAATGCTTATCATTAATCAAATCCATAAATAAAGTTATTTCCTTTTTTACAAGCATTTCTTTTTCTATCATTTTTATTATCCTCAACTCCGCCACTGCCTGTACAGGCAACATCTGCAGTTCTTTTGAATAATTTGTGCAAAATCTCAATCTATCATAATGTCATTAATCATAATATATTCAAATAACAAGCATCAGTCAGTTAAGGAAGGGAACTGAGGATAATCTACAAAACAGAAAAAAAAAAACAGTTATTAAGTGAAAAGGAGGAGACAATCACTGAACCATTAAATTAATTCTGCATATAAACAAACTCATTCTCAAAATCTTAGAAGGAAAAAATCCTGCAGAAAAGAAAAAAATGGCAATGACTAGCCTGAATTTAAGAAAGATCACAGGACACAGAATAAAAAATCATCATCAAAGACAGTCCAAAAAGCTTGCTACATTAGAATGTTGAACATATTGAGATTTGTGGGAATGATTGATGCATGTAATTATTCTAGTAAAGAAGTCAAATTTGATTTAATCATAAACATTTAGATTACAAAGTTCAAATTCCATCCTAACCTGATGTTGAAGGAGAAAAAGTAGAAGTTGTAGGTAATTACTCTTCCTGATTTCAAAACAGATGAAGATAGATACTGTAATTTGCTATAGCAAGGAGATTAATCCTAGGAAAATAACTTTCATAATCAAAATTATGAATGCTCTCTTTTTCTTAGAATTGATCTTTTTCTTACTTCAATATCTTAAAATCATTAAAAATTAAAATAATAAAAAAATACATTAAGTGTAGATTAAATTAAAAAAGATTAATTCCAAAGATTGAAAGAATCATCAAAGCAATAAATTTTTAAGCATTAGTACCAATTCAAGAGAAAGACAAGTACAGAAGAGTGAGAGAGAGAATGTTTATCATTGAATTATAAGATATAACAGTTTCTTATAATATAGTAGAACTCCAATTATCTAAGATAATGTGGACCAATGGTGACTGAAAACTTGGATAAAACAACCAGCCATGACCATTTTAGATTAATAATTAAAAATACAAGAAATTTACACTATTATTATTATTGGAGTTATACTTTAATACAAATGGTTTGTCTCACATTGAAACTAAATAATAAAAATGTAACAGAAACAAATCATTCTGTAATACATGCAATCATTTTTGAGGTAGAGCATTAGTGAAAACTCTTCTATGTGGCTTATAGAAGTGAGTTCATTGTCAAAATTTGATTGGTCAATTTTGATTAAACTTTGTCATTTTATATATTATGAGATGAAGTTAAAAAATGTAATAAAAATCAAGGGTCCATGATTTCACTTTTGTGATACAGTGGGGTCAACACAACAATTTCCAAGATAGCTAGCGTAAACGCATGCAATTTTTTAAAATTATTTTTTATGCCATGGAGGCATCATTGACATGGTAGCAGCAAGTGATCATCATAGATGGCTCCTCCAAAACATTATTATTGAATTGCTAGTGCTTTGACTCAATTCTTAGTTTCTGTTCAGACAGGAAATGGACTGTGCCTAATAAACTTTCTTTTATGAATTACAGTATAAGAAAAGAAGTGTATTCATTTACAGGTTTGCTTCAGGTAATGCAGCACCTTAGATAATTGGGGTTCTATTTTTTTCTTTTTCTAAATTCTTTCTGCCTTGTGGGCACTAAGAGGACTTTTTTTAAACAAGCCCTCTTATGGGTTTGGCCAGGCCCACAGTGGAGCAGCCAGGTGGTAAGGGAATAGGGCCCATCATATCCAGATAGAGCTTGAAAAATTCCTGGGGGTTTTTTTTTACCAATCTGGATTTAATCCTAGGTCTCCAGAGCTGCACCCTAACTGCTTGGCCATCTGGTTGTCAAATAGGGTTCTGATGTACTAAAGACTGTGAAAACAGTAAATTAACCATTACTGGCCCAAATCAAAACAAACTAAGAATCTGCCTGATTGAAATAATTCAAATAATTTTTCATATAAAAATACTTGTATTTCTGACAATGAACTAAAAATTATTACATTTTGCTATGTTCAAGAAAAGTAACAGATTATGAACAAAATGGACAATGGAAATCAAACTGTACTACAAAAAGAGATTTCTCCTAAAGATAGGAAGAATGTTTGTCTATATCAGTGATTCTCAAACTTTTTCGATCCACCGCCCCCTTTGTTCCATAAAGTTATACCCAACGCCCCCTAACCCATTTTCTCTTGTGTGAGAAAAGGATTGGAAATATTCTTAGGAAAACTTTTTTATGAATCTCACACTTTGTGCCCTTACTGTACATTGTTCTCATCATCTGGAAACCATTAAACGCAATGTTTCCTCTTATCAGCCCCAATTTTGCCTTTGGTCACCGTTCAATACCCTGCCTCTATCATAGATCTATTCATCGCGCCAGAAGGGGGCGTTATTACTTACTTTGAGAAACGCTGAGCTAAAATAAAAGTCAATGTGTTAGAAATATTCAAGTTGTGACCTTCAATAAAAAATAAAAAATATATAAAATGTCAACATTTTATATATATTCCGTTGAATTTTTATATATAGAATTTATCTGCCATCGCCCCTCTATATTTCCTTAATGCCCCCAATTCTCTTTGAGCCTTCTACTGCCCCCCTGAAAGCCTCCAGCGCCCACAAGGGGGTGTTATCGCCCACTTTGAGAAACGCTGGTCTATATAATCAATTCATTCAATGAGACTTAATAACAACCTATACTAAATAAGATGACAAATATATAAAACAAAAAATTTGAATTTTACATATTTATATATAAATAATTACATGCATACACATAACAATGACAAATCAATAACAACATTTTTAGTGTTTTTTCACATTATTATACACTTTTACCATTAGAAATTCAGCATGATTCTACAGTATCATTCAGCTAGTTCTAAAAAAATTCATTATAATTGTAAATGAATGTTAATACATTATAAATTGGCAAAATTGAAACCTAAACATATTTTGGAAAAAAAAAAAAACTGGATTAAGTGTTATAATCAGAATCTTGTAGCGATATCATCCTCTGTCCAATATTTATCAATTTCTCCATGAAGCATGTTCTATGATAAAATGAAATTTTCATAACATTCATTTATTAACTTGTTCATTTAAAGTAGTGAAAATTCTAAAAATTTATTTACAGAAAAATTTTAAGTTATAGAAAAGAAATGGCATTGAAATGGCCAATAAATTTAAAGATGCAGCTTTGTATATAAGACAAAGTTTCATAAATTAATAAACTGTTAAGTTATAAGTATATCCTAATGATAATGAATTAAGTTCAGCTCTGAATTAATTCATTATTCCTGACAAGGAATAAGACAAAAGTTAATATTTATCTATATCTCTGACATAAAAGATTAATATCTTTTTATGATAAACATCTTTAAAAGACATAAATGAACTATAAATTTTTCTGAGATAAAATGTAAAATTTGTTTGATAGATCAGAATAATTTTAGTGTGAAAATTCTGACAAATCTAAAATAGATGTATGGCTTTCAACAATACAATGTTTGTAGATATGATAAATTGAATCTATACTTTATTGTTATATACATATATATGTATATATAGCAATAAAATCTGCATTTTGATGACATATACATTACTGACATATGATAAAGTACTGATAGTGTGATACAGTAATAAAAAAATTGCTTTGAATGCTTTTGAAAATGCAAATCCATCAAACAGAGAGAGAGAGAGAGAGAGAGAGAGAGAGAAAGAGAAAGAGAGAGAGAGCTAAATGGAAAAAGAAATGTATTTTAGACTAATCCACTTGAATATAAATATTCTTATCCTAATAAATCTTACTATTATATGTCAAGCTGAAAAGAATGCAAAAGATATGAATATAAGATTTGATATATTAAAATATTAAATGTAAACTCTAAGGAAGCCATAAATAAAATAATAATAGAACTCTGAGCAACATTGTTTCCTACAGTAGCTATACAATTTACTTGGAACAGATTTTGTGTATATATATTTATACAAATTGACACATGCAATTGATCTCAACAGTCACAGTTTTCTATATTTTATATAAATAAAAAAATGACAAAAACATTTTAAAAAGCATTTTAAAAAGTAGTATTAATAACAATAAACTATTAAATAAGTCATTCAATCTTTTGAAACTTTATAATCTAATAATATCTGCAAATTTTTTTTATACTAAAAATAAAATTATTTATAATTTATTAGTAATAAAATACTAATTAAATATAAAATTAATGAAAATAATCATAGCTAAATTAACACTTTGTTTAAAACAAAGTTTTTTCTTCTAATTAGAAGTTTGAATATTTGTCTTCTTTCAGTGAAAAAAATTTTCCACAGAATTAATTGATTAAGAAACTAATATATCAAATGTATCAATTATATACTATGTATTTGTATAAGTATATTGTACAGTAGAGTCACATACAATGCGGGGAATTCATTACGCATTATAGGAAATCGCGTTATCGAAACCTGCATTATCACATGATTTATGAAAGTTTAAAACCTTGGCATATAAGTTGAAAAAAACATATACCTCTGATAGACAAAATTCAAGGGTGTTTCTTGCTTTATTTGTGCATTGTATGGGACTCTACTGTATTATAAATTGAGAAACTGATATACAGGGGGGTGCAAAAGTAAGTATACAGTTGTTATTATGGAAAAAAAACATTTATTTTTATGTACAAATTAACTCACAAATAAGGAATACAAACTAATAAAAGATAATAAAAATAATAATAACAAACACCAAACATTTGTATTTCTCAGATTCTCAACTGTATGGCTACTTTTATATATGTATACCCCTGTATATATATGTATACCTTAACACTACCTCACTTAATCAGCAAAAGATGGCATAAAGGTGTACTTTCTTTAAATCTGTTTGTTTGGTGCAATTTTGGAAAAAATATAACATCATGGATGCCATAGAAAATATTGACTTCGCTTGGCAAGAATTAACTGATAAATGCAAGTGTGGAAGTAGTTATGGCTGAAGGTATCCAAGAATTCTCAACAAGAAGAGCCTATCGCTGTCTCGTTATGTTGACCAAACTCAACCTAGTCTATATAACCAAAACGTACTGGAGGTAGAATAAGTTGAAAATGCAAAGGCTCAAGGAACAATCTATAAGAACCTTGATAACACCGTCTTGGCATCGTACGCAAAGCAACAGGATATAGACGTACAATGGGATCAAGCATCAATTATAAAAACGATGACTAATAGGCAAACGATCAAGCATCTGAAGAGGTTGGAAATCTATAAAGCACACACGAAAACCGGTTGTATAAACCATAGAGACGCCGACTCATTGTCCACTGCATGGAGATCTTTTCACAATTATTAATTTTTCACTATTTATTTAGTTTATTTGTTAATTTTTCATTAATTCGTCTGCTAGGGCGTTTTCCATTAATTTTTATTTTTATATTTATTTCGAACACATTTTATGTTCTATATTTACTGTTCTATTTTTGGTAACTGAAGATGATCGTTGAAAAACGATTGAAAACGTTTTTATTTTATTAAATTTTGATGGATTTATATCGGTGTAATTTATTTTTCAACTCAACCTAATCAACATAGCAGGACTAGGAGATATAGATGAGCAGGATATTGAGGAGTTACCACAGGTTTCTGCTAAGAGCCTTACCAACGATGACCTTCAAGAACTGGCAGAACATGGAATTCATGTGGAACTGGAAAATAGAGATTCTGAAAACAAAGAACCCAAAAAATTTCTCTACAGATTTCCTTAGTAAAAGTTTGGTAAGATAACTGAAATCATTGATCAAATTGTAGCAAATGATCCAACTTTGAAATGAGTGCAAAAGCAAAACAAGGCATTTTGGATGCAATCTCCTGCTACTGACAGAAAAGGAAAGAAAAAAGAGACAAATGAAACTTCACGACTTTATTGCAAAAGAACATGAATTTCAGAAAAGTCAGGACCTTCATCCCAAAAAATAAACTTTACATTTCTGTGTGTATATTTTTGTATGTTATTTAACATATTTTTATATTAATTTGTATAATAATATAACTTAAAATTGAAGTAAAATTTGCTTATTTTTGGTTACGTGTTCCCCTATCCCTATTTATTCTATGTTAAAATGACCTCATTTAATGCTGTTTCGCTTAGCGCTTCATTGTCTAGGAACGCATTCCCTGCATTAAGCAGGGTCTTACTGTGTGTGTGTATATATATATATATCTATCAGTAAAATGTTTCCTTATTTCTATATTTGGTTTGATAAGGCTGTAAAGTAGTGACCTTTTAGCAGAGTGGGAACAAAAGAGGCGCGACCTTGTCAATTGGACCCACGTGCAGTCGGGTAATACCACTTATAAGGTATTGACTTGTAAACAAGGAAAAACAAAGGAAGCGCCGGCTTTGTTAATTGGACCCACCTTCAGTCAGATGTTAGTACATTTGCCATATGGTAAACAAACGAACGTAAACAAGTTGCGGACGTTTGTGTAAGCTCCACTCTCGTCGGATGACGGTGGACCTGAGTGTAAGCTGTTCGGGCAAGAAGGGGTTGTGATCGGTTGGAAGCTCCCATCCAAAAAAACCTTTAAATTGCGGGACGAACGAGAGAGGAGGGAGAGAAGGACAAGAGACTGGTACACAGTAGTCTCAGGCACTAGGGAAGACCGCTGAGCGTAGAGAGAGTGTTCTCCTCTGTTAATCATCTCAGGGACGGGTTAGTGCAGAGACCGGACCGATCGTGCAGTTGAGCCAACTTCACAAGCTGACTGAGGTCTCTCCAAGGGTTATTAGTTCCCAGACGCCAATCTGGCACGTGAGTCACCACGCATGGTCATCCTGTACATATGCTATGTTTCCTAACTTGTACTTTCTACAACTGTAAATAAACTGTAAATATATTCAATTTGAGTGTGGAGGTGTGCTTTCCAACGAACCTGATTCACTACATCGAGTTGTGATACACAGGAAACCAACTCAACAAGACAGAGTTGGAAAAGAACGGCAATAAGATCTTCACTAAGACAATGCAACACACAGTGAGCTGAAAAGGATGGTGTATCCTTGGAGAACTTTCTATGGGACACTGGCTCATTTAGGTTTTAGACACAAAGAAAATCCATGAAACTCCATGCAACATACCTGTTATTCAGGCATGATTCTGAGACTAACAATCAGTGCTGAGTGATTTTATCCACTTGGCCACTGGTGGGCGGTAATTTCTATACATCTTACTTTTAAAAACATATAGAAAACTAGTTTAGATATTAATATAATTCATGAATTTATCACTAAAAACAGGGCTGGATCTAGGTGACTTTTGAAAGGGTAAATAGTTTTACTTATCTTGGTTGAAAAACAAAAAGAATAAATGTAATGTAATATTTAATATAATTTCATTGAAACTTATAAGTTGTCCAATGAATTGGGGAGCCCCCCCAATTCATAGGACAACTTATGAGATATAAGCTCCTAAACTTTTGAGTGATTACTGTCTTATGGTTCACAAAGATCATACAGAGAAGTCTGACCCTCAAACATTTGGTTTAAAGCTATGCATGGAGTGCTGTTAATTTAATGTTCTAAATATCACCATGAAAACTATCCCTGCTGAATAATCTACACAGCTTAAGCCTTGTAGAGTTTGACAGTAAAATGGTATGCAACTGATCACATGTAGCACATTCCACATTTTAACATGATTCATCCCAACAATGCGGATAACAACATGCTTGTTGAGAGCTGTTGCTCCAAATGTTGAATAACTAACTTTTCAAAGTCATCAGTTCCTATTGAGCATGGTCATCTCTGTCCATCTGATCTTTTAAAAAACTCTTTACTTGTAACTGATTATGAATTATGACAAGCATTGAATAGTGGAATATTTGGCACTGATTATGACCATTCACATTATAGTCTTTGCACTAATCATCCTTTGCATTTAGCTTTCCTTATAAATATCAGCTTGCTAGCTCCTTAGATGTGAATTTCTCCATTATTTCTTACAAACATTCACTTATTCAGCATAATTAAATGTGATACAGTTTCACATGTAGACAATATTATGTTGAAATGCAAATTAGGATGCCAACACTTTTTAAAAGAGGAGAGTTTAGCATAAAAATACAATTTTTATTATGAAATGTACATTTTCTTCTACTTAATCTTATAAAACATTGCACTTAAAGATATTCTCTTTTTGGATTTTGGGCTTTTATTCTTTATTTGTTTGACTACAACCTTTTCATTGTTAATTGCATTTACAATTTAACATAATTAAAAGTGGATTATCAATAAAGAAACAACAATAACTAATAAACATTCTCTGTAGATTCCAGTTTTCACTTTTCTAAATGCATCTGTCTGTGTTTTTAAAATTGCTAAACCTTGAAACAAGATGTGACAATGAAGGCAAGCTTTCCTATACTATATACATTCTATGCAGGGCAGCAGAGAAACTTTAGGTGCCTGTATCTCTTAAGAGGGTTGCAAAAACACCCAATTCATATACTAAAATTGCTTATATAGACCCCCCCCTCTACCACCTATTTCATTTTGTCAGTGTAATTTCTTAATATGTTGTACAACGTCACAGATGAGTATGAAATATTTCAAAAGATACAACTTAATAATAATTCAAAACAACTTTCCATTTATCATTTTGTTGCCTTCTTGATTCTGCCACCCAAGACAAGGACCCTGTTTAACCTGCTATAGATCCAGCCCTAACTAAAAGTATAATATATTTATAGGTAATACAAAATGTCTTCTAGCCACTTATCAGATTATAAAGTATTAACCAATGTCTTTCTAATTTTGTAAGAATTTAAATTTTTCTTAGATTTAAACAAGAGAAAATATTATTTTATTAATAAATTTGATTTGTTTTCTAGATGACACTGAGATGATATAAACTTTCTTACAACTGATAACTTATATGTATGAAAGTTCTAAAAACAAATAAAATACTGATGATACACTTATTTTTCAATTTTCAAAGTTCAGAGTTCTTTTTGAAGAATTTTATGAAACAAAGATTCTAATTCCTAAAACCAATTTAAATAGATTAATAAATATCTTAAAATTAATTAAGTTTCACACAAAAAAAATCTTATAAAAACATTATCCAAATTTTATATATAAAAATTTTAATTATTTTTCTTTCCATTATTAAAGGTTAATCTTATTCATTCTTGTTTTTACCAAAAATGAATGAAATAATTTTTTTATGTTTTATTTTCTTTAACTTTTTATCAAAAGACCAAAGAAAATTTAATATATATAAATAAATTATCTGCAATTAGTTTTCATCTTTAAATGTTAACAAAATTAAAATTCTCTTAAATCTTGCTTACATTATTAATTTTTAGAAAATTACTTACTTTTTTATATCATAAATTTTATAATATTTTACTAACTTAAAATTACAGTGGTACCCCAGGATACGAAATTAATCCGTTCTGAAACTGAGATTGTATCATGAAAATGTCGTAAGGTGAATCATTTTTTCCCATACGATTACATGTAAAACCAAATAATTCGTTCCAACACGAAAAACACACTTCAATTAAAGCTAAGTAGTACATTAAAAAAAAAAAAAAACTATAGTAAGGAAAACACCGAAAAATGCATTTTGTAGTTGTAAATGTATAATTAACATAATAGAATAATAATTAATTTAAAAAAATGTAGTTTTATTTACACTTTACCTTTGAAGATAGACGATGGTGGAGGTGTAAACTGGTGGCGGAGGAGAGGGAGAAGGGAAATGATACTAAAACTTAACTTACATAACATAATGTAACAATAACTTAAAAATAACTTAGAAAAGATAAAAAAATTAGTGTTGTTTTATATATATATATATATTTTTTTTTTTTTTAAATTTTTATTCACTGCTTTTTGCTTTCTTTCCTTCACTTCCACCAGCACTTTCACTAGATAGAAGTCGCTTGGTAAAATATCTATCCAAAGAGGTTTGGCTTTGCCTACTTTTTAAAATGTTTCTAAAATGACTTAAGCAAATGTCATTACTTTGAGCAGCAATACAGTCAGTGTGAACCTTTTCAGGATGTTTCTTTTCAATAAAATCAGTCACTTTCTGATAATACCTCAAGATTTCCTTTATTGAGTGAGATCCTTCCACGATGAAGCAAACACGCGGACTGAGACCAATGAACAGAAGTGAATAAAAAACGGCGCTGCAAATAAATGTAACATCATATGGTGAGTTTTTGTTTGTACTGTGGAGCAAAATTATGTTCAAATTTCATCCTTTGTATCCTGAAAATTTCATATGCTGGGGCGTTTGTATCCTAAGGTACCACTGTATAATTTTTTAGTTAAGAATTATACTATAAGTTCAGCTTTATCATAATCTAATTTCCTGATTTAGTTTCTTTACTTAAAAAATATGACATTAAAAAAATTATTCGACAAAAAATAGTTTTCTTAAAATCATTCTGTACGTTTGAAAAAACAATTCCCGTTGAATAAATTTCTAATCAAAAATAGTTCTAAATAATAGAGAACTACATCATTACATTGGAACCGGTTAACTCAAAGTCATTTTCTTTCCCAAATTCAATCATCTAGCATAACAAGTTAAATCAAATTCGTTAACTCAAATTATTCATAACTTTTTAACTCAAAGTCCAAATTTTTTCTGACTGATTCGAGTTAACCAGGTTTCACTATATTTAATTTATATTTTTCTTATTCAAAGACAATTTAAATATTGATTTTGATATAAAAATTGTATTTTCATTTGTTAAATTTAAAATATTTTAATTTTATATAATATGCTCTTCCTTGAATTATAGTCTTTAAGGACAAGCAAAATCAGATAGTAGATAAATAATATGATATGATAATGGTGTCATAATATCAGCAATAGCCAACAGGATAAGGAAACCTTTGGAAATACAGTAATACTACTGATTTTTATTTCAGATTTCTAACTGCTAAATTTTCATTTTTATTTCATTGACATTATGTTCAATAAAATTATCATTAGAAATTCTTAAATTTGAAATAATTAGATTTGTAATAATTCATTTTTTAAACTTAGTTTTAATATCAAAATTAACATCTAATAAAACTATGCAAAAGAAATAGTGATTCTCTTTAGTTTAGAATAAATATTTTACATTTACTGTAACAACATGATAAGCAGTCAGAAATTATCGAATAATAAATTTTCACAAAATACAGTTAATTATTTTTAGAAAAGAAAGAAATAATTGAATTTTGAGTATTAAAAAGAATTTGATAAATGTCAAAATAATAAAACAATAATCAAAATTTGTTGATAAACTTAACTAAATTTTTATTCCATAAACAAAAATATGAAAATACATCCATTCACAAAAAAGTTATAACCACACAAAAACTACATAATCATATAGATCTACTGATTTTAACAAATATTTCTTCTTTTTGTTGAAATTGTGTCTTTTGTTTTTTTTTTATTCAACTCACAATGAAGTGATATTTTAAGACAGCAGACTGTTATCATATCCACTTTATTTAATACTGTATCTTTTTACATTCATTATACACAAGTTATATAATGCTATCACTGTGCATATACAGAATTCATTATAAATATTTATATAATAAAAGACAAACTAAGAAAATTAAATATCTTCAAAATGTCTTAAACTAAACATACAGTTATGTCTCACACAGGTATGTAAATAATACAGTTATGGTCTAATTGACACCAAAACATCTTATTAAAGACTATTAAAATTGCTACCTGAGTATCCTATGAAAAGACTTGCAGAAGCATAGTGTTCAGAATTTTCAATTTACATCTGAAGGTATTTAAAAGCTACATATGCCTGTACAATACAGTAAAAGATACTACACACAGCTGACACAGTTTGACAAAAGATCACATCATCAGACAGAGAAGAAAGATGGTCAATTTGCCTAATAGTAGTTTGGGTTATTCTCACCTAACATGTGTTGGGAACACATCAGGGTACACAAACACAATGAGCAGACTAGTTCTTAAATATTGCATATAAGCATATGTATAATAATTCTGCAAATACAATATTATGCAGATAGAAATACCATTTGAAAATGAAAATTTGAAAACTAAGTTCTTCATACCTTGTAATATTTACTACTCTAAGACAAACAGAATACATCATAATTTCTTTTATTAATTCAACTTAACATTTTATTTTTTCATTTGTCATTATATATATTTTTTACTCTTTCTTTCATGTGGATACAAAAGAGGGTCTTTTTTTCATACCCATCATGGATTTTGCCAGGCTCACAACTAGGCAACTGAGTGGTGAGGGATTTATTGGATAAATCAGACAAACCATTCATAAAAAAATTACTCATCCAAATTTGATCTTGGAACCCCAGAATGGATGGCTGGCATCTTAAATGCTTCAGCCATCCTGTTGTTCAAATATATCTCATGTAGACTTAAATATTACCAGTTTGAATTTATTTAAGAACAGGAAATAACTAATCAAACAAACCATCTATTAAACACTAATAGATGATGAATGGTTTGGTTAACCTTTGGTTGCAGAGGGGAAATTTAACAATTCTAAAAATTCATTGTAATAAAAGTAACTGTATAAGCAATTTTCTATAGTCTATCTCCAAGGAAAAAAAAAATATCAAAATGAAAATAAAAATAGTATGTTCTAATGCATGAATAAAAGAAAATTGTGTATAGTGTGCAAGTTGCATAAAACAAACTTTTGGCACTATGAAACAAAACTGAAATCACAATGGAATTGTGAAGTCAAATACATTTTAATGTTTTTCTATTAATTGTAAATAGTTGCATAAATATTTAGGAAGTCATCTAGGACTACTTGAGATAGAATACAAATATATGTGGAATTTTGTTTTATGTGAAATCTACTGAAATGCAACCTTTGAATAAAATTAGACCATACTGTACTTATTTGGAATGCCCTCAAAATAATTACAACTCAAAAATAAAATATACAGTATATATTTTGTACTGTTCAATAGTCTATGATATTCTATGTATCTGTATTCAATATCAATTGATTTTAACAATTATTTATATTTCTTCTTTTCGTTGAAATTATGTCTTTTTTTTTTTTTTTTTTATTCAACTCACAATGAAGTGATATTTTAAGACAGCAGACTGTTATCATATCCACTTTATTTAATACTGTATCTTTTTACATTAATTACATGCAAGTTATATACTGTAATGCTATCACTGTGCATATACAGAATTCATTATAAATATTTATATAATAAAAGACAAACTAAGAAAATTAAATAACTTCAAAAGGTCTTAAATTCCAAATAATAAGATAACAGCTTTATTCATTTTTTACAAATCTTTATATTTGTCAATACGATATGACAAAAGTAAGACAATCTATCCAGTAGACATTACACAATATTACTATTTTAGGGATAAAAATGAAAAAATTAACAACAAAAACAAATTAAAAAATAAATATTACATATATGTATAAAAATCAAAAGAATACTTATTCAAAATAGACTGACAAACTATGCTTTGTGTATCAAATTTTTTCATATACAAAATGTTTTTTTTTTCTTTTGTGATATATAAAAGTTTAATTTCATAAAATCTTGTATTTAAAAATTTTTATTTTAACAACACTAAAAATATTGAATAAACTTTATAAAAGCATTTCTGATTTTGATATCCTTCATAAAACAATTTACGATTTTTGCAATTTGTTAAATTATTGTTTTATATTTTTATATACTGTCCACAATACTTGCTATCTATGTTACTTTCACAAAATTTTTCTGCTAGTTATGCAATTTAAATCAGTGAAATGCATGTTTATACTAAGAATTCCAGCTTTTCTCATGTTATAGTTCAATACATGAGATGAAAAAATATTAAATTTAACACATTTTCACATGTAAAAGTGAAATTGCAATAACAATACAATCTTTTGATGTATATCAGTTAAATTTTAAACAATAATTTAAAATATTGTTTTAATAATTAAAATTATCCTTATTAAATTCTTAGAAAATTAAATATTTAGTCAATTTGAAATTATAAAATTGATAGAAGAAAACTTTAAATAATTCAACTTGACATACCTGGTTTATAATTAGGAAAGCGTGATACACCCTCCCAAGTTTCTTCTGTTGGTGTACCCAAAACCTAAAATAGTCAAAAGTATAAATTAATATATTGATTTTTTGAAAAATATTGATTAATATATCAATTTTATTCTGATAGATATACAAGCAGTTATTTATTGTGACATTGTCACAATGCTGGGCTGCAATTTTTAATCATATTTTTAATTAATTTAATTTAAAATATATACTCTCCATTTCAAATTAGTAATGGTGTGTCCCTGTACATCATACTTTTCCTTTAACTGTTGTGCCGGTTATCTATCTAACACCTTTCAGGGGAAATTTTTGAATTGAAATAACTTCCGGTTTGCATTGGAAGTTCATATATAGTTAATTGAGGCCTCCTGCCCCTAAGATTTCCATATCTGGTCTTGTCTTTCATCTAAGTCCATTCTTGAGATTAAGGAAAGACAAACAGATGAATGGATGACAGTGAGAATTTATAGGTCTACAATTTTTTCAAATTGCAGCCCAATAACCTGACAAATGAATCCATAACTAATATAATTTAAAATTAGATAATATATATTAAAAAACTTCATATTGTTTCCTGCATTTTTTGAAGTTTTAATAAATGCTTAATATAACTGAAATTTGAAACAATTTCTGTGCCTTCATTTTTAATTACAATATTTTTAAAACTAGTATACATCAAGGCATTCCCAAATTTTAATGGAATTTTAATAGAATCTTATTAAATGTAATACTTTTTAACTTTATAAATGATGCTTTTATTATCCATTAAAGGTTTTTGTAATTGTAACATTGAATTTGTCCTATTGACTTTTTGTTTTTTCATAAAAATCACAGATTTGATACACATCTGGATACAAACATTTTCTACATTTATTATAGTTTTAATAATTAAAAACTGAAAAATTGTAGGTGTCACAATTTTGTACATCATATCTTCAAAGATCAAAATATTCAAATAATCAATTATGAATTTAGCAACCTGAGCTTTTTATGTGTACTAGCATAAACTAGTGTATCTACTTTCATAATGCTGGGCTTTGTATAAACATTTGTATAAGTTAATATTAATAAACTTTTAATAAAAAGTTTTCACTTATATTTTGATCTTGAAGCATCTTTTTCCATACTGTAGCCAAATCTTTATCTATATATTATGCAAATTTTAGAATTTTCTATTGTTTCTGAATGTTTATTTAAATCCATTGAGTCTTTGATATCCAAATCACAGTGCTGCTATTGATATTGCATCACTCATAAAATCTTATTTTTAAATGTGATTATTTTTTAAATTAAAGTATAATTTTGCTGCAGACATGAAAGAAACTCTAATGATTGCATTAACCATGACATCATAAACAGGAGAATGCATTCCATTGACTGTTGAAATATTGTTCATATTATATTTTTTAGGCCTAGATAAGCTGTGAATCCCCTTTTACTTTCCCAGCTGTTTATGTGTACATAACAAGTATCAAATAGTGTCAAATTTGACCCCCCAGTTTTTTTTTTTTTTTGCAAATCTTCATGTTTTAAGACAGGGGTGGCCAACCTTTTTAGCAGGCGGGCCAAATTTCAGAAATAATATTTCCTGCCGGGCCACGCACCTAATTTTTTTTTTGTTAATTTAAGTAAACAAGCAAGCGTGCTACAGCTTCAACCACATCGTTGCTTTCCAGTAGGTGAGATCGTGGTCAAACACTTGCCTGGTTTAATGTAAATAAACACAAAAAAATAGGTATATATTTTTTTTTTGAAGAAAATTAAACATAATTGAGAATCACTTATTCAATAACCGAGAAACATATTTATTAGACAAATAAAAAATATTTTAAAATGAGACATCTGACTTTGTTTTAAAGAACTAAGTGCATCAAAATTGATCTCGACTAATGTTGTCGCTACACGCAAACAGTTTTCCAAATGAACATCAGTAATTCGTGTTCTCACTTGTGATTTGATGTACTTCATGCGACTAAAAAGTTGTTCACATGCATAAGTGTTTCTAAATAGCGAAACCATCGACAGAGCATGTTTGTAAAACGCAGGATATTTATCCTTGTCCAAATACGTTCATAGAATTCTTCTAATGTTCATTTGGTGATATGTACAATAAAGTTAACATTTACGTTCATTTGACCAAGCTCCGCGGGCCACAACACGACTCCAGGCGGGCCGCATGCGGCCCGCGGGCCTCATGTTGGCCACCCTTGTTTTAAGACCTCCTGAATAAAAAGAAAAAAAAATTCACTTGTACGTGTTGACATCTAGTTTGCTTAATATCTCAGAATAGTGTAGATTAAGAAATGAAATTTGGCACGGTAGCTTGCATATGAGGGGCATTGATGCTATTAAATTTTTATGGTTAAAGGTAGAAAGGGTGGGGCGATAGGAGGAGATCATGTATCATTAACATTTACACCTTTTCATAAAACTCATCCCTACTTTCAAAATTAAGCTTTTTACCATTTTATAGTAATTAAAAATATGAAAAGTTTTTTAAAAATAAAAACTCATAACAGCCAAAAAGTTATGCAACTCTCATTGCTGGATGTTTTTTTGCTTTCATAACAAGAAAAAACATCCAGTAATGAGAGCATCATTAACTGTATTGGTGAGGCTCTGGTGTGAAATAAGTTCAATGTAGCCTTATATGTAATAAGTTGCATTTTTTTGGTTTATTCTTCTTGCTTTCTTCTCTGTAACTTATATGTTATTACAAATTGCAATCATGCTTAAATATATTACTTTGTACATCTGTTGATATATGCCTGCTTTATTGATTTCAAAAAAGCATTAGACTCCATAGACCAAAAGGCAATATGTGTAGTGTTTGAATCTTTTGGAGTGAACAAAAAAATAATAACTCTTCTACAGGACATTAATGAGAATGCATAGGCAGCAGTGAAAAATTTTGGAAGTCTTGGAACATGGTTTAAAACAAAGAAAAGTACCAAATAGGAAGACTTGAAGTCACAACTTTTATTCATAACTCTGCTAGAAAGGGCAATGGAATGCTTCACAAGTGATATCAAAGGCATACCTATGCATGGTCAAAGAATCAACAACCTTAGATTTGCAGATAATACTGTAATTTTTAAAGAAAATGCAACTAATCTGGAAAACACATTTAACAACTTAAATGTAGAATGCATAAGATATAGACTGCATATGAACTTAGAAAAGACCAAGACGATGATATTTGGAAGACAAAATCAAGATAAATGAACAAGAATTGAAAAGGCTACAGAATTTATATACCTGAAAAGAAAGCTGACTGAAAATCTAGACTATCTTGAAGAAACAAAAACAAGAGTAGCCAAAGGATCTGTGAAATCTCAGATTTTGCAGAGAAAATCTCTTGGATAAAGCTTGGGAAAGTCAAAACATCACAATAAAAACAAAATAAAAAATTCTGGACTCATGCATCTTTAGTGGCATACTCTATGGCTGTGAGGCATGGTTTTACACAAGAAAGCCAGAAGACGACTAGATGCCTTTGAAAGAAAATGTTATAGGAAGTTACTCAGAGTAGATTGGCATGATAAGGTCACAAATGACGAAGTCAATAAAAGAATCCAACCTGCAAAAATGCTATTCTAATGGGTCATCCAAAAGAAAGTTGGCATCTTTGGTCACATCTGTAGAATGAGTGACAAGAGAGCAATTAAAACAATAACACTTGGAATCATGGAGGGGACAAATAAAAGAGGCAGGCCACATAGGAGTGGATGGATGATGTAAAAGAATGGTATATAAAATAGTATTCAGAAGCTGGTTCACTGTGACCTAGATAGAGGGATGGAAAAGGATATTGAAAATGGCATCAGACTCCAACGGACACTGGTCCCATGGACAGCGTTGACATCTGTTGAATGCTTTTTGGTATATATCATAGGTAATACAATTTCCATAACTGCTAGTATACGAAGGGTGTTCAAAAAGTATCAAACCTTTATTTTTCTCATGTAAACCAATGATGCACGGGAGGTCTCTTTCGAAGGAGTTGTGGAGGGGACAGTCATGCACAGTCCTGAATTTTTTCCCGCCTGCAGGAAGCATCAGTCGCTGGCAGTCGACCTATAAGTGAGGATGTGTAGTGAATGCTCGTCGGATTCCACTAAGATGGAAAATGACTGAACAACATGAGCAACGATATTGCATCAAATTTTGCCAAAAGTTTGGCGATACTCAAGTGGAAACCATTCGTAAGATTCAGCAGGCTTTCAGGGATGATCCTCGAGGCCAAAAAAAGCGCAGCAGGTCTGCAGAAATGTCAAGGTCATGTTGACAGTTTTTTTCGACTCCCGTGAGGTGGTGTATTGTGAGTATGCACCACAACGCCAAACCATTCAAAGGAGTACTACCAGGAGGTCCTTCATCATCTTTGTGATGCTGTGCGATGCAAACGACCGGATCTGTGGTCAACCAAAACTTGGCAGCTCCGTCATGATAACACATCCCCCATTCTACGCATCTGATTCGGACCTTTGTTGCCAAACACAACATTCCTGTGGTTCGTCATGCTCTGCACTCTCCTGACATGGCTCCATGTGACTTTTGGCTATTTCCTAAGCTGAAAATGCCGCTAAAAGAAACCCGATTTTAGTCAAAAGAAGACATTATGCGGAATGTGACAGACCGGCTGGTGGCCATTCCAAAAGATGCATTCCAGCAGTGTTTCCAGCAATGGCAGGAGTGCTGGGAGAAGTGTATTACCAAGGAGACTACTTTGAAGGGAATTAGGGAATTAGTGACATTACCAAGGAGACTACTTTGAAGGGAATTAGGGTTTTGTACCTCAAAATCAATAAATGTATTTTTGCCGACCAAAGGTCCGATACTTTTCGAACATCCCTCGTATGTTCACTTTCTTCTACATAGTCTTCATATAATTCATCATCATCAAAAGTAAAAGATTCAATAATTTCTTCTTCCAATATTTATCTTATATTCATCTTTTCTCCCAAATCCATTTCTATTTTTCTAAATAATGCAATATTATAAACAACATACCACCTAGTCCAAACATCAATATGCATATGAATGCTATTTTATAGTGTATCTATATATATAAAAATGAATGTATGTCTGTGTGTCTGTCTTATGTCCTTCATGCATTACCACACCGTTTATCCGATTGCCATGAAACTTTGGGAAGTTGTTTAATATACTCTCGCGCAGGTTTGTGGCATAGTATGATTGCCATAAAACTTAGGAAAGTTTTTTAATACACTCCCGCAAAGGTTTCTGGCATAGTACATTTAACCCACGATAGATGGCGCGCGTTTATACGAGTGTATCGAGACAGTGTGTTCGATCGATTTCAAATTGTGAAGACCATTTCCCCCTATTTCAAAAAATATCTCTATATATGCATTTGTGAACTGTTATTTACGATATTTGTAATAATTTTTGTTTAATCACTTTATTTCAACTTTTTTT
>NW_019384330.1:802994-844317 GCF_000671375.1 Centruroides sculpturatus
TCGCGTTCGCGGCTTTTAAGTAATGCATAAACCTTCGAGGCGCGAGGCCCTTCGGACCGCGAGGCATAGGCGGTGGCCCACGTCGTCCATGCCTTACACCGCCCTTGGTCATAGAAATGATGTAATTTGAATATAAGTTATTTATAAATACGTATGTCAAGTTATATTTTTATTACTACGTAAAATATATTAAGAGTTTACGACCACTGTGCTGGGTGAGACGTTGTTGAAACAAAAAAAGTTATGCATTCCATTACGTACATAAACAGTGTCATAATTCGCCAAGTGCAAATCAGCAAATTCATAAAATTTTTGTTTATTTTGAACAATCCGGATAATCGAAAATCCGGATAATGGAGGTTCTACTGTATTTAGTACAGTACCAATTTGCTTTTTACACTTTTTGACAAGAATAATAAAATCATTATTGGAATTCAACTTTTTGACCTATATTTAGAAATATCTTAATAAATTTTAAGCCTGATAAAATGGGGTTGATATAAACCAGTTTGGGCTATAAGCAAGCATGTGATCAACCCAAAATTCTTTCCCTAAATGCATAAATTTAGCATCTGGAGTCAATTGTAGCCCAAGAATGAGTGAATAGGATGATTTCTTGGGTGTTGTAAAGATAATTTACAGTTTGGTTTAAATGAATCCTTGTAAAATTTTTGTTCACTTTATCGCATGAAAATTAACATTGTGAAAATGTTGTTTTGCTAGGGCAATGGCAAAATTTGCTTTAATGTGAGAATTTGCTTTATTGGTGTTCATTCTAAGACAAGTTGGCAGTAATGCGTTAATGTCTATCAAATGATATAAAACGAGTAAACTAATATGTCCTTGCTTCTCAAAAAATAAAACATTATTTTAAAAAAAAGCAAGTTTTTGGAAAATTCTTTTCTCATTATTTAATAAAAATAAAATTACTTTTACTTTTTGATTCACTTTCTTGTTTTTTTTTTTTTAAATGATAACATATTGCTGCTATCTAATGTTAATAATTTCTATCATAACATAGTGATCTATTATTATCCATTGTTATATACGGTATAGGCACAAATTATCTAATTAATTTATTATTATTTTCTATAAAAAAATAGTAGATGATACCAAAATTGTATGTTATAGAATTATAATTATACAAAGCTTAACTATTGCCTAATAATTAGTAATAATAGCTATCATTAAGTATTGCCTAACCATAAATTATATAGTAATGAGGTACTCATTTTGAATTTCATAAACTGATAATACTAATACTACTAATTAATACATTCTGCTAATTATATGTTATGTGAAGTTATGTTAGAAAATAAATTATTTAACTTTTTATAAAAACACAAAAAAATTTTTATATAGTATATTTTAAAAGTTAATTATGTAGATAATCTAATGCAGTAATTCACTAATAGTAATAATGAAATTTTTTTAAAATGAATTAAAATATGATAATGATATTAAAGACTGATTTTCTTGATTAAAATAATATAAACATAGATCTAGAAATAAATGCAACATGTCATGGAGGAAAAAAAAAAACAAATTCCAAATACAAGTAATGAATTACAAAATTCTGTGCACACAACTACATAATCAAAAGTAATTTAAAGACATCAAATTTTCAGAATGAGTAGAAAATCAAATATATTACTTTAAGTTTTTAATGGAAAACTTACTGCAATTGGTAAAAGACTTAATTTTGATATAATTCTACAAGTTTTTTAAAATCATTTAATATGCTTATATAATTCTTTTTGGATTAAAATGAAAGAAAGCTACTGAGAAATGCTTTCCTGAATGGTGGATCCTAAGTGTTTAGGACTTTTTAAAATTGCAATATTTTATAATTGATCAGTTTTTTTACTTTTTATCACAAATATACCACTCTTTATGATTGTTATATTTTTAAAATTTTTCCACAAAAGTTAAAGTTTTACATAAAAAAGATTATAGTCTGATTTTAAGTTAATTTATCAAAAATCCTTTTATTTATTGTCAGCTAGTTGGAGAAATCCATCAGCAATCAAATAAAACAAAAAAAAAAATAAGTTCAAAAACAGGTTTGAATGTCATTTATGATATCTAGGTCATACACATGCTGTCTGGAAGCTACAACCCCCACCTACTGTCACATAACACAATGCTTATTTTGAGTGGTACAGCACTTTACAGAAAGTTTGTGATTAGTTTATTCGATAAATAAAAATATTAAGAGAGTTTATGAAAACTCCATTTGAGTTAAACAGTTTGATTAACATGTAAACCCTATGATGGATGACCAGGGAAAGGAAATGACTTCAAGTAAATGCAACTTTTAAATTATCCCAGTTTGATTTAACCAGGTTCCACACTATCATTATTCATTTTAAATAAAGAATCCAAATTTCTAGAATTTCTGTATAAATTTTAAACCTACACAATTCTATGATAGAATTTTTGTTTTAAAACTAAATTATTAAATTTACACAAATCTGAAAAATATTTACCTTCCAAATTTTATCTAACTGATCAACAGCATCTTTAAGACCAGGAAATGCTGCAGAACCATAAATCATTTCTATGAATATGCAACCTACACCCCTGTTAAAATAAAAATGATTAATAAGCATAATTCATTTAAATTTATATCAATAGCTTTCATAAATTTAATTACTGTTCTAATTGAAATTAGTTTATTATTGCATATATCTTAGAAATTAAAATAATGTAGTAATAACTTATTTTAATAGATATAAAAATTTATTTTATATATTAATTACTTGGATTAAGGCTACAAAACTGTCTATTTCAATTTTGTAGGCTTTATAAAACATTTTTAATATATAAAATTTTTATTATTATAACATTTATTTATTAATGGATGTAAACTGTAGTAAAAATAGTTAAAGGTTTTTTTAATGTCAATTATTTGTAAAATAAACTTTAATTTATCTGAAAAAATATACAAACCATCTAATTTTTACAACAAGCATATAACAATGTATTAATATTTTTTTACAAATTTGTTTTAATATGCTTTCACTTTTATCATTAATACTTATAGGATCAATGGTGTAGCAAGATTTTGAAGTGAAAGAAAGCAAATGGTTAAAGTAGGTATCAAGTAAAACAAAATTTATGATAGAGGAGAATTCACTTCCTTATCATAAATCTGTCAGCAACTGGAATAACAGTTGCTTGTCTATTCCATACATTAATCCATTTCCTTTGGTTTTTTAAAAATGTTTTAGGATTGTCAATAATCAATAACAATCTAAACTGTAACTTCAGTATATAAAGACACTTAACACACCTTGCACACTTTTCCAGCAACTAAATTTAATCAAAACAGTTTTGATTAAATTTAGTTGCTGAAAAAGTGTGCAAGGTGTGTTTAGAGTCTTATTATACTAGTTTATACTCGATTATTTTGTTAATATAATGCTACTTTATTATTTAGTTACAATTAATGACTTATTTTAAAAATTATTATTATAGATGAAAAGTCTGATTTCATCCATGGAGAAAACAAAATTAACTTGTCTGGTGGTTAATANTTTTAGAAAAAAAATTATGAAAAATTAAATTAGTGTTAATATGTTTATATGAGAACAAACTGACAAGACTGTTGATGAACTTATACAAGCATTTTTACTTTAATATTTTAAAGCTTCTTCATATACACCAAACTTCACAATATTTTTGAATGAAATCCTAATTTAAACAAATTTTCATTTAAAGTTTTTCTCATAAACACATTAATACTATGTCAATGTTTTAAAATTTTTCCTGAGTCAGTACAGATAAAAATTTTCTAATTAGTCTGGAAACAGGGGGACCTAATTCTTGCATTTTGTGAAAACGGGTAAGATTGGCTATAATGTAATAATCTTAATCTTCACTATCATTACTTTTTGCCTGAGCAACGCCAGGCTTATCTGCTAGTAAGTATATAATTCATAAGATAAATTGATGTATTGATGATTTTTTTTATTGGAAAAATTAAATATAGCTTGTTATAATACAAAATTAAAACAAAAACAAAAGAAAATTTTAATATACCACATATCTAATGATGTTGAATAATCTGTAGAACCTAAAAGAACATCTGGTGGGCGATACCAGAGAGTCACCACTTCATGAGAATATGTTCTACTTGGTACAGATTTAGCTCGTGCTAGACCTATAAAAAAAAAAAACATTTCATAAAAAAAGATATTTACTTTTATTTAAAATTGCTCCATATGTAAATTCAATAATATATTAAAGAGGAATAATAAATCCTGTATTAAATTCCAAAAATATTTACATATTTATAAAAATTTTACATAATAAAATCTGACTTACCAAAATCTGCTAGTTTTAATTCTCCAAGTTCACTAATTAGCAAATTCTGTGGTTTTAAATCTCTAAAATATAGATGAATTAAATTTAGAACAATATATAACTATTTATTTGTAATAAATAAATTTATAACAGTTCACACAAATTATTGAAAAATATTGTTGACAAATTAAAATATTAGCTTAATTAAACCAGGCATGGCCTATAATAGTCAAACAACATTGTTTTGATGAGATTGGACCAAAACTCTAAAAGCATTGGATTTTATGGAGATTCTATATAAATCCAATTATATGTAAGACTGTAATATAAGAAATAAAATAATAGAAAAAATATCTGTGCTTAATTTTAGTGAGAACTTTAATATTACAACTTTTTAACCAGTTTTTATATTTAAGGGAATGTTAGATTCTCAAGCATTACTAAGTCTACTATTTGTAAAGGAAATCTGAAAACAATGAATCACTAATCCTCAGATGTATTACTTATAGCCTTTTAATTTTTATTTACTGGACATATTTACATTCTAAGTTATTTACAAGCCCATATGTTTAAGGATCTTGAAAGTATTCAAGCCACTGAGTCAGAGAAGCACAGGTGACTGCACCTGGAATAAAACTATAAGTATGAATAATAAAAAAGCTTAGCCATCATAATAATTGACAATACATCACAAAGATATTATGGAATTATGCTGTGTTGGTCAATTAAAGGCAATGAAAAAGGGAACATGTAATGCATGTCTTAACTAAACATGTCAGGAATAGAGAAATATGTTCAAACAAATCTGTACTTGCTGCAAATATGACAACAGTTACCATTCACCGAAGGTCATGTGAGAGAGACAGTGTGAAACAGAGTCTGGCAAAAATGTCTGTGAAGAATGTGTAAATATCAAATTGTGTGTGTTATTGGAAAAAACCCTCTGAGACCTTGAAGATGCTTCAGGATGGCTATGTTGATTCTGCCATGAAGCATTCTCAAGTTTATGACTGGTAAAAACACTTTCGTGAGAGACAGGAAAGTATCACTGATGATTTGCAAAGTGGTCATCTGTTGACATCAACGTTTGATGAAAAAGTGTTGGTTGTACATGAGATTGAGAGGCCAGACAGTCAGCAGTCAATTGAGCAAATCGCCAAGATAGCAGGAATTTCAATTGGAAGTTGTCATTCCATCCTGCATGATTAATTGAACATACACCGTGTTTGCCAACACACAGTACCACAAATGCTCATGGCAGACCTCATGAGATTTCTACGTCTAACCCGGTTGAAAGATGCCATCAAGAGATGCCACTTCAAGAATGCAGATGAGGTTATACAAAGTGCAACATCTGCGTTGCAGGCACTGTCACAAGACAACTTTCAAGGATGTTTTCTGCATCTATACCAAAATTGGCAAAAGTGTGTGGTTGCCAAAGGACAATACTTTGAAGGATACATTGCTTGATTTGTCAATTGTACACATACTTTTGAGTAATAAACCAATTCCAGAAACTTTTTGATATACAGATATACATACCAAAGAAATATCCTTTTTTGTAAAATAATGCAGTGATTTCAATTCTAATTTAAATTTTAAATTAACTATACAAATGAAATAAAACTATCTTCGGAGATTAAGTAATATATTATAAATCTATATAATAAAATATTCAGCATGTAAACAAGTAAGATAAAAGTTGGGCTAAAAATAAAATTATTAAAACAATAATTGAAGTTCTAATTAGACAATATTAAGTTTGTAAAATTAACATCTGTTCATTAATTTCTAACATTGTGACACAAATAAAATATATTTCCAGAACTTCAGGACATTATTTCTACACTTTTTCTAATAAAAAGTGTTATTGTATTGTTATCATAGACTAGTCTCTTTCAATCAGGGTTGGGAAATTTTTTTTTTTTTTTTTTTTTTTTTTTTTGAAATAAAACAAAAATACACGTTTTATTTAGAAATCTTTATTTTTTTTGTTTTAAAACAGTTTTATATTACATTATAAAACAATATTTTATATTAAAAAAAAAAGTTTATTTACTAAATTTATGTAATATAACATTTTCTGACTTGTGAGCTAAACATGAGTGTGGGAATGGGAAATTTTTCTCACTCTCATGAGTCATGAAAGCACGTGACACACGACTTTTATCACTAAGAGGAGATTTCCTGACAGCACATGCCAGTTAATACTGTTAGCAATACAGCTAATGTATTGTAATATTACTTGGATGGAAAAAGACATTATTATTATTATTATTATTGTTACTTGTTAAGTGAAAAATGAGTGCAGGAAGAAGGCTTGATAATATCTGGAACCAGTACAAACTAATTTCTGGAAATCCAGGAAAACCAGCATGCAGGGTGCAATTCAAAATATGTAGGAAAGAAATGGTTAGATTAGTCGCTAGTATGAAAAAACTTATTGAAGATAACCACCTACAGGATGATATACAGGAATTGCAACAGCTGGGTGAGTATTTTGAACCATTATAAGTTTAAAAATTTTCTATAGCTTGCTATAAAGTTTTACCTGAGTCATAACTCAATTTGTATCTATATAGATATTCTTTAGTTCTTGCCGGAGTTATCTCCATAGCGTTATGAAAAAAAACTGTCCTTTTCCAAAAATGTATGGGCTAATACATATACATTCTTATCTATGATCTATGAAAATTTTATTAATTACTTTTGTAGCAAGAGTTTTTTATAACATTTTATTAATTAGCATATTAATTGCCTTGTTGTTTTTTTATGAGAGTTTTTTTAATCAAAGTAATTAAATCATTCTAAACTTTTACCATTTTTACCATGTAAATGTCCTGGGAAAGCAGTCACCAGCTGTTCTCAATGTCAACTGGTTTGTAAACAATATAGACTGTATGTGTAAATTTTTACACCTGTCAAATGAAAGAATAATAATCTCTTCAGCTATATTTATCAAATACAGTAAAAGCATTTTTTGTTATTTTAAATGTTTCATATAGTTTTTCTATAAAAGCACGTTTTTTTACATCTAATGATGATATTACTTTTATAGTGTTCAAAATGACTTACAACAACTTGGGATCACTGGAGTCATGCAAGCAGCCAAAGACAGATTTGATATGACTATCACAGAGTATCACCTTTTAGCAAATCTTCTGGACCCAAGATACCAGTGTGTAAAGCTCACAGACAGTATGAAAGATGCTGCACTAACTCTGGGCCAAGCTTACTACCCAGACACTATGCCTTCAGTTTTAAAATACTTGGCAAAAACTAGCCCATTTCTGCAACACATGTTTGCAGAGTCTGTGTTAACTAATATCACGCCTCTTACATGGTGGCAGAATTGATGAACCTGTTTTAAAATTAGTTACAGAGCTGCATACAGCAGTGGCTTCTTCAGCGGGAATTGAGAGAATTTTTTCTACCTATGGACTTGTTCATTCAAAACTTAGAAACCGACTTGGACAGGAAAAGGCAGCAAAGCTTGTTAAAGTTTTCAAGCACTGAAACAAACACTACTGGCATTGTACATTTCTGAAAATAAGAAATTCTTCAAGCTGCAGAAGCCACTGCTGTCAATCCTGTTTTGGTGTTTGTACACGCAAATCTTAAAAATGCCATTGCATAAAGAAACATTTAAAAATGCTATATTTTATATTAAATAAAACATTCTGTACATTCTTGAGTCTTACACTGAAGTTTTTCTGTTTTGCTTTTTTCTTTTTCTATTTTACTATATCAAATGTTTTATTTCCAAAAAAAAACCATGTTTTAAATTTGATGCCTATGTTTTAAAACATTTTTTTTAAAATCATGCCAGCACTGCTTTCAAATAAATTAAAATCTAGTAAAACCAACCAACAATCAAGTGACAAGTGTCAATTTGGTTCTTTAATGGCATTTATTAAGCAAACCATACTGATATTTTTTTACTTCAATTAGACAAAAATAATATTAGTACACAGTAGTGATTCTCAACCTTTTCTTTGTCACAGTAAACTTTTAATAATTTAAAAATTTGGCAGCACACTAAATATAAGATAAATTTTAAGAAATTTTACTTGGTTAATTGAGGAATGTACCTATAATATGTTTTGTAAAAATAACATACAATAATAATTTTCAATAAAATTATTGTATGGGTTTCAAAGGTCACCTTTTCTAAATGCCTTGGAACTACCGGCAATTACAGGTAGGCCTCCTACAACGCAGTAGATATGTTCCTTGAAAATACCGCGTTGTGGGAAATCACGTTATAGGAGACACAAACTCAATACAAAAACTGAGATTTGGTTCTAAAAAGAGAAAAACTTGGCGTTTGAATGGTGTTTTTTGAATTTTTCAAACCAGCCATTGGTAGCCACGAATTTAACACTGGTTTCATCAGCTGACCAGTAGCGTAGCATAATGGGGGCGCCCGCCCCATGCGTCACTTTTAGGGGGCAGCAAAATTTCACAATAAATAATAATAATATCTTGTAAAAATTTGAACCATTTCATATCATATTTTTGTCGTACCTACGATTCGGACCGATTGAAATGTGCACGGAATTGTTCATTACTTATTCTGTGACAAAACTGAATTTTAGTCTTTTAAATTGAGATACCTAAATAGGGGAGCAGCGAAATTTTCCTCCGTCCCGGGCGGCTGACATCCACGCTACGCCACACTACTGACGACTGTCCCATTTGTTTTAAATAATCAAATATTTTTAAGGCTTTGTGTTTAAGTGCAGTTTTATTTAAAGGCAACCATTTCTTGTTCATATCTTCTATCCATAATATTAGCGCTTGTTCCATTTTTTACATTATAGGCGCTCTCGGACTAGCAACATTTTTCGCAATAATAGATGATTCGGATGTGACCAAATTTCTAATCTTTTCTCCTGATTGCTTAATTGACCGAATAGTCGACTCATTTAAATTAAAATGCCTACTAATATCAGCTATCTGCTCTTGATTTTTAATTTGATCCAAAATTTCTATCTTTGAAGAGTTATAAATTTCCTTTTTAACAACGGTCCTTTCTTTTCATTCGGCATTGTTATGGCTAACATTTTTTCAATCAGTTTTGAGGACAGTAAAAATCGCAAAAAATAACTTTTCTTCATTATGTTCTTAAAAATATACACCCAATAGAAGTTTATACTGTATTTTTGACCATTTTTGCTGTCCCCACTTATTGAAACAGTATAAATGATGGAACATTTAGTGATATATTTGAGTGTTTACAGTAACTGATGCACATCTGTCTAGAAACCGGTCTTTCCCTGAAACTTTCAAGAGAATAAATAACACGCCAACAGAGACAAACAGTTGTTTTCAAGGACATTTAGTTCTGTATGCCAAACTGCGGTTCGTATCACATGATCCATTGCGATTTTTCTGTTATGTGAAAGATAATTCGTTTGTAAATACCATAAATCGTGTTGTAAAAGTACTGCGTTGTAAGAAAATTTCCACATTTTTCCAACTGCATTGGAGCAAAAACGTGTTGTAAAGGTACTGCGTTGTAGGAGGCCTACCTGTACCTGTAACACTGGTTACAATTTTCAAACGTGCCCTAAAACCAATTGAACTATTTGTTTGACATCGCTCATGTATGAGTATTCGCAGTGGCGGTACACTTCAAAACTCTCATGGCACAGTGGTTGAGAATCACTGGTATACAGCATAATACTATTGTGAGAATATGGAAATTCAGGAGAGAGTCATTTTAATCAAAATAACAAGTTGAAGAAAAGATTAGAAAATTAAGAGAAATTAATATTTTTCAATTTCAACAAAGTTTCTAAAAAAACGAAAAAACATCTGATTTTGAATGGAAGTTGATTTCCTTTCCCAGGCCAACTCATGATGAGTCGAGTTTTTTCACATGTTACTGGAAAGCAAATATAAGGGACATTTTCCCGTCACTCGAGGTAGTCCGTCAAAAAGAGGTTTGCCATACTGAAGAAGAGAACTAGCCATATGACAGAGGCAGTCCGTTGAAGAAAGGTATTTCCATACAAAGAAAGATCTCGTCTTATGAAAGAGTACTACATTTGAAGTATACAAGAGAAGATTTAAAAGAACTCTCCTAAAAAATATAAGAAGAGAACATAAAGAAAAGAGGAAGACCCTCATATAGATACTGAAAGTTACGAAAGACCTGGAGAAGGTAATATATGTTAGATCGATGTGAACTCTCTCATGCGTTAGGTTTAGAGATAATCTTAGGTTAAGAACTACAATTAAGATTAGGTTTAGATTCATAAATTTTGTATAATTTTATATTTTGATCCATTAAATATTTTGATTTGTTATATAAATATGGCGTCTTTAATATTAACGTTAGGTATTCGTGAGTTTAGGGATAACGTGTGTTAATCCGTGTAAAATAAAAGTGATTAACTGGTGTCAGGAATCCTGACGTAAGGAAAAGGTGATTACACAATCATCAAATTTCGCTTTAAATTAACATTCAAACTGTAAGTCCCCCGCTCTCGATTTCCTTGAATTAGGAAAACCATTCTTTTAGACAAACAGAGGGCTATTCTAGAGAATAGTTGCCAATTAAGTAGTACAAGAGTCTTACCACTCCGTATCCACGACTGAGCCTCTCACACTATTTTATGAAATATTAATAGCTAATGCCTGTATAGGAAAAAACAGTTTAAAATAAAATCTGTTAAACACTAAACAGATTTACAGCATATAATCAATCCTGGTTTTCTGACGATGCTTTGTATGATAATTTTCAGTAGTCTTTAACTATTAAAAACATAGATAAAAAAATTAGAAGACTATGCTCCAAAAACATGTTATCTATTTTTTTTGTATAATTCTTTGATGCTTGCTATCACTTTTTTGTTTCATTAGAAAGGTTTTCTTCTGTTATAATATCTCTGACCACCAAAGAACAATAATTTGTCATCTTCCAAAACTTTTTAGTGTTTGTGATTTTTTATAAAATAAATGCATTATTTTTGTAATAACTATCAATACATTTCATTATTTAGTTACAATTAATGACTTATTTTAAAAATTATTATTATAGATGAAAAGTCTGATTTCATCCATGGAGAAAACAAAATTAACTTGTCTGGTGGTTAATATCTCAAAAGTTATACTAAACTCTAAAAGAAATGTGCTGTTTTCAGGTAAATTTATACAGCAAATTTTCTTTTATCTTATACTTTAGAACAAAATTATTTAGAACTGTTATGTAGAGAAATCAGTCACACTTCAACTCACATTCAGCTAACATTTAAATTACACTAATGGTTCTGGAAATCTAGGGGAACCAAAACAATAGTCTGGGGTCCACAAGTAAAAAGTTTCACATTTTCAACAGCTATCTTACTTGTAATGCAAATCCATCTTAATGTGTACCAGTGCCTCCTATCCCATCATTTTTAGAGCAACTGCTCTGATGCTGTACTTATTATCTTTCAATATTGTATTGTGATAAAACAATTCAACATAGTGTTGCACTGATGATACCAAACATGACCAAAAAACTTAACTGTACTTGCACTAACTTGTTGGCTTGTATTACTTTAACATTGTTATTTTTTTAAATGTGTACATTTGTAATATTGATGTATGAATAGTTATTTGATTTACCTTTTACACAGTCATTTCCAAAACTGTATTTTCCACATACTGTAATTCTTTCCTGTCTTTATTTTCCATGTAATTTAGAATTACATTTAATAATTCTTTGTGTTTAGAACTATCAATTAATTAGAAACATTTTAGGATGTTTACAAACTCTTAATTTTTCCCACAATTTCTAACAGTGTATAAATTGCACTATCAAAAATCACAGTCCAGTTTTTGGCTGTACCAGTATAATTGCATCAGGATAACAATGTAATTAAAAATGAGTACAGTCAGCTGAACATGAAAAATTTATCAAGTGCAACATGACTATATCAATCCAAAGAAAAGCAGAAAACACTAACAGTAAGCTTGCAACATTAGGGTTAAGGTAGTATGGATTTACAGTGACTTCAGTTGAATTGCTTTATATGTTTGCCTGTTACATCATAAAAGTTCTGTTGAAAATCTGAGTTAAATTTAATAGCTTTGTTTGTTATTTTTATATAATTTTTATTAATATTTTAGTAGTATTTAAGTTGTATTTATTATACCAGAAAATGGATCATTAGGTAAAGATTAGTATATCAGTAAAACATAAAAGCAAAAATAATTCAGTCATGTGATGATGATAGTGTCTCTTGTTTAACTTCAAAAATAATAAAGACACTAATGCAAAAATACATAAGTACTCTGCAAAATACTTAACAATACAAGTACTTGTAAATTCAAATGTTAAGGTTGAGAAAACTTTAGTGTCAAAAGTTAGGACATATTATGAAATGAAACCAGAAAACTTTGTCACCTGGACACAAAGCATAAACAATTTACTAATAAATTAATTGAATTTTTCAAATGAAATACAAGCAAATGGTAAACTTATAAAAAATAAAAACACAAAAACCTTACCCAATTGCAGAAAATTTAATTCTACCTGCTTAAATGATAATTATTTGAATGATGGAAGATAGACATGAAAGATTTAAATTTAATTTCATTATCAGACTATTAACTTTGTAATCAAATCAAAGAGATGCCTAACAATATTGAAAATAACTAATTGAATACATATGAAAGAGTAAATATTAAAAAAATGGTTATTTCTAACAATGCTAATTTACTTGTGTTTATTTGATATAAATATAACAGTAAAATTCATAGACATTTTTATTTTATAAACCTCTTCAAATTTGTTTTATTTCACAAACACTTTTCATTTATTTAAATGATTTAAATAATCTCAATGATTTAAGTCATTAGCTCAAGCATCATCCATACTAATACCAACATTTTGGCCAATGATCAAAATGTTGGTGTAAGTATGAATGATGCTTGAGCTAATGACTGGAACAGTTGAGTAGGATGGTCAGTTTCACTAAAAGTGAAGCACCATGTGCAATATGGACACATGGTTCTTCCATGCTGTCAGAAAAATGTCAAAAGTTAATAAAAATATTTGACAAAGCTATATCTATTCTAAATTTTATTAAGGCTTGACAAGTAAATAGCTAATTTTTAAAGTTTTCTGCAATGAAACTGGAAGCAATCATAAATAACTACAGTAGAGCATCGATTATCCGACTCAATTGGGGACTGGGGTTGGTCGGATAACTGAAAAAACGGATAACCGAAAAATATGAAAAAATACATTATTAGTATTGTATATTAGTATATCTCATGTAATTAGTATATCGCTATTAATTAACCTACTTCACGTTAAATTTTCATCAATGTTAAGCCTAACAAAAATTTTTTTAAAATAATAATCGTTGCTATTGTATCGTTAAAAATTAAAAAATTAAGCCTCGTTTAAATACTGGCTCCCTTTCATGGTTTAGCCATGTTGCCAGCTAAAACACGTAAAAATACTATTAAAGTAGCCAAGACATAGCCAAATATTGTAGTGCCACATCACTAGCGAACATTTGAATTTGCCGACTAGAACGGTCTGTTAACTGATGTGACGGTTAATCGGGGGTCGGATAATCGATGCTCTACTGTATTACACACTAAATTTTATTGGTTGTCTTGTGAAAATGTCTTAAATCACATTTTCACAATCATTTTCAAAACAATGATTGTAGAAATTTTTGAAGTTGAAAATAAAAGAAAAGACACAATCAAAAAATTAGATTTGTGGGAAAATCATCATAAAAATAGTATTTTTGAATCATTTCCAACCCTACTTGAGTATACAAAGCTCTGTAGAAAAGTTCATGATAATATACTTAAAAGTTTTACTGTACACTTGAAAAATTTTAAATAAACCTTTAAAAATAATCAGAAAATAAAAAAATGTGACAATTTCTAAACAGGATAAACTTAGAGCTATCATGTAATAGTTTCTTATGATTTGTTTTCAAACCAGTCTCCCTGATTTTTGATTATTAGTAAAAAATATTTATTCATATTTAATAGAAAAAGCCCTCTTATTTCCCTTCTGTACAACTTATTTTTGAACTTCCATGATGCTAGCATTGTGAAACTTGTGGCAAAGAATATTCATATGTACCAATATAATTATTTTTTAAGATGATAGACTTTAGTGTTGTGAAATTGCTAAATTAAGATTATTTTAAAATTTATTTTTATTTATAAAAATAATTTGTTTTTTCAAGATAGAATGTTAAATTGTTGTTATTGTATATCCTTAAGACTTGCTCCTTGATCCATCTGAAATGACAGGTGTTAGACTATTGCTTTAAATTTTTTTAAAGTTGCATTTTAAGATCTGATTTTCTCCTGAAGATGAACTGAGTTGCTTGAAAATGCTTGGAGTTTGTTTTAATTTTGGTATGTTTATTGACTCCAATAAAGCAGAATATTTTTCAGTAATATTAAATTCATGTTATTCATGTTTTCAACATTTCAACTATTCAAAGAAGTATAAACTATTTTTATACATAAAAAAAAAAAAACAACTAAATATTGAATATAAAATATATTATTCATAGTCTTATGTACATAAAAATAATTAAATTACCTGTGAAGCACATGTCTGTCATGACAATAAGCAAGGCCTCGCAATAGTTGGAACAGAAAAAGCTATGTAAATAAAAAATTTTTTTAATAAAAAAAATTAATAAAGCTAATTTAAAAGTTTTGTTGTTTAAAAATTTAAATTAAAAATTAAAGCAATTTAATATAATGCATGCTTTTACTTTAATTTACACATATATAACTAATAAAACAACAAACAAAAAAAAAAAATATAAATAAATAAAAGCAAGCATTGGAAATTACAAACTTATACTAAGATATTAATTTTTAGAAAAAAATCATATTTTCTTAAATGTCTGAAATATTTAAATAATGCTGGATTAAATTGTGCTATATTACTTATCATTTGTCTTTAATATAACTATTGGGTTTAAAATGTTTAAATATATTTAAATAATGGTATGAAACATTACACTTCATTCACTAATTATCGTCATTAAAACTTGTCTGAGAGGAAAAAAATCAAGAATTAATAAGACAATTTTTTTGACCTTTACAAAAAAGTAAAGGTAAAAAATTATTGTAGTATAAAAAATTTAATCATAAATAATTTACATTATTTCTCAATATAATATTTACATTTCTTAACAGAATTTTATATTATTTAATTAAATAAAAAAATATCTAAACATGTAAATTGTTAAACTTTTCATTTATTCTATTCATTAACCTGATCACATGTAGTATTTTTTAAAATAGGATCATATACATAAGGTGATTTTTCCATCAATATCTTATGCATAATTATGTTGCACATAACTGCCATTCCTTAAATTTGATAATTCTGAAAACTCCTGTAATGTGTCTTCTCTGCATGTGTAAAATTTCAATATCATACATTGTCCTTGACTGGGCTCTCATAGAGAACCCTCTAAACTTTGTTTAGTGTGGGCTAATGAGAAATAAGTTCAACTGAAAATAAATGATGAAATGGTTGGGGTGTTTCTCAGAAGGACCCGATATGATTTTTCTATATTTTTCAGGCGCAAAATAGAACTGTAAAAGCATTTAAATTATTGAAGGTCATAGCATTCCAGGCTACCTTAGAGAGACAAGCATTCAAGGTTGTAATAAGTTGTAGACCTCCATGTCATTACATAATATACAGCTGACAAATATCTATGTCATGATCAGGGAATGGAGAGTCAGCAGAGAAATACACAACTCTCAATTCTGTGTTTTTCAAAATTGACTTCCGTAAAATATTCAACTCCTTGACTCATGACTCTGACTCTTCATCCCTGGTCGTGACAACCTCTTGAAAAAATGACATACAATATAGACAGTAGAAAACAAATTAAAATTAGGTCAAGGCATGGATAGATGAATATTAAGGTATAGAAAAAATATGGAAGAACAGAGAAATAAGCATTGGGACCAAATGAAAAATTACAGAAACTTGCATACAGTCGACCCCCCTATAAGATATAGATACGTTCCAATTTATTAGGAATCCGATTTCTTACAAGTCATTCCAATCACAGCCCGACACGTGTCAAGTTTACGGACTACGGCTGATTGAAAGGTTTTCTTCCATAAAATTAATTGATTCTACACTAATCCGACTCAACATTTCCAAAATACGTATATTTTTTCGTAGTTTTATAGGAATCGTAATTATAGGGACCTAAATTATAGGGGGGTCGACTGTATTTTCTGGAGTTTTATATGGGTTTGAGGCTTAAATGATTATCAAACACATCACCAGTAGACTGCTAGCATTTGAAAGAAAAGGAATTGCTACAGAAATATCCCCAGAATAGGATGGAAAGCCAATATGAGACACTGAGATGTATAATTGTATTAAGCCCAAGAAGACAATACTTCAAAAGTGATAGACGGAAAACTTCAATTGTTTGTGCACACCTACTGAATAAATACAATAGGAATGTAGACTTTAGTGTTTGGAATGATGAAAAGCAAAATACAAACAAGGTAGACCATACAAAGAATAGGTGGATGACATAAAAGACTAGTGTCATGGTGAACTTCATGAGGTAGCCCACACTGCTTATGATAGAGAGAAGTGGAATGTTGTGATTGAAAGAGTATCAGACTTCAATGGGACCTAATCCCAAAATGTGCAATGATAACAATGAAGATATTAAAAAAGAAAAAAAGCTTAAAAGTGATACCATGTAAACCTTTTATATTCTTAACTTTTAATCTGAAATAGCCATGGCTGTCTATTTTATCCAATTTTTTTGGTTATCTGAGGCAGCATTGGTTCACATTACTGCAGATAATTGGGATTCTACCATAGTTACATTATATTTCATTTGATGTTTATTAGTATGTTTAAGTTAAAGTTTAGAGTTAATATAAATATTTTTATCTTTATAACAATGTCTTATTTTTGACTTTGATCACAACAATGACAAAAACAATTGTGATTTTGTTCAGTTAACATTAAGAAAAATTATGCCTACTCCATTATTGATAATGTCAACTGCTATTATTCTGTAAAACACATTTGTTTGAAATTGGCATTCATAGAAATTAATCAAATAATTCTCACTTCAATAAACTAATTATATATTAAAATCTGTTCCATAATTCTGTTTAAGATTTCATTTACTTTCAATATGATTTTATATAAATTGAATAAATGAGTTTCAGATTAATCATTCCTATTTTAAACTATAATCTATCCTTAATTTTTACTAATCAAGTCTGAATACTAAAGGTAAAGCTTTTTTGGCCTTTTAACACTTTTATCTAAGTATTAATAAATTCACAAACATTTTATATTCATTAACATACTGAGTATAAAAATGAAATCAGTATTCATTAGGAACATGAAATAAAATATAATTCCATATTTTAACATGTAAAAAATTTCAAACCTTTATATTTTTTGGATGGAGTCCACCTGGATGTTGTCCCAAATATTGTCCCAAATCTGTATGCTAAAATTTATATAATTATTAACAAATTATATAAAATGATATAAAATAAAATATTAGATTTCTATATTAAATATAAATTAATTTAAATTATATTGTAAAAATTATAATAAGTATGCTAATAAAATAACTTAGAAGCTACTTATGTTTGCTGTGGTTCTGTAGTTCAAATAATTTTGATATCATTTATAAATCAAGAATATAATAAAATTAATACTAATAAATATTCAGTTTTTATATAATCTTTTGATATTTTTAATACAATTTACACAAACAGTATTATCTTTATAATTAATTATCCATTAGAAATAAATAAATAAATTTAGAATATACTGGAAGAAAAGACTGATCTAGAGTGAGACTTAATCTTAGTGCTTATCGCACAGATGGTATCATTTGTTTATTACTATAAGTCAAATTTGAATTAACTATAATTTTTATCGCAATATTTTAATACTTTACATAATAAATATTTAGTTTAATTAAAAATTTACTATTCTTAATTAATATACTAATATGTTTTTATAATGTTTTAAGTCCTTTCATATTTGATTAGATTATTAATTTATTAATATAACAAGTCAAGAAAGTCTTGTTTATATGTCAGTTTTGTGGCAAACTGTCAAATTTAAGCCAAATAAGTAGGCATTTACTTTTCCTTGAATAAGTGAATGACCATTACAGAAGAGAGAAGACATGAGGTCAGATTTTTTTTCTTTTTAAAATTAAATTTAACTACTCACACTAGTTTACAATTCTGTAGATGAGCACGATTTTATGGTTGTAATTACATTATTGATCAAAAGAGAGATTTGGGAGCCATCTATATCATAAGTACTCAAGTTTGCCATTAGTTCAAAGAGTTTTTATTATTTTCCTTTCATAAACTGATTTGTGACACCATTTTTTACCATTGAGATGCTTTGTTTTATTTGTTCCTGACAATGTACTGTTTATGCTTAAAGTACATCACACAAACATTTTATTTGTTAAAAATTATTCCCTTTTAATTATTTGTTTGTTGTTTTCACATGTTATATTTGTTACATTGTAAAGTTATAATTTAATAGTGTTTGTTGTTATATTTCTTTTTATGACCAAGGCCATTTTACTCTAAAAAACATCAGATTCTATGTGAAAATGAACAAAATATTTCAATGCATGTATACAAAGTTATAAATATAAACAATATTTTATTTACAGAGCATTTAAATATTTTTTTTTAATTAATTTATAAGTAAAAGATTCTGTAATAAAACTAACCAAATTAAATGAAATATTAATTTTAAAATAAATTTTTAGACAATTTTCCCCATTTCGATTCTAGAGTACTTAAAATTTTAATTCTCCTTAGGTTTGCTAATGTATAAAATAAGAAATGAATTTAATTAAAATATAAAATCTATTAATTATCTTATTTAATAAAGTTTTAGTTAAATTAGATAGACAATGAATGAAATAATTTCATCAATTTTAAATATAATAATAAATATTTAATAATTTTTTATATATTAGCTTTATATAATTAATGTAATAGCTACTTCAAATAATTAAAAATAAATGAAATTATAAATTGTTTAAATATCAAACAGTGAATAATTTTATGTAAAGCATTGATAACATGAATTATCAGAAGGTAATTCAGATAATTAAACTTAATAATTGCTTTCATTTAATTTATTAAATATCAATGGAAACTTTATTATTGATTACTACTTTCTTTAAAAATTTTTGAACAGTATACAATTACTGAAAATTGCACAACTTTAATTTCATGACCATCTGTTCCTTATAACAAAATTCAGATTTCAATTTTATCAAATATTAATCCAGTATAAACAAATGCAATAAATTTTGGAATTAAAAACATATAAGAAATGAAAGATTTCTCATATTAGCACAAAAAATTTAAATAAAGTTTTTTGAAGTTATTATTATTCAAAGTATTGAAATATTTTTTATAGTATTTTAAATTATTTTAGTATTTCTCTTTCTTTTAAAATAAATAATTACTTTATTCTAATCATAATTGAAGCTTAATAATATACTAATAAAAAATAGAAAAAAAACAATCTAGACAAACATAGATGAATAATATATTGATTAATTAATTATCATATATTACAAGGAAAGATAATTTAACTCCAAAAATCAACAAATGCTTTAAGATTGATTATATCAAATTTTATTCGCTTTATTCCTAATATTTTGTTTTATTAATATCAAATAATATAATTTCCTGTGTATAATTCACAGAGCTAAGTTTTTGTTAACAAAAAATTTATTGTCATAATTTGCAAAAGTTTGCATCACTTTTTGCATAATTGTTTTCTTGGTGTATCAGCAATGAAACAATGTAATTTGCAAGGACATTTAATAATTAAAAAGTAATCACAAATGTTGGAAATAAATTGAACAATTCTATTTAAAGTACTTTAAAATTCAGAATTACAAAATAGTCAGTCCACAATACACAACTTCCCAATTTATGAAAGCTGAAACTAGTAAAAAAAAAAACACATTAAAAATGATTTTCAAATACAATCAATTGCCTTCACCAGCAGACAGTATAACAAATGTTAACTATAATACCATTGTAAGAACGCCAATTGGGGGGGAGATTTTTATTTCCTACCGTCAAAATGGTCTAAGGCAGCGCTGTCCAACTGGCGGCCCGCCAAATAATTTTTACGGCCCGCGAGTACATTTTACTATGAATAAATTTATGTTACTAAATTATTATTATTAATATTACAATTATTTTACTACCGTGTTTCCCCGAAAATAAGAGTGTCTTATATTAATTTTTGCTCTGAAAAATGCGCTAGGTCTTATTTTCAGGGAATGTCTTATTTTTTCCAGGAAGAAGAATTCACATTTATTATTGAACAAAAAAATTCCCAAGTCGAACTTAGACGAGAGTGACGTATATCCGGTGTGTCGAACTGTCGTCTTTTTATAGCGTCAACACCGGACTCGCTGACCAATTAGTGCTTACTGAACCGTAGCACTATGCAAATGTCATGTGGTTTATCAACCTTCTTGGCCCCCGAAATGTTTGGTGAAGAAAATATGGCCCGCGGGCTATGATAAGTTGGACAGCGCTGGTCTAAGGTCTACGCGTATGTGGGTGGCGGTTTTATGAGGCAGCAAAAGACAAGTCTTTTACAGAGGCAAACTGTTTATTCCGGACGATAATGCTTACATAAATTTTTCCATTGGAAAGGTTCTCAGATAGATGCAATCTGGTCCTGTGTTGTAGGAATTTTCGACAGCGATCTGGTCTTGCGTCGTAGGAATTTTCAGCGGCGATCTGGTCCAGTGTTGTAGGGGCCCCTGGACAATGTTGAGCAAAAAGTTCGAAGTCTCGAAAGTCGATGCACAAAAGATGAAAGGATGCACGAAAAAAAAATGGAGATACACGAACACAACAGAAGTCTAGTGGAAGTCTTAGTGGAAGCTTAGTGGAAGTCTCGTTGTCCTTGAAATTGGTGCTTTTATAGGTTTTTCGAGATCCGCTTCTTGCTAATTGGATAGACCTTACATCACCGTTTTCTAATTGGTCTTCCACCTGTCTCCAGGTGTAAATGGAGCTTCGTAAAGTTCGCAAGAAAGGTCAGCTGGAGATGGTTTATCTGACACCATCTTTTCAACTCTGATCGCATTTAATTGTTGACTATGACACCTACGCTCATTTTGATATTTTTTCTAGTTTCATTTTACTTTCCAAACTGCACCTTAACTTTTAATATTTTAAATTTTCTTCTTTTTATATCTAAAATTTTGTTTTTCCCATTATTGTTTATGAGCGTTTATGTCAAAGTCAAGTATTGCCGATTCAATACTTATATAATTTGCTTTCTTGATGATTGAACTTAAACTTTTTTTTTTTATATCTTTCTTTAGGGGGGCTAATTCCGGGGCCTCACACCATAATGGGTAATAAATACACTGTATTCAACAATAACTTTTAAGTTTAACTATAATTTGAATTGACCACAAGTCCTCAAAATTAAAAATAAAACAAACCTTCTGCAAAATTGTTCTTTCTGGGATTATCATTATAATCTCAAATTTATTATAAAGTTAAATTTAAAATAAATTAAATATATCAAAAATAATAAAAACAAAAGCAATTCTACACAAAAAATCAATTCTTGCTCAATGATTTTTGTTGGCTTTGAAAACAGTTGACTACTTAAATGTGACCATAAATTTTGTTACAGTAGATAGAACCACCTTTCAAACTATCCCAACTATTTTTAATTTCTAGTTCTTTTGTTCTTAAACAATCATCTTTAAATTTTGAAAAATCAAACAAAAATTATACTTAAATACATATTGTTCCATAAAGTTAAAAAAATGCTTACAAATAAAAACTAACTATTTTTTATAACTAGAAATGGTTTTAAATATGTATCCCATAAGTCATAATTTCTCATAAATGTTGTATTAATAATAAATTATCATACTTAAATTGTTCCTCTATAACAACTTTCTGAGTCTGTTCCATTGACAGACTTCCAAATTTCTCTGCCTCAGAAGTGACTTTTGTCACAACATCCTAACCCCTTATCAGAATCATATGCTATTAATTGTTATTATCTAAGTTAAATCATTTTAAGCTAAGCTTAAAAATATTTCAAACTAAGATCAGCTTGAATATGTTTATTGAAGGATTGACAGACATATAAACAACACTATATTCCATTCACAAGTAGATGTGGATAGTCCCTTGTCTCCTTTTGTTTTCTTACTGTTTGTGTCAGGTTGATGAAAATGATAACCATGTTATATCATATCAAGAATACTTAATGTAACAAAGTAAACTGATGTTAAAACCATTTTTTAATGTTGTAGAAAAAAATGGTCAAATTATATGAATTAGCTACAATTAGCGTAAATACTGTAGATAAATTGATTTTATTTTATCATTAATTGTAGTTGTTATATATCAAAAGAAAAAGCAAGAAAAATTTAATAATGCATTATATTTATTTTTTAAAACACTACAGATTATAGGCAGAAAATTATAGTAATCATTACATTCAATTTTATTAATTCAGGTTACATCAAAACATATATATTTAAAAAAAATCTACAAATAAGTAACTATTGTATACTGAACCATTTTATTTCATTTTATAACTACTTTAAATATTTTTGGAATTACAGTGGTACCTCAGGATATGAAATTAATCCATTCCGAAACTGAGATCATATCATGAAAATGTCGTAAGGTGAATCATTTTTCCCCATACGATTACATGTAAAACCAAATAATTCGTTCCAACACGAAAANTTTCAACTCTGATCGCATTTAATTGTTGACTATGACACCTACGCTCATTTTGATATTTTTTCTAGTTTCATTTTACTTTCCAAACTGCACCTTAACTTTTAATATTTTAAATTTTCTTCTTTTTATATCTAAAATTTTGTTTTTCCCATTATTGTTTATGAGCGTTTATGTCAAAGTCAAGTATTGCCGATTCAATACTTATATAATTTGCTTTCTTGATGATTGAACTTAAACTTTTTTTTTTTATATCTTTCTTTAGGGGGGCTAATTCCGGGGCCTCACACCATAATGGGTAATAAATACACTGTATTCAACAATAACTTTTAAGTTTAACTATAATTTGAATTGACCACAAGTCCTCAAAATTAAAAATAAAACAAACCTTCTGCAAAATTGTTCTTTCTGGGATTATCATTATAATCTCAAATTTATTATAAAGTTAAATTTAAAATAAATTAAATATATCAAAAATAATAAAAACAAAAGCAATTCTACACAAAAAATCAATTCTTGCTCAATGATTTTTGTTGGCTTTGAAAACAGTTGACTACTTAAATGTGACCATAAATTTTGTTACAGTAGATAGAACCACCTTTCAAACTATCCCAACTATTTTTAATTTCTAGTTCTTTTGTTCTTAAACAATCATCTTTAAATTTTGAAAAATCAAACAAAAATTATACTTAAATACATATTGTTCCATAAAGTTAAAAAAATGCTTACAAATAAAAACTAACTATTTTTTATAACTAGAAATGGTTTTAAATATGTATCCCATAAGTCATAATTTCTCATAAATGTTGTATTAATAATAAATTATCATACTTAAATTGTTCCTCTATAACAACTTTCTGAGTCTGTTCCATTGACAGACTTCCAAATTTCTCTGCCTCAGAAGTGACTTTTGTCACAACATCCTAACCCCTTATCAGAATCATATGCTATTAATTGTTATTATCTAAGTTAAATCATTTTAAGCTAAGCTTAAAAATATTTCAAACTAAGATCAGCTTGAATATGTTTATTGAAGGATTGACAGACATATAAACAACACTATATTCCATTCACAAGTAGATGTGGATAGTCCCTTGTCTCCTTTTGTTTTCTTACTGTTTGTGTCAGGTTGATGAAAATGATAACCATGTTATATCATATCAAGAATACTTAATGTAACAAAGTAAACTGATGTTAAAACCATTTTTTAATGTTGTAGAAAAAAATGGTCAAATTATATGAATTAGCTACAATTAGCGTAAATACTGTAGATAAATTGATTTTATTTTATCATTAATTGTAGTTGTTATATATCAAAAGAAAAAGCAAGAAAAATTTAATAATGCATTATATTTATTTTTTAAAACACTACAGATTATAGGCAGAAAATTATAGTAATCATTACATTCAATTTTATTAATTCAGGTTACATCAAAACATATATATTTAAAAAAAATCTACAAATAAGTAACTATTGTATACTGAACCATTTTATTTCATTTTATAACTACTTTAAATATTTTTGGAATTACAGTGGTACCTCAGGATATGAAATTAATCCATTCCGAAACTGAGATCATATCATGAAAATGTCGTAAGGTGAATCATTTTTTTTCATACGATTACATGTAAAACCAAATAATTCGTTCCAACACGAAAAACACACTCAAATTAAAGCTAAGTTGTACATTAAAAAATAACTATAGCAAGGAAAACACTGAAAAATGCATTTTGTAGTTGTAAATGTATAAATAACCATAATAGAATAATAATTGATTTTAAAAAATGTAGCTATATTTGCACTTTACCTTTGAGGATAGACGACGGTGGAGGTGTAAACTGGTGGCAGAAGAGTGGGAGAAGGGAAATGATAGTAAAACTTAACTTACATAATATAATGTAACAATAACTTAGAAAAATTTAAAAAATTAGTGTTGTTTTATATATATTTTTTTAAATTTTTATTCACTGCTTTTTGCTTTCTTTCCTTCACTTTCACCAGCACTTTCACTAGATAGAAGTCGCTTGGTAAAATATCTATCCAAAGAGGTTTGGCTTTGCTTACTTTTTAAAATGTTTCTAAAATGACTTAGGCAAATGTCATTACTTTGATCAGCAATACAGTCAGTGTGAACCTTTTTGGGATGTTTCTTTTCAATAAAATCAGTCACTTTCTGATAATACCTCAAAATTTCCTTTATTGAGTGATATCCTTCCACGACGAAGCAAACACGCGGACTGAGACCAATGAACAGAAGTGAATAAAAAATGGCACTGCAAACAAATGTAACGTCGTATGGTGAGTTTTTGTTCATACTGTGGTGTAAAATTATGTTCAAATTTCATGTTGTATCCTGAAAATTTCATATGCTGGGGCATTTGTATCCTAAGGTACCACTGTAGTAAATTCATCCAGAGGACTTTTAGAATTAAATTAATTTTTTAATTCATTGTAAAATTTCTAAATGTTTAAAATAAAGTAATAAATTACTTTTATTTTCTAAACTGTCTAGATTATTTTTTAACAAAAATAGTTAAGGAGTTATGACACAAGAAATGATTGTATTGAAGAACTTTTCATTTTTGAAATCAGAATAAAAATTTCTTCTAACTTTAAAATAAAAAGCATTTCAAACCTAACATATTATATTAAAAAATTATAGCAAATAATTTTTAAAATAAAATATTAGTAAATATTTAATGAATTTTATCTAATTCTAAAAATTAGATTTTCAATTATCAAAACCATTAAGATGAACAATTTGATATAATCAAATATCTCTTCTTCATTAAAAAACTGAAAAGAACCATCAAAATGCAGAAATTTCATCCCAGAAACAAATTTAATTTCATGCTTTATGAAAAGATATTGAAATTAGATAAAGAGCTAAAATATTGTTATTTTAAAGCTCACAACTGCTTAAAAATTTATATTTATTTATTTTTGCATGCATTAGATAAAAATAATATTTATTTCAGTTTTACCTAATTTGCTAAAAGTTTATTTAGTAACAAGTTTATAAAATTATTAAATATTTAATAACACTACATATTTGGTGTTTTCTAATTAAATGGTTATGTTATCTCACACAATCAATTATATTTTAATTTTGAACAAGTTTTATGTTAAAAAGTTTATAAAATAAAATATTCTCATGCAGAAATTTATAAATTTTAAGAAGTTTATAATAAAAAAAATTAAATTATAATAGTATACAAGTTACTTTAACATCTATTTCATATTTAATAAAGTTTTTTCAATATAAAAATTACAACATGAAATTTTCATCAGAGAGAACTAAACTTTAATCAAATAGAAAAGAAATATTTATAAAATATAAATTATTATTCAATTTCTCGAAAATTGAACTTGTAATGCTACTACTCAGAACTTTAAAATGCAGTACAAATTTAATTCTCAAACATCTTTACTTATCATTTTAACTCTTTAATTGGCCAAAAATCAGCTTAAACAACCTTTTTTAGGACAGAAAGAAACAAATTTAAATTTAAAAATAATTTACTTTCGTTCTTGCTTTTAAATTGAAATTTGTTTCTTTGTCCTGTAGAAGGTTGTTTAAGACAACAGAAAATATTTGAGAATTAAAACTGTACTGCATTTTAAAGGCCTGAGTAGTAGTAAATTATTATTCAAATATCATTAAAACAGTGTGTAGGGGAAATTAAGTTATTGTTTAATAATAATTTTCTTACACATTTTTAGTGATATAAAGTATTTCAACTTACAAGATTATTATTGTATAAATGAATAAAATTGCTGAAAATATCAAAAAATAAATATCGGTCGACTTTAAAATTATCTGTCAATTTATTCATGTAAATCTGTGACGAGCAAACCATTCTGGATGTGGGCTGCGAGTGAAATTTGTAGGTTTCCGAGAGACTAAATACATGTTTTCTTATGGAGTTTCAGACTTTAAGCCTTTTGAGTACTAACATATTCTATAATTGTCAGTACACTAGGTACTGAAGTAATACATGCTAATGATATGCAAATTAATAACTAGTAAACTAGTNACTGCCAAACGATCGCCTAAATATCGGGCTATTATATGGCTAATTAAATGATTAGAATAAAATAATTTGTCATTAGAGGTAGGCGTTAGGCGCCATCTCTTAAGTAAATTAATAATTAATGAGAGATGGCGCCTTACGCCTACCTCTAATGACAAATTACTTTATTCTAATCATTTAATTAGCCATATAATAGCCCGATATTTAGGCGATCGTTTGGCAGTTTAATAGATATACTATTCGGGCTTTGAATGTTGTTATTTATATATATATATAGCAAGCATTTTCATTTTTAATAAGAGTAAAATATTTATTAAGCATAATGGAACGCGGTTATTTTTTAATAAAGCATTAATAACAAATTATAAATTATCATACTTATAAAACAGAAAAGTTATGATTTATATATTATTGTTAAAAGTCAATAAAAACTTACCACAAATTCAAATACAAAAGTTAATGTTTCTCTAGTATGAATTATGTCATGTAAAGTGATGATGTTGGCATGTTTCAATCCTCTCAACAGTGAAGCTAAACAGAAACAATTTTTTATATATTTACATATATTAGAGATAAAAATTAAATTATTATGTAATATGATTAATAATTTGAACACATAATCCACAAATACAAAAATTATTTTTCATGATTAAAATCTAAGAAATTAGGAATCAAAATGATTTTTGTTTATCTTATGATTTTGAATCTTTTCATTTATCTTTTTTTAAAAGAAAAAAAACAAAGATGAATCAAAATCTGATATCAGTAATTTCATTTTTATGACATATATTGTAATCATCATTAATTTTGTAAATTTCAGTACTATCACAAAACAAACCCCTTGCAGTTAAGTTTGGTCAACAGGTTTGTTTCATGTAATATTAACTTCTCATATGTGCATAAAATTTTTTTCCCTAACCATTGTTTTCTCTTTTTATTTGTCCTTTATCCTATTAACCCTATGGTAAAGTTCAGTCAAAGGGTTTATTTTGTGATAATATTGAACTTTACAGTTTTGACATTAAGTTTACTAGTTTTAAATTTTATTTATATTTTAAATTTGTTAATACTTCTCTTATTTATTACAATAAAATTTGTCTAAAATGAATCTCTACAAAATGAAAAAGTGCCTAAACAAAAATTCTCAAAACAGAACAATTTACTATGTAACATACTATTATAAGCTGGAAATCTGCCTAATACAAAATGAAAGCCTTTTAGCAAATCAATTGCATAATATAACCTGAGTAAAGTGAAATGTTTCAGCATAACAGCAGCTAACTTGTAGGCATGGGACATGATTATTTCTCTGTGACAAGAATTATATCTATCTTCATATTTTGCTTTGTAAAACATTTACTTTAATTGTCTGAAAAGGTAGCTGTAATAATATAATACTGTTGTTTCTCTCCAATCTTCTGTAATTATAAAAGTTAATTTGTTCTCCAGGCATAATGAATACAGTAGAGCATCGATTATCCAACTCAATTGGGGACTGGGGTTGATCGGATAACTGAAAAACGGATAACTAAAAAACATGAAAAAATACATTATTAATATAGTATATTAGTATATCCCATGTAATTAGTATATTGCTATTAACCTACTTCTCATTTAATTTTCATCGATGTTAAGCCTAACAAAAAATTTTTAAAATAATAATCATCGCTATTGTGTCGTTAAAAATTAGAAAATTAAGCCTCGTTCAAATAATGGCTCCTTTTCATGGTTGAGCCAGTGTTGCCAGCTAAAACACGTAAAAATAATATTAAAGTAGCCAAGACATAGCCAAATATTGTAGCGCCACATCACTAGCAGACATTTGAATTTGCCGACTAGAACATGGTTAACTGATGTGACGGTTGATCGGGGGTCGGATAATCGATGGTCTACTTAAAAACTAGTATTTTTTGGAGAAAAAATATCATATACTAAAAATCTAAAAATGTAGTTACTAAAAAATAATTTGTTGTGTCTCATTTTTGTAAATATATGTTATTGTGCAATTAATGTAAAACATTTTAGGAAAACCATTTTCCTTCTCTCTCTATATCAGATAGAGAAAAAAGCAACTAGCTCTAAAATTTTTAGAAATAATCAAAATTCATTATTGTATTACTGATATGAGATACAACAAAATTAATTTCAAGAGTAATTAGATTATTTATTATTATTATTTATAAATAAAAGCAATTTTTAAATAAAAATTGAAAAGTTCTATGTTAGTCTACCTTGACAATAGTTAATTTAATTAATTTAATGAATTGAATGTAGCCTAGAAAACTACACTAAAACTACTTAACCCACCTCCCTCTACCACTACTCTCTTCAACCATTAACATTTTTATTTATTTATTACCAAGTCCAGCTATAATTGATAGAATTAATGTGAGAAGTCTTCGTTTTAAGGCCATTTAAAAAAACAAAAAATACTAAATTTTAAGTTAACTAGGAATTTTACGCTAAATGCAAACAAAAACTTGAGTGTAACAAAAAAAATTGACAAGATGAATTTTTTTGGTATTTTTTTCGTTTTTACCAAGTCGAAATCTGTAAGAAAATGTATAAAAATCCTATACAGTTTTTTAATTTGCAGACCTATGTTATGGTTCTCTGTTGTTCATAAACCAAATTTATGATTAAAAATCAACAATGATATGATTAGAGTTCAGCAAAGCTCAGCTCATCTATTTGAAAATACTGAACTGACCTGAATGGAAGTGTGTTGCAGCAAAGCCCATTTTCGAAATTAAATTGCATCTGTAATGAAAACTGTTTATCTGCTATTATGTTGGATACAGTATGTTGGATACATTTTCAGATATATTTCAAATATTTATATTCAGATTTTTCTCTCTTACTAAAATGAAAGAATTCAAATTAAAAAACTACTTGAGCATTAAGCAATTAAACTATAAACATTTTTAAATTAAGAGAATTATTAAAAGTAATAAAATGTAACATTTTAAAATAATACAAATAACAATCATTTTCATAAAACATATACAGTACATTCCTGATAATTCAAAGTGATAGGAGCAAAGACTACTTCAAATTACAAAAAACTTAGAATAGGACCAGAGCTGAGCTGTGATTCTGGATGCTAGCTGAAAGCTGAGCTGACCATCAAAATCCTGAATAGACTAGGTATTATTGCAAAACACACAAATATCATTTATTCTAATAAACATCCCAGCTGCAAGATAAAAAAAGTTGTAGACAGCATCCTCTAATAGTAAGTGCACTGTCTATTGGAGAAAGATAAGACTCATTTAAACTGAAAAATTGCACATTCTACTCTGACACTATACATTGCAATGATGTGCAAGTGCATTGAATGATATGTTGTTTTTCAAGTAATAGTTAAGTTAAAAAGTTATAAAACTTATTCTATTAATAACTGCTCTTGAATAATATTTGCATAGTATAACATAGTAGAAACAAGAAACACACATATATAACATATTAGAAAATTTTAAGAACATTTGAACTGTTATAATCTATGTTATGTTTGAATATTCGAATAATGTTTGAAATTTCCAACACTTTTGCAAGAAATTTGAGATTAAAAAATAGCCACAAGCTGATGTTTGAATTTTCAGAGTTTTTATTTTATTCTATTTTATTGCTTACTGCTGCCAGCTTTATTGCTAGCTACAGTGGCAAAATAATACACATTCAACATCCAGCACATCAACTCCATTCTTATTCTGGAAAACACTACAGAAATAAAATTAATATAAATTTAATAACAGAACTTGTCATTTCATAACTGTAAAGAAAACAACATAACACAAATGTTGAAATACAATGAACAGTGAAGATTGGTTGGTTAGTTAGATTTTTGGCACAAAGGCCTCCTGACCAAACTGTATCAACCTAGTGTTAGATGTATAACCAAATTAATAAATGATTAAAAAATATACAATATGTATAAAAACCAAAAAATAGGATAAACAGTAATATAACAAAAACATAGGTTAAGTCTAAAAAGCTAGGCAATAAACCTCAACAAAGATGTATAATACATTAAAGTTGCATAAACCACCTAATCATATCTAAAAATTGAAAAAGATACCTGCTAAAATCTTTCTCAAGAAAGGTCTTCATTTAATTAAAATGCTATGAAAGGGCATTGTTAAAAGTTAAAAGTTGAACAGTCAGTTAAGATGCGTTTGATTCTAAATATCACTTATGGTAGCTGCTATTTCGTTGCGAATGTGTTTGATTGTCCAGACAATATTGCAGTTTAGTATCGTGGCTGAGTCTCTCCTAACAATAGGTAATTAAGTGAAGAGGTTATTACTTATATATAATCATGTCAGAATGACTTCCTCTCTTCCATATCAATCTTTAATAAGAAAATATTTCCCTAAAAAAAAGGTCTGAAGTCAACACTGTACATGGAAGACCCTAATTCAAATTTTCCTGGGCTCCATGAAGCTAAAATGTGCCACTAAACTTTTGGCTTGTTTGAAGAACAAAGATATATAAAGTCAAAATAATTTTTATTTTTACAAAAGCATTGTGTTGATTTAATATTACTTTCCTGGCTGTTATATATAACAGAAAAAGTATGATGATTGGTTAAAAAATGACCCTGCAAGATTCTTACATTTTTGGATTCAGGGGAACCATGAAACATCAAGAAATGCAAAAAAAGTTAAGGTTTTTTTCTCTATGTACAGATGTTTGTGTATACGTGGGGAGAACATGACTTTGTTCATCCACTTTGAAACTTAATAATTCCTGTGCTTTTAGTTAAAAATTTCTGAAATTTTGCAGGGAAGTTTGGGTATTAGGGGCATTAATGCTATTAAATTTTGATAAAGGTTAAGGAGTGGTGAGATAGAGGGGAGTCCTCTGTCATATTTCAAGTGGAGTTGAACTTAATGAAGACTTCATTCATTATCTTCATTTACAATTTTTTATAAACCTCATTTCTACCCTCAAAATTAAGATTTTTGCCATTTTATAATAATTAATAATATAAAATGTTGTTAAACAAAATATGATAACAGAGTGGAAAGATAGATGGGGTCACTTTTCATATCTCGAATGGGATTGGACTTAATGAACATTTTACTCATTATTAGTATTTACAATTTTTTTTTTATAAACCACATCTCTACCCTCAAATGTAAGCTTTTTTTGCCATTTTATTAGAATAATAGTAAAAAAAAGAAAATTAAAATAAAGTTTCATAACAGATAGTGCCACACACAATTTAAAGTTTGGCCAGGAACGTTACGCAACTCGTAGCTGTAATTTTTTTAAGATGATGTATCTCTCGAAGTGTACTCGAAGCATTGGCATTGCTTTTATTAAAGAGCTTCACAACAAGGGCGCGTTCAAGTACGGTTTATGACCATCGCTGCTGATCTGCAGTAATACGAATAATATTTCACATACATACTGTTACATATCCTTCTAAATCATTGAATAACTTAATTACGATCACCCGGTATATTCAGAAATTTAAATAGAAATATCTGTTATAGCATAAAGTATTCATNTAGGGGAGACCAGGACAAGTTTGGCACATTAAGCATTACTTAAATTTTGTGTAATAAATACTGCTGTAAACTGAAAAAAAAGCTTTGTTTATTGTCTACTAGAATGTTACCTTAGTATAGAACTGGTAAAAATCAGTTTGGAAATAAAAACTATTAAAATAATTATATTGTTGCCGAAGTTGCCCCTGGTATAGGGGCAACTCCGGCAACAGTAATGGGGCAAGATAGGCAGGTATGTAAATTTATGTTATTAGCAATGTATAAGTTGGAATTCACTATTAAAACAAAGAAATACAAGTTTAAAATCTATTTAATATTATTACAATGAAATGCAAGTTCAAAGACATATATAAATAAAAAAAATGCAAACACAAATTAGTTACAAAAAAAATCAAACAGATAATAAATGAAAACATCCTAAACCAATGTAAAAGCAATATAAAAGCATATTGTTTATTCTCTTATTCTGTACACATATCACAAATAAATTGAACATACTCATTTTCTACATCAGTACAGTCCATATGAGCCCAGAGTTTACATTTACAGCATAACTTCCTGAGTAATGCCATATTTTTCATTGCAATATATACAATAAGTATTTTTACCATCATTTTCCGGTTCTTTGGGACTTTTTTGCCTCTTTCTTTTAGTTTACTTTGAATCCGGATTCTCTAAAACTGTTCCGTTCTGCAATTTCCAAATTTTTTATTTTTATCCTTGGCTTCTAATGTGGCTTTATGTTGCCAATCTTGCCCCACTAGTCATGATTTCGAAACATTAAGTACAACCCTGAGAACAGAGTCCCGAGCCATGATCTTGCAATGTGAATAAGTTGAAGTTTTATCCTTCTAACAGGAAAAGTAACTTTCATTATCATAGAATTATAACAAAACATGCCAATTCTATATAAATGGAAGCAAAATATTATATGGAATTGAACAAAAATGAAAATTTGCTTGATAATTCAACTACACTTGTTGGAGAACAATACAAACACTACACTCAACAAGCCACCAATAAAACTCAACTGCCTAACTTATAACCAGAGTCTCCTTTTATTTTATTTCTGAGAAAATTGGGTTGACGAACCTGCCCCGGTCTCCCCTATATTTAAGTCATAAATTTATGAGTATGATGGCTATGCTGAAAGTTTCCAGATATAAGAAAAGTATATATTATAACATACAACACTGAAGTTTGCTGCATTTAATAGATTAATTCTTGTACAATAGATGAGCTGATAAATCAAGTTGCTCTTGAAAACTCCTTTCATTCTGAAAAAACAGAAAATATATTTGGTACAACATATCAGTCATTTCTAATAGAGCTGACTCCAAAGCATTTCAGGCAATGATTTTAATAATCTTGTTTAAATGAGGTCTAATTATTCCAGCATTTCAAGACAGTTTCTTAAATTCTGCTTAGTATCAAGAATTTTGCAAAATATGCAAGTATTTTGATGGTTTCATGAATTGTTATGGCAGAATGTCTATCAAAGGGCAATGTCAAAAGTAGGCATCCCTCAATAGTAGTAACAGAAAGATTATATAAACTGTCAAGACTATGATAAGAGCAGATCCATGTTTAACACAAAGGCATAGACATCAGATCATAGTAATGCATGATTTCTTATACAAAAGGCTGTGTCATATTGATGTATTCCCTTTCAGATTAGCACGAGGCTAATGTAAACTGGAATTATATAATCCAAACATTTGAAAATGGACAATCAAAGCATGTTCAAGAAAATGAAAATAAGATATTTTAATGCATCTTTCCACAGAAAATAACTTTCACTATTTCATTCATCTATATTATTAAAGATTAAACAACATAAAAATTTAGAAATGTCTCTTACTTGCTATATCCTTTGTAAACTGTAGCATATGATCCTTCTCCTAATTGTTCTAATTTAATGTATGCTTCTGTTTTCCCAAAAGTTAAATTTCCCTATTAATAACATTTAAAAATTAATCAAAAAATATATTATTATATTCTTTAAAGAAAAATTGTTACTTAAATTTTTAAATAAAACATCTATCAAATTTATTGAAATATTTTAGTTTTTACAACTTATATTTTTAATGTAAATCTAGCTTTAATAAGAACTGATGTCCAATCATTGAAGTAAGATGCATGTAGTTACATAGAGTTTTCCATATAAAACTAGCTTTATTCACCAATTTATTAAGTTATTGTAATCTTCATATTGAAAAATGCAACAAATGCAACAAAATCTCTTTGTAAACTTTTGTAAATAGTCTAAACTTCAAATTATGAAGAAAATACATCCTGAGTTATCACAAAAATTTATTTTTTTAACAAAACATAAAATCTTGCATAACTAATGTTTTGCTGTTTAAGGTGATCTAGTTTTATTCAATCAGTGAGTGGGTGTCAGTTTTATGTGTGGGATATCTTGTAGCATTTTCTTTTATATATATATATAAAACATTAATAATTATTAATTGCTTAATACATTCAATTTAAAATTTCTCAATAGAATACCTGTTTTATAAATTTATATGCTTAATAAAATATTATATGATGTAATAAATTAATAATAATTTGATATTTTAAATCAAAATTTAATTTTTTAAAGTTGGGAAAATGGGTAAACTTGTTATTTATTCAAAATGGTACCAAGAAATACTACTAGATCAAGGAAACCAAACAGCTTCAATACATATAAAAATTGGTTTGGAAAGCTAATAAAATTTCTGGTTATATATATATATATATTTTAACAATTACATAATCATTTCTAGAATAAAAGTTCAAAAAGTAATTATTTTGTAATAAATTAATTTTCCAATTAACTAAATACATTTTGAAAACCTATTTCAAACAAAAATTAAGCATTTCAGTAAAAACTAAATTAATAATTTGATTGTACTATAAATATCAAATAATTTTATTACTTATATTCAATTATTATTATAGTTTATTATTTATTAAAAAAATTAAAGTATAAACCTTACTATGTGAAATATTATTCAGTAAAGAAAGTAATAAATAAATACATATATTTTAATAGTTTATGACAGAGTATTTGGTATATTATTGAGGAACAGTTTTGGTTCCTGAGAACTACATAGAACCAGTCAGATAATATGTTTATTTTCCTCCAATTTTATTTATTAACAATTAGTAATTCCTATTTTTATTATTAAAAAATAATATATTATTACTGTCTCAAAATACTTTATATGTGAGAAATATTACTATGTGTAAATATTAAAAAAAATTCTTAGTCAGTACACAAAGTTCTTATCTTTAGAACTGACATTTAAATATAATACAAAACTTTAATGTAAAATTCTGTAGCCAAAGATCAAACAGAATAAATTATTATTATTCCATCAATTATGTGAAAAATTATAGGTTGAATTTATTGTGCTTTGGAACTGTATTATTTTCATATTGTCTAAAAATGTTATCACAAACAGAATAAAAATTATTCATGAAGATTTTCTGTCATTTAATGCTTTTCATTCAATGGCAAATATTATTATATACATTACCTTGATTATATTAATTTAAACAGAGATACTAAATTATAAATACAAAGAAAAAACGTGAATTGACATGTGCCAGAAGTTTTATCCTCCTTTCTAAGAAACTTCTGTCAGATTTTTCCTGTTTAGAATAATAATTCATAGTGTAGATACATGTATAATTTTTAGTAAATTAAGAAATATTCATTTATATGAAATAATAATAAATACAGGTACTATACATACAATATAGCTGATAACATCAAAAATGGCTTAAGGCAACTATTGCATCATTTTAATTTAAGTAAAGAAAAACAAACAAATGAATAAATTTTAATTATTAATTTATAATTTTATTTTCATACAATCATTATTAAAATAATCATAAATTTATTAAACAGTCATTATATATTCCATTGTTTTTATTAAATAAAGCATTTGTGTTTCATATTTCGCAAACAATATTTCAAGCACATTCAATTTTATTTGACTTTTACAACTAATATGTTATTTATTTCAAAGTAATGTTTTTAAATTTAGAATTTTGTAATATTTGTTAAATAAACTTATTTCGAAACTATTTTAAGAAGCTAATCTTAACAATTATACTTTAGGAAATGTCAAAAATTTGGGAACATATAAAAAAATTATAGAATGACTTATTAATAATATATTTTTATTATTAAAAAGTAATTCCCAAAATAATAAAATGTAACATATATAAAGAAAGCAGATGAGACAGAAAAATGTATTTTGGTCCTAGATGAGATCTAACATATTCTTTGGATTCAAGCCAAACATTCTAATCAATTCAGTTACTACAATATTTACTTTGTCTTTATGATTCTTCAAAGTTAAAATTCTATTAAAACAATAGGAAAAGTATAACATTAGATGTAATTATGACTCTTTAGTCAATTTCTTAGAAGTTTTAAAATTATACTTTATTAAAGTTTAATAAAATTAATAGAAATAATTTGACACATCACAAGTATTTTTGAACATCCATTCATTTTCAGAAGACAACTTAAAATATTCATAATTTAAATATTCAAATATTGTTAAACAACTACTCTCAAGTATAAACAATCTATCTAGATAAGACTTGTTGCTTTTCTTCCTATTACCAACAATCTTCTTTTCATAATCCATTTCCATGAAACAGACAGTGATGCTTCCTCATCCTCATTTATCATCACAGTTTCACAATTCTCCTGAGAAATCCCTATTTTTTTTCTTTGGTCAGTCATAAAGCAGTTTTCTCCTTGTCTCATACCAATTCTATCCATGATTTTCTTAACATTTAACAAAGGTGTTAAGAAAATCTGTTCATCAATCATTTTAGAAAGCTTTCTATTAGTAAAATCAAAATAAATTTCCCTGCCATTATTAAATATTAATTAAAATAAGATTGGAGTATATATTGCTGTTTAACATTCCAGCAATTTCTTTATCACTCCTGATCACCTGAAAAACTATAATTTTTTTTCTTTAAAAGCAAATTTTCTTTAAATTTGTGATTAAAATTGTGATTAAACTTTGTTACTAAAAGTTTTATTATTATAATGAATTGTAATTATTTCATAATTTTCAATTTTTCTTCTAATATTCAGAAGATATGTTTCACTCTATTTTCTATTGAAAGCAGTTCTAATTTATGTAAACAATCTACTTAGTTCTTAAGTTTTAAATAACTCAATTTCAGTATTAAACCAATTAGAACAAATATTCATTGTCCTCAAAATTACAAATTAATGTGCAAAGTGGTATAAAACTATCACAGTGCTTTCTATGATTTTGAAAATGAGCAGAAATATTAAAATAGTATTTAGATTTCATAATATTTTTATTTTGCTATTTACTCATCATTAAAACAAGTATGTGAGGCACAATACTAAAGGATACTGTTTGAATCATATCTAATGTAAAAACAACATTTTCCTATTCAAGTTTTTATTTCTCTGTTTAACAAATGAATATATAGTTTATGTTAGAGTTTATACAATCAGGTGTTACTTGCCTAATGAATTCAGCCTTTTGGTAAATATACAAATACTGCTAAAATTATAAAAAAAAATTTTCCAGAACATTTTTGAACCAAATGGAAACATGTGTAAGGTTTTCCTGTCTAATTAATTGACAGGATACAATATCAGGGACCAAAAATTGAAATTTTATAATAACTAAGATCCCAGAAATTTTTTTATCAAATATCCTGATATATCAAGGACAATTATAGACATATGTAGAAAGTATTATTGTGGCAATAAAATGTTTGTTTAATTCTGCTGAATCATCATATGATTTCATCTAATTAAATTGATTTAAAAACTGCTCTTTATTTGAATTATATTAATGATTTAAAAATGAAAAAATCTCTTGAAAAATGTTTAATCACAAATAAATTTGAGGTTTTTAAAACTTCATATCTAGTTAATATTGTGATGTCAAATAATTAATGCTAAATTCATAAAGTATATTTTTCTGAAATGTTATAAATAATATTTACTTAAATAAAAATATCAAATTTTAATAGATTTAACTTAGTTTAGTAAGTCATTTTTGTTACAAAAAACAAAATTCTGTAATAGCAGCAAAAAAAAAAAATTTTTTTATTGGCGGCAAAAAAAAAAAAAAAATACAGCATAACTAGTGTAAGAAAAATTTGCTGCATTTCAAGAACTCAATTTATCTTGGATTGATATCTTGATATATTTTAAAATTCATTCCAATAAAATACATATGACATTATAATAGATTTGTAGTCATTCCTCCCTCTCAAGTTTATAATTGGGCTGCAATTTTTAAAATGCAGACCTAGGAAAGCATGAATCTCTCACCGAAAGTTTCTTGTTCGTTTTAGGATGAAAATCCAATAACAAATAACCAAATTCCTTTTCTGTTGCTTTTTTATATGCATCCATAAAAAAATTACATTTTCCTGTGAAAGCTTGCCACCCCAAACACAGATTCCCACTATTGTCCATCTGTGCCTGTCCTTCCTTAATCTTGGGAACAGAGTGAGTGAGAAGAAAATCAAGGCCAGACATAGAAAGCTTAGAGACCAGAGGTCCCACTTAAGTATGTTTGAACTTCCAATTTGGACCAAAAGGCATATGATTTCTTAAATTAAAACAATGATTAAAAATTGAAGCTCAGCATTGTCATGATATCACAATAAGTAAACAATTATCTTATGATTAGTCTTATAATAGACAGAAAAAATAATATATATCTTATTAATACTGTAATGACCATGCAAAAAATTTTTTTCTATATTTCACAATATACAACATGAAGATAAAACATAAATCATCTTTAAGATGACTGACAAAATATTGTTAAACACACATGCATGTAAAACACTCAATGCTGACCTTTCTTTGTAGGATTCAACATCAGTTACTTTAATTAATTAACCAGCAGTAAAAAGTTTTTCGATACCAGCCAAGTCCTAGCTGTATTCATAGATGGAACAAAGTGTAAAGTCCTCTGGTGGAAAATCAAGATACTCAACAATTTTTGCATAATTATATCTTTTCCTAGTATTATTTACATATTAATACTCCACCAGAAGACTTTACACTTTGTTCCATCTATAAATACAACTAGGACTTTATATATTAATATGTAAATAATCCTGGAAAAAGATATAATTATGTAAGATATATCTTTATGATTATTCAAAGAAATGAATCTTCCATGTGAAAGAATTTATAAGATTTTTTCATAAGACTATTTATTGCTTGATTAACATCAAACATCAAGACAAACTGTTGTAATTTTTACAAATTATTTTTAATCGTTTGCCTAATTTTATGAATTAATACATTCCAGTAATTCAGTGTATTATAAATTATGGAACATTAATATGTATGAAAGATGCAACAGAAAAAAAATTATCAATGGACAAGACACATACCAATAGTTTTTAATGCAGATAATATTTCTGAGTAATTAAATAAATAATTTCTTATTCAATTATTTTGTTAAGGATTTAATTAACAATAGTAAATTAATAAACAATGCAAATTATCTTTTCTCAAAAAGTAAATCAAGATTTTGACTATAAATTTGAAAGGATATAATTTTAAATATATTCATTCTTCCAAAAAACATTGCTATAATTTTTATATATTAACAATAACATTATAGATTGAAATAAAATAATATACTGCATCATAGTAAATAGAGCTTTAATAACTAATTTTATAAATATTTTATATTTCCAAATGTTTAAAAATAATTTAAATTTACATTTAAAAAAAAAATGTGTGATATTAAAATTCCAGTGATTTAAAATGAAAAGCTCAATAATGAACTGAACTACAATTTTATATTAATAAAATCATGACAGAGAGAATCAATACAATCAATTATATTAGACCAGTAGTGCCATAATTTGCAATCAAGTGGTCATATAGGTCATATACTTTTATTGAGATCATAAAAAAATGTTTTATTACAATAAAACTCTCACTTTCTCTTAATGTTTTAGACATCAATTTTCTTTTTTCTTTTAATAATTCCTGAATTATACAAGAATTTTTAAATAATATATAAATTTTTGCATTTTTTTTAATAATTATCAATTATAAATTTATGAAATAGAAAAAAAATGTAAAAATTCCAATAAAATATCAGCTTAACAAAATAAGCACTTAGCCTACTTGAAAACTGCATTAATTAATATTTTAAAATTTTAGAAATTAAATTAAAAAGTTAATTAGTAATAAATTTTTTATTTTATATAATGATTTTTTAATAGCTTTCATGCTTGATATTACACAAAAGAAAATTGATACTGTATATAGAATATAATTTAATATACTCAATTTTAATTGTAGTCTAATTATTTGAAATTTTATTTGATAAATTATTTTATGCATTCCTTTACATAAAGATAAATTATTAATTTTACAATAATTAATTGTACAAATAAAAAAAATATTTTTTCTATTTGTAACTAGAGTATTTATTTCCTCATTTTTAATGTATATGTGGAAAAATTAAAAATATTTTATAATACTGTATATGTTTTTACAAATACAATATAACAAATATTATTACAATAGAACAAATATTGAATAAAAACTCAAATTATGATAAAATATTAAGATAATTTGATCAAATACAAATATAAAAATGATTTCTTTTTAATAATATATA
>NW_019384330.1:845107-874567 GCF_000671375.1 Centruroides sculpturatus
ATTATATAATTTATAAAATATAATATTAAAAATATTTTAAATTAAAATATTATATAAAAATTAAATAATATATAAATTTTTAAAATAATTTTACTAGAGGCTAAATCATAATATTTGTAATGCAAATTAAACTTCCTGCATGTTCTGATTAGATGTCTCGTAGGTTCCAGTCTCCAGTTTCTTCGTTTCATTTATGTTACTTCTTTATTTGCTAAGGATAGTGGCTATTCATTCCATTGCAATTATCAAATTTAGTAAACTTCATCTTGGCATTATAGATCCTTCTATTGGCAATTACAATTTTGTTTCACTCTATATTACTTGTTTTCTGCTTATTTATTGTCTTTACTTAATAAAACAATAGTTAAGAAATATCTTATAATTTTCATATTTGCTTTCCTCATTTTATATTAGTACCTTTTATATCAGTGAATAAAATATTTTTGTTTTATTTCAAATCAGTGTTTGATAGATAAATAGATACTTGCAGCACTTTAATCTTATTTGGAGAACATGAATAGGGAAAGTGGGATTGACATATAATGAGATCCCAGAGATTATGGGATTGACTTATAAATTTTAATAAGAAATAATAGTATTAATGTCTCATCCCCATTTACAAGATTTCTATTTATGAGAGGTTCTCATAAATAACATATGCTCACAAACAGAGCACATAGTATGCACAGAATTGTTTCATGCTTTCATTATTTATTCATTAGCATAATAAATGATAAAATTCAGCTTAAAACATTTACATATAAATTTTTTTGAATCATCTAATATTTTTTAAATGAATCAGTTTTTTATATCTAAATGAACTTTATAATGTACAGTACTTGATCCTGTTATCAGCTAGCAAATAATTATGTACTTTTTATACATGAAAATTATTACTATTTAACTATGTTAAATTCATTTATTAATGAAATTTGAATAATTTTTATTAACATATTAATTACTAAAACAAATCAATCTTAAAAATACAAAGATTGATGATTATTCAAAATTATTCATCTAAATTCAACACTAAATAAATACTATGAAAATATTAAACATTCAAAGAAAAATTTGAAATTTAGTAAGAGAATATTAATTTGTGATTTGTAAGCTACTTATATAAATCAGTTTCTATTATTGAGATATTAGAGATGGAATCATATATATTTTCTAATTACAAGAGAAATGTAGATATATAAAATTTATGATCAGAAATTATTTTACAGTTTTGCTATATTTTTTTTTTTTTTTTATAAAAATTGCTGAAAATGACAAACCTTCAATAAATTCAGCTGAATTTCCAATTATTTTTATGGCAGGCTACTTGTCAACTTTCAATCATTTCAATGTCTTCTTTCAGACATTGACAGATATCATTTAAGTTTGAAGAATGGAAAATCTTTATTACTTGAAGTATTCTGTGAACTGGAAAGAATCCTTATAATTTATCTATGTCACTCTCTTATTAAATTTTAGTGTATAAATTGGCTGCAATCAAAATGTATTTAAAAGTGTGTGTGCACTTTGAAATAATGATAAAGCTGTCATCTTTTTCAGCAATATTAATCAATTTATTTTTTATATGGCACACATTAATAATTAAATTCAAATTCTCTCAATGATAAATATTGAAGAAATGTTTTCTTTCTTAAATATATTATCCAGATATATATTTCTAATCTAATAATATCATTATTAAAACTCTGAAAAATTATTTAATATACATTTTTATATAATACATTGTACTTGAATGGACAATATTTTAAAAAATATTTGATTTTAAATAAATTATGTTGGTTTGAAGGCTTATTTGTTTTAAATGTAATAAATTAAAAAAAAACAATTTTTAATAATACTTGTTGATAAAATCCATTAATAAGCAATATTTATTTTTAATAATACATTTTAAATTTAATTTAATTCTTTAAATTTTAATGTTTTTTCAAAGCAAAATCAAGTACAATGTAACTTATGCTGATTATAAGTTATGAGATAATTCTAAATAATTACCAGCGAAACAAAAAAATTCCTCTTGAATAGCTAATCAAATTTTTACCCATTCATATGACAAGAATTTTTTCCCCCTTTCTTTCATTCTTTCCTATAACAGACTTTATATTCTCACTGAAAAGGAGGAATAAGAAAAAAAAATCCCTCTTTTTCTTTCTTAAGAAAAACATAAAAAGAAGAAAATTACTTTTTATTTTCAAGGAAAGATGGATGAGAATCAATAAGGATGACAACATATCATTCACAAAATCATAACATTAACATAAATGATTACGTCTAATACATAGTAATACTGCTATTATAATCTTGCTAGATCTTATTATGATTATTAGAATTTTACTTGCTAGATATCTATTTTCAGAATCATTATCTATGGATTTTAAATTATATAAATAAATTTTGAATCATCATACAGACTTACATGTAAACATCTTTAATAAATTAATTTATTTCACAGTAAAAATTAAATCATCATCTTTAGTTGACCTTTCTATATTTTTATATCATTGACTATAAAAGGATAAACAGAATATTAAAAGCATTTAGCAAGTTTACAAATTATATTTGCATTAATGAAATGCCTTATTATCCAAATGGATTTAATTTGGATTTTGGATTTAATTCAATCAGTTAAACTTTTTTTAAAACATTTCTGAACAGAACAATTACCCATAATAAAGTGGATGGTTATTTTTATTTTTGTAATATAAAACTATGCTTTAATGACAATGATTTAAAAGTACATTATTATAATTATATAATAAATNATTTTAAATTAAAATATTATATAAAATTTAAATAATATATAAATTTTTAAAATAATTTTACTAGAGGCTAAATCATAATATTTGTAATGCAAATTAAACTTCCTGCATGTTCTGATTAGATGTCTCGTAGGTTCCAGTCTCCAGTTTCTTCGTTTCATTTATGTTACTTCTTTATTTGCTAAGGATAGTGGCTATTCATTCCATTGCAATTATCAAATTTAGTAAACTTCATCTTGGCATTATAGATCCTTCTATTGGCAATTACAATTTTGTTTCACTCTATATTACTTGTTTTCTGCTTATTTATTGTCTTTACTTAATAAAACAATAGTTAAGAAATATCTTATAATTTTCATATTTGCTTTCCTCATTTTATATTAGTACCTTTTATATCAGTGAATAAAATATTTTTGTTTTATTTCAAATCAGTGTTTGATAGATAAATAGATACTTGCAGCACTTTAATCTTATTTGGAGAACATGAATAGGGAAAGTGGGATTGACATATAATGAGATCCCAGAGATTATGGGATTGACTTATAAATTTTAATAAGAAATAATAGTATTAATGTCTCATCCCCATTTACAAGATTTCTATTTATGAGAGGTTCTCATAAATAACATATGCTCACAAACAGAGCACATAGTATGCACAGAATTGTTTCATGCTTTCATTATTTATTCATTAGCATAATAAATGATAAAATTCAGCTTAAAACATTTACATATAAATTTTTTTGAATCATCTAATATTTTTTAAATGAATCAGTTTTTTATATCTAAATGAACTTTATAATGTACAGTACTTGATCCTGTTATCAGCTAGCAAATAATTATGTACTTTTTATACATGAAAATTATTACTATTTAACTATGTTAAATTCATTTATTAATGAAATTTGAATAATTTTTATTAACATATTAATTACTAAAACAAATCAATCTTAAAAATACAAAGATTGATGATTATTCAAAATTATTCATCTAAATTCAACACTAAATAAATACTATGAAAATATTAAACATTCAAAGAAAAATTTGAAATTTAGTAAGAGAATATTAATTTGTGATTTGTAAGCTACTTATATAAATCAGTTTCTATTATTGAGATATTAGAGATGGAATCATATATATTTTCTAATTACAAGAGAAATGTAGATATATAAAATTTATGATCAGAAATTATTTTACAGTTTTGCTATATTTTTTTTTTTTTTTTATAAAAATTGCTGAAAATGACAAACCTTCAATAAATTCAGCTGAATTTCCAATTATTTTTATGGCAGGCTACTTGTCAACTTTCAATCATTTCAATGTCTTCTTTCAGACATTGACAGATATCATTTAAGTTTGAAGAATGGAAAATCTTTATTACTTGAAGTATTCTGTGAACTGGAAAGAATCCTTATAATTTATCTATGTCACTCTCTTATTAAATTTTAGTGTATAAATTGGCTGCAATCAAAATGTATTTAAAAGTGTGTGTGCACTTTGAAATAATGATAAAGCTGTCATCTTTTTCAGCAATATTAATCAATTTATTTTTTATATGGCACACATTAATAATTAAATTCAAATTCTCTCAATGATAAATATTGAAGAAATGTTTTCTTTCTTAAATATATTATCCAGATATATATTTCTAATCTAATAATATCATTATTAAAACTCTGAAAAATTATTTAATATACATTTTTATATAATACATTGTACTTGAATGGACAATATTTTAAAAAATATTTGATTTTAAATAAATTATGTTGGTTTGAAGGCTTATTTGTTTTAAATGTAATAAATTAAAAAAAAACAATTTTTAATAATACTTGTTGATAAAATCCATTAATAAGCAATATTTATTTTTAATAATACATTTTAAATTTAATTTAATTCTTTAAATTTTAATGTTTTTTCAAAGCAAAATCAAGTACAATGTAACTTATGCTGATTATAAGTTATGAGATAATTCTAAATAATTACCAGCGAAACAAAAAAATTCCTCTTGAATAGCTAATCAAATTTTTACCCATTCATATGACAAGAATTTTTTCCCCCTTTCTTTCATTCTTTCCTATAACAGACTTTATATTCTCACTGAAAAGGAGGAATAAGAAAAAAAAATCCCTCTTTTTCTTTCTTAAGAAAAACATAAAAAGAAGAAAATTACTTTTTATTTTCAAGGAAAGATGGATGAGAATCAATAAGGATGACAACATATCATTCACAAAATCATAACATTAACATAAATGATTACGTCTAATACATAGTAATACTGCTATTATAATCTTGCTAGATCTTATTATGATTATTAGAATTTTACTTGCTAGATATCTATTTTCAGAATCATTATCTATGGATTTTAAATTATATAAATAAATTTTGAATCATCATACAGACTTACATGTAAACATCTTTAATAAATTAATTTATTTCACAGTAAAAATTAAATCATCATCTTTAGTTGACCTTTTTATATTTTTATATCATTGACTATAAAAGGATAAACAGAATATTAAAAGCATTTAGCAAGTTTACAAATTATATTTGCATTAATGAAATGCCTTATTATCCAAATGGATTTAATTTGGATTTTGGATTTAATTCAATCAGTTAAACTTTTTTTAAAACATTTCTGAACAGAACAATTACCCATAATAAAGTGGATGGTTATTTTTATTTTTGTAATATAAAACTATGCTTTAATGACAATGATTTAAAAGTACATTATTATAATTATATAATAAATATAATTTCAAGGAAACTGAATTGTAATAAAACTATGACAAACACTGTAATAAAGCATTTTTATAAAGTTGTGTAATACAGTCGACCCCCCTATAAGATCATTGATTTTTCCGTTTTATCTGAATTACATGTTGTACGAGTCACTTAGATTTTACAAATACGTGTGCCGGACTGTGAATGGCTCACATATTTGTAAAATCTAAGTGACTCGTACAACATGTAATTCAGATAAAACGGAAAAATCAATGATCTTATAGGGGGGTCGACTGTACTGAAACAATTGTTCATTTGCATTTTTAAAATACAAAATAAAAAAAGAGAACTAGATGTTTGGCTGTAGACATTTTTCTAAAAAATTAATTCAAAAGACTTTACAGAATTTGAAAAAGTATTATTAATTTTATCTAAATGGATGCTTAATTGTAAATGGTATAGGAATGTTGAAATTTTTAAAATAGCATTCTATAAACAGTGCATTTGAAATGTTTGAAATTAAATTAAACAATTTAAATCTGTATTAAAAAACTAATCATAATTGATTAGTTAAGTTCTAAATCTAAAAATGACTTTATAAGTAACATTTTTATAAATAACTATTCCATCTAATTTTTTTTTATAGTTATAGTTAATTTTTTTTATAGTTATAGTAATGAAAGTAATGAGTGATTAATTTTTTAATCACTCATTACTTTCATTACTTTAAATATTAAATTTTCTTATGCTACAAATGACAAAGTTTTGAAAATACTCTACCAGTAAAAATAATATTAACTTATTAATGAAGGTTGACTAAGTAAAAAATTTTACACTAATTAAAAGGATTCCTCATTCAACAAGTATAAACACTTGAATAATTATATGATCTTTACAAATAAATAATTTTTTATAAGATCATATAATTTTGCTTAATTTAAATTCACATATGTTATTCAGAGACAAATGACTTAACTATATTTATGTAATCTTTATTTAAGCTATGAGTACAGTACAGTAAGAAACTGACCAAATGAAAATAATTAACATTAAAATAATGATAAACATATGTTGAATTTTTATTCTTTATTAAGAAGAAAAATTTCAAATAAAAAAAAATAATGTATTTATATGTAACCATTAAAATATTATAATGAATTTTAAAAATTCATATATGTATCTATGGCAGTATCTTTATATGAAATGTAAATAAATAAGTCTACATAATTTAAAATGTAACTCTAAACAGCACAAACATATTAGTTAACATCTTTTTCAAATCTATAAAACTTATAAAGAAAATTTTTGATAATTTCTATTTTCAGTTATATTCAGTTAAATATGTTAATAATTACTTAAAAAAACAAATTTTGCTAATAAAGAAACTAATTAAAATTTTTGTAAAAAGTAATGTTTTTGAACATTGTACTGTACATCAATAATACAATATCTTCATAGTTTTGTAATTAACAATCATTAATCTAGTCATAAATTTTTCCATCTGCATGACAATATAAATATTTTGATCATGTCGAAAATTCAACCTTTAAAGTAATAAATTATTATTTTTAAATGTAATTTATTACTTTGATGCTTTATTTGTATCTAGATCCAGTTTCATGGTTTGTTTATAATAAAAAATATACCATTTTATATAAGCATTCCCTGAAAATATAAACCCCTATTTTATATGTAGCCCATAGTACTTTCAATGTCCGTCTAATATGACTTATTTTGGCATATTTTAGCTTTTTAATTTGTTAACCTAGTTTCAATATTTTACATTGCATTTATTTACTGCCTTAAAATAGCATAAAAATTGCATATCTGATTTTAAATATTTAAAATTTATAATTAATTAATTGAATATTTTATATTATTATTTTATTTCAAAAATTTATATTTTTTAAATAAATTTTTATACTTTTTCTTAATAGAAATTATAAAGATAATCATAAAGCAATTTTTAAAAAACATTTAATATTGACCTGTTTGACCATTTATTAAAACCTTGAATGTTAAACATGTTAATTGGTTACCTATGATAATGCACAAGAATAAAATTTATTCTGATAACCTTGACGAATTTCAATTACATCTGGAAAATAAATGAACTTTAATTTTTATCCTTTCTTTACATCATATATGTCTCAAAATTTTTTAAAGCTATTTTTATTTANACTCATTACTTTCATTACTTTAAATATTAAATTTTCTTATGCTACAAATGACAAAGTTTTGAAAATACTCTACCAGTAAAAATAATATTAACTTATTAATGAAGGTTGACTAAGTAAAAAATTTTACACTAATTAAAAGGATTCCTCATTCAACAAGTATAAACACTTGAATAATTATATGATCTTTACAAATAAATAATTTTTTATAAGATCATATAATTTTGCTTAATTTAAATTCACATATGTTATTCAGAGACAAATGACTTAACTATATTTATGTAATCTTTATTTAAGCTATGAGTACAGTACAGTAAGAAACTGACCAAATGAAAATAATTAACATTAAAATAATGATAAACATATGTTGAATTTTTATTCTTTATTAAGAAGAAAAATTTCAAATAAAAAAAAATAATGTATTTATATGTAACCATTAAAATATTATAATGAATTTTAAAAATTCATATATGTATCTATGGCAGTATCTTTATATGAAATGTAAATAAATAAGTCTACATAATTTAAAATGTAACTCTAAACAGCACAAACATATTAGTTAACATCTTTTTCAAATCTATAAAACTTATAAAGAAAATTTTTGATAATTTCTATTTTCAGTTATATTCAGTTAAATATGTTAATAATTACTTAAAAAAACAAATTTTGCTAATAAAGAAACTAATTAAAATTTTTGTAAAAAGTAATGTTTTTGAACATTGTACTGTACATCAATAATACAATATCTTCATAGTTTTGTAATTAACAATCATTAATCTAGTCATAAATTTTTCCATCTGCATGACAATATAAATATTTTGATCATGTCGAAAATTCAACCTTTAAAGTAATAAATTATTATTTTTAAATGTAATTTATTACTTTGATGCTTTATTTGTATCTAGATCCAGTTTCATGGTTTGTTTATAATAAAAAATATACCATTTTATATAAGCATTCCCTGAAAATATAAACCCCTATTTTATATGTAGCCCATAGTACTTTCAATGTCCGTCTAATATGACTTATTTTGGCATATTTTAGCTTTTTAATTTGTTAACCTAGTTTCAATATTTTACTTTGCATTTATTTACTGCCTTAAAATAGCATAAAAATTGCATATCTGATTTTAAATATTTAAAATTTATAATTAATTAATTGAATATTTTATATTATTATTTTATTTCAAAAATTTATATTTTTTAAATAAATTTTTATACTTTTTCTTAATAGAAATTATAAAGATAATCATAAAGCAATTTTTAAAAAACATTTAATATTGACCTGTTTGACCATTTATTAAAACCTTGAATGTTAAACATGTTAATTGGTTACCTATGATAATGCACAAGAATAAAATTTATTCTGATAACCTTGACGAATTTCAATTACATCTGGAAAATAAATGAACTTTAATTTTTATCCTTTCTTTACATCATATATGTCTCAAAATTTTTTAAAGCTATTTTTATTTATATATATAAATTCTTTAATTATTTTTATATCATTTTACAAAATTGTATTTTATTTAACAAAAATATCAAACTGAGAAATTTTGATATTTCAAGAATTTTAAAGTCTATTAATTTTTTAAAGATTTTTAGTCTAATATGATGATATATTAGTATACATTACACTATTTAATTTTTCTTCATTATTTTCAGATTTTTATCTTTAAGTGATGAAACATTATGATTATTTGAATAATAAAGTAACATTTGCTCTTTTTTTTATTTCATATGTAATTTATTCAATTAATGAAATAAAATTACTTAATATATATCAACAAAATAAAAATGTCCTTAAAAATGATTACAATTAAGATGTATTTTCACTGATTATTTAGTTTTAACTATATATAAAGTAATAATACCAAGAAGAATGTAGATAAGAAATTTTAATTGCTTATAATCTAATAGAATTTTTTAGTTTAATCAAATACATTTAAATTAATATCCATCAAATGTAATTTATGCAATTTTGAGTAGTATAAATTATGTTTTTATTAAACCATTTAACTATTCCAATTTAATAAAATTTTTATTAAATTGGAATAGTTAAATATATAAACTTTTTTTGGCAATTATATATTTGCATGTTTTTATTAAAAGTTTTGTCAGACAACAAAATTACTTCTAAAACTTTCTCTTTTAATTAATATCAGGATAGTACATAAAAATGCATCCACTAATAATGAAACAGAGCATCCTGTTGTTAAGTTTGTAATATCCAGATAATCTAGAGCAAAAAGTCAATTATTTGGATAGTGGCCAAGAGCTGCAGTGATAATCTCTTTCACAGATTTAACCAATTTTATCATTTTGGCAAAAAATAATAAAACTGGTATAACTATAAAGAAGAAATACAATATATGATGACAACAAGAATAAAATTCAATATATTAAGCCCTCACAAAAAAATAAAATAAAAGATAAATTTCATTATAATTCAATTTTTTTTGTAATAAATATTAAAGTTTAAAAGAAAAGCAGCAATCAAATATATAAATACAAATAATTTATAAAATAAACAATATTAAGATATTTTTTCTGCAAAAACACATATATAAAAGTTATAAACAAATTTACATACTGCTTTTTCATCCAAATCATTTTAATGAATTTTATATTATTACCCATATATCATAAAATCCATAATAACAATATATATTTTGTGAATAATATTTATTTATTTTTTCATAAAATTTAATTAAATTTTCAATAAACAATTAAATTTAATAAAAATATACATTGTATATAAGTAATTAATTTATTTATAAACAAGTTCTGTATTTTTATCATCATAATCTTTTATATATTTCATATTATAGTGTGTTAATCTTTATATTAAAAAATTTTTAATTTTATAACAAAGTTTTATTATTATTTTTTTTAAAATAATAAAATTTTTTTAAAAAGAAATATGATGATCACCCAAGTTTTTGGAAACAACTACATCTTTTTTATTTTTTAAAGAAAATTTCATCATCCAGCGAAAATCTAAAATTAAAAGTTTTATTATTATTAATTTATTTACTGTACATTTTAGTTTAGTACAATGACATTTAATATTTTAAAAATTTCAAATATATTTAACTATTTTTATTTTTAAAAAAATCTACTCAAATTACAAGTTAAAAAACACCATTCTAAAAAAAATAAAAAAAATAAATTGTTTAAAAGTACAAAAACATTCATACTAATAATAAATAGTAATTCAACAATTCTCAAAATATATTTCATTTTATTATTATTATAAACTTCATATAATTATTTTAAATGAAGTAAATATATTAATATTTATGATTCAACTAACTTATTGTATTATGCATTTTAGAGTCAAAATTGAATTTTTCATTAAATAAATTCATTTACCTTTTGTCCTACAAAATCCCAAGTGCAAAAATAATGAGTTGTAACATTTAATTAAACAAAAATAAATAGGTTTTGATATATTATTTAAATATAATAATAATAATAAGATGTAAATGTCAAAGATGTTATATTTTGTAAACTAAATGAAAATAAACCAAATAAAATAGGATATATTAAATTTTAAATAAATATTTTGATTCTTTGAAAGTTATTTATTTATTTTATATCATTTTCTGGAAGTAATTAGACCTTGAATCTTAAGTTAATATATTCATACTATTTCTATATAAAATTTTTAATAAAAATGTTAATAAAATATATTTGTATTTTAAGTTTTAAATATTACATCTGTTTTAAAAAACAAAATAAAATCAAGCTATTACAAAATCGAAATTATTCTTTTTTATACACTGAAGTTAAACAGGATGAAAAATGATATTTTATATTCCAAAATGCATTTATTGTGTAAATGAAATTTCACACAAAAAGTACATGTACACATACCAAGATAGATGATTCATAGTAAAGACTCCCTACAGATAATAATATAACAGTGATCAAACGAGTTTATAATAAATAATAAAAATTAAATAAATTCAAGAAATTGAGTAATTAGTAGTACAAATTTATATTCATAATTAATTATTTAATGTATAATTGCTTTTATATGAATAAAAATATAAAAAATTTACAACAGAAATTATTGAATATTAAACAAAACTAAAATATTGTTTAATTTTCTTAAATGGTTTTTCTTTCTTTCTAAATTTTGTTAATATCATTCATCATATTGAAAACATTTTACATTATTTAATGCATAATTTTATTCCGAAAAATTTGAAATTTATTCCTTTCTGTGAAGTGATTATTAATTATTAATACCTTACTTTAAAAAATGAAGAAAGAATTAATATTTCAAAAAATAAGTATACAAAATCAAATTTAATACTAGCATTAACTAAAATTTATTAATTTATAACATAAAACTTCATATAATTTTTTTACACAATTTAATTTTAGAAACAAGACATTTAAAAAAAAGTAAAATAATTCAATTAGCCAATTTAATATAGTTGATTGACTAAATGAATCATAATTACCATCTGCAGAAGAGTTTAATGGGATTCTTATCCAATTGATTAATCTCTTTTACTCACTAAAACAATCTTTCATTATTTATTTATCACAAAAATTGATTTTACACTACTAAAATCCTTTTATTTATTAATTTAACTACTTTCACTTCAGCAATGAAAATTGAATCATTTTTTTTCTTCTGTCCTTTCCAATTGTACTTTTTACATTGGATAAGATAAACTAAAAAAACCCCAATTAACAAAACTGTAAAAAGTTGGAATATTAAGGAATATATTAATTACTCACACTTTGTAATAAGACTTGTTCTAATAGCTTCTCAGTCACAAGAATTGATGTTTGGCAATAATGATTAGATAAACACTAATGGCTATCAGACATTCCACAACCACCACTGACCCTCTCCCTCACGTGCAAAAACATTTCATTATCACTTAAAGATTTATCATCTGATACATTCCAATAATTACCAATCACCAAAAGATAGATAAGGCATTTGATCTTATGCAACACTCAAATTTCTCAACTTATATATATATATACATATATATATAGGTANAATAAAAAAAAAAAACTTTTTAAAAATTTATTTTCTTATAAAAATTTAAAAGCTGAATTTTTATAAAAACTCAACATTTTTTAAAGCAATTGAAAAAGTTGCTTAATATAAAAATACATGTGATAACAAAATAAAAAAGAAAGAAACTTTCTATAAAATTAAATATTTATCGATACAGTAGATGAGCACATTGAACTTTAACATTCACATAACAAATGTCTGATATTAATTTTTTTTTTAACTTAAACATAAAATATAATCAAATTAAAAATGAAGAAAAATTAGACGTTCTGTGTTGTTCTGCTAAAATTAATTTTAATTAAAATACATCACTGGGTATTAAGAATAAACCCAGAAATATATTTACGATAAAATATATTTCCTACATAAAAAAAAATTACGTGTGAGAAACTTAAGTTGTTTCCCGACTTCAACAAAGCATTAGCTGGCGACATGCCAATTAGCTGCAAAGGCTAGAAGCCTTTTGCACCGATGCAACGACATCGTCTAGACAGAATGGATCTATTAGTACATTCTAGAAACCTCCAAAAGATAAATATATAAAAAAAACAAAAATAATCGAATACTCCATCCGAACAGAAAACAGTTGTATTGACATTGTTACAAATCCAACGAACCGTAGGTCAACAAACGGGCTCTTGAAAAGTACGAGCTCTGCATAACGCATCACGCAAACTAAAAGCGAAACGAGTTCATTAATCGGCAATAAAAAGACATAAAACGGGACATTTCCATAATCAGATTCGAGTGCTCCCGATGTATTCCGATTTTGAAGGCTGCAGTTAGAAGTCGAGACACGACCAAACAACATTTATAACGTCTTTGGAGAAGACTTGTCACCGGCACCTCATAAATCGCGTGAAAAATTACCAACGAATCAATAGCAACCACCATCCCCTCTACTATTGATAAATATGCTTGTCCTAAGGGGATCTCGCTCTTATTCTCAGTAATTTCTTAGAAAGATATGTTTATCCGATGGGATTTGCTTGGTTTACACTGTTCTCCCCGTTTAATTTATAAATGCTAGAAGATTGGTTGAAAATTGCAAAACATTTTATCAGATTAAATACAGAAAGTGTTCTCGATTTCACTTTCCTTCACGGTTTACGTGATAAATTAACGGTTTCGATTTTCTCGTTTAGTGTATGAAATAATTAATGGCACCACCTTCTTTCCCCTTATAAGTAATGCATTGTTTCTTCCTCAAGTTCAGACTTGTTATAAAATCTTTTCCCTGATTACATTATTACATCAGTTTCCATTTAAAAAAACAATGCATAAAACGGTATAAAAAAGTTTTAAGACGTTCGAATATCGAAACATAATTGCAAATAATATAATTATTACATCCCGCCAAGAAACTATTTCATATTTATAAAACGAAAATGATCAATGATTCGTGGTAACATTCGCTATTTACGAAAGTCTCTTAACAGATTTAAACCTACCGTTAACTCAATAACTATCTTTCTACTGGCTTAACGATCCTCACTAACTTCTCTCATACTTTATTCGAATTATCGTTACATTTCACATTTTCCTTAAAAGTTTACACAGTAATTATCATTACAATTGCCTATCTTATAGTTTACTCAGTAATCATCATTAGACTCCTCAATTCCTCATAGTTTACTTAATAATTAGCATTAGATTCTTCCCTAGTTAATAGTTTATTGATTAACTATCGTTAGATTCTTTCTCCCTTATAGTTAATGCAGTAATTATCGTTTCATTTCCTTCTCCCTTAGGGCCTATACTTGACGTAATTATCATTATCTCCTCTCCCCCTTAAAGTTTACTCGATAGTTATCATTAACTTCCTCCTCATCTTATAGCGGGGGCTATGAAACTTTGTGACATAGAAACCACCTAAAATACAGACTATGCTTTAAGTTCACGCGATTTCTAAAATAAATTTAAGCAGTGATGAGGATTAATTCATTTTCTAAAGACTAACATATTAACTTAGATTAATAATTGACCTCAATAAAGAGCATGCTTCTGAGCAAATTCAATCGTAAAAATAATTTTTCATATAAGTTTCCAGACTAAAAGTTGCGACATTTAAAAGAAAAAATAAAATTAATTTAAAAAATAAATATAAAATTACATTCAATTAGATATAAATTTTTCATATAAAATTTAAACTTTCTAAATTCGTTATTTGTTATTAATCAATGCTTATAAAATTCGTTAAATTAAATAACAGAAATATCACAAAAATCAAACTTTGTTAACTATTTTCTTGATCCTCTGCTTAAAATAGTGGAAGTTTACTTTTTAAAATAACTCAAACGTAGGTGTAAATTAAATTTAGTACATCAATATATAATAGTTATTTAAAATTTTATCAATAGATTTGTTTATAACTATAGAACAATTCTTTATTCTTGTTATATTGTCTTAAGAGAATATAAACGCTTATAAAACAAGCGAGACAGCTATCAATCAATAAACAAATCAGTGCAGATTAAAACACGTAACAAAGCACCAATTTATATCACCGTCTGCGTATTATAAACCAATTTAATCGAAAATAACAACCTTAATTACCTTAATTTCCGAGTGCCCATTTCTGCAGCACAAAAACTTCCACCAAGATAATACATGCCTCATCATCTTTTCAAAACCGAGACAAATCCCCCCTCAAAAAAATTATGATAGACAACTTACATATATACGCTATATCCTGCCTATTAATTACGTCAATATATGTATACCTACATATATACTCGTACGTACACATAAAGAGGATGTGACGTAATAAATAGTAAAAAAATAAATACAAACCGAGAATGGGATTCCGGAGTAACGACTGGATTTCATTCTCTCTCCTCCACAGATGACTTCGGATTTGGGTCGTCGTGGTATATGTAATCGGAATTCTCGTTCTGTGATTTTGGCTAGTTCTTCGCGAGGGATGACCCATTCCTGTGCTGACCACTGGCGTTTCACTGGACTAACTGCTGCAAATATTTCACTCGAATGACGTTCTTGGACACCTATGGTCTTTAGTTCCATTTTAAAATTCAACGTACCGTGTTTGCCGTGTCTTTTGCTATAATTATCTAGATGGCTGTGGGTAGAGCTTGTGCGAGGTGGAGGTCTTATATTGCCGTTCGGTTCGTATAGAGTCTTATAGTTATCCACCGTATCGGATAAGGGAGTACAGAGCGTCGTGGCTGTTGACGGGCATAAAATTTCCGTTCTATCTTCGTCTAATCCGTTCAAAGTAACCTTTGTTACTTCGATATTCTATAAAAAGAAAGTAGATAAAAATAAAACAATGCGATGACGACAATGAAAAATCAAAATACTAAATACCGGAGATATTGCGAAAATTTAAACTTTATTATTGTTACCGATTAGACAAAGTGCGGGAATAATTATGGAATCGATTGACGACAATTTTACTCTTTAAAGATAAATCCCGAAAGTAATTGTAAAACTTAACATTATTTCTGCGGTTAATCGATGCAGATAATCCAATTAACGATTCCTCGAAGATATCCTAATTAAATTAAACTATCGGAACGAAAGGAAAGTGTTCCTCTTCCATTATGTGTTTCTAAGGTTTATTTAGTAGCTACGGCTAATGGAAATTAACTGTGCTAGAGATTCGGTGAAAAGGAAAGATGGGGAAAAAAAACCTATTCCGACCATGTTTCTATCTGATACGTGGTCATATAAACTAATGGAACTTTCTTCCGCGCTTTTCCGTCTTCCTTATAACCTAAGCGTGTCAATAGTTAATGTTGTATCAGCAAACCTGGTAAGAAGAATCTATATATAAAATCTACTTACCTCGTTGTCTTGATCGAATTCGGGAACAATGTCTTCTTTGGATACGGCTGAAAATAAACAAATACGAGTGTAGTTTTTGTTTGTTTTTTTAATACTACTATTAATATAAATTACAATATTAGGCCAATTTAGAAACCTACACATATTAAACATCGTGAGTGTCGGTGTTAGAGCTTCTGAACAGAAGCCACCTTTGCAGGGAGTGACGAACAATCGAACAGCACCTGTCATCGTGTCGCGAACCGGCGCCTGAAAGTCGGCTGAACATCGCCCTCCAACCAAAACCTAGTTGATGACGGATCATTGGAGGACAACGATAAATTTCCGGGTGTTTTTCCAAGCGAAAAAACCGTACCAAAATGGAATTTTTGCCTTCATTAAAACTGCATCCCCACTAGAATTTATAAATGAATTTTAAAATTCCCCATTCACTATTATTAAAATTTCCGTTTGCGAGTTCGTCTCTCCCGTCGCATTAACATTCACTCCTCATATATAAACACGAAAGAACGAGAAAAAAAAAAATGTGAAAAGAACTTACAAAGTCTACCAAATCCACAACTCAAATGTCTTTTCAATCTCTGTATCCTAGAAATAGTGTTTTTTTTATCTTTCATATTTCCATCTAAACATGTACAGAATAAAATATTAATACATGAAAAACGTAGTAAATAGGTGAGCAGACAAAGAGATAGCAATAACATTAAAATATACCTGTAGATTTAACATAATAACCCTGTGACATGATGTGATATCAGTATCGGATTTATTATAAAGCCAGGTATCTCACTTCACCTTGTCAGGTACAGAATCAATAGAGTCGGTATTCTCTTACCTTAAGCAGTATTTCTGCAGTTGAATACGTGATCTAAAAATGTGAAAAAATATAATATATAATAGCAATATTATGCTACAAAACCTTAAAATATTTTCCACATTAAAGTTTGTACCTGACAGGAAAAAGAAATGTTATAAATTTTGCTGAAATATAGAAGGAAAAAAAAAATGCTCTGGACAACCAAAAATAACTTGATAGCAAACATTATAATCATTATTCTAGTTCTATAGATGATGATTATATAAATATTTAATACTACTGTATGAATGATTGCAATATTCAAAGATGTTTTTTTGTATAGAAAGAATTAAAGCAAAACTATCTTTTTCATTCAATTGTGTAAAAAAAAAATTTTTTTATCTTATTATCCAAGCACTTAAAAACAGCAAGTATACTTGAATCAAAAAGAATGTTTAAAAAATTAATTTTAAAAATATACAGATTTTTATCATTATTTTTCTGTCAATTTTGCAACTCTGGATTTCTAATTAGATATTCAGTTTATAAAATACTTTGCTGAAGTAATTAGAAAAGTCAATTTTCATATAAGAAATGATAAATTTTCTTTTTCTTTTGGAATAAAATTAATTACATTAATGTATCAACTTTGCTTTTTTTTTCTTCTTTCTTTCTTTACCTCAGCAATCTGTTGATAATAAAGTATAGTGCATGAACCAATTACCTTATTTAAAAGTCTAAATCAACAAATTCATCATCCCAAAATTATACATTTCAATACTGCTAAGTATATTTTAATAAGTGTCCAGATGTATAATTTGTTTAATGATGAATATACTTCAACAAATGTTTTAACAAAATCATAATTTAAATCTTATTTACTATTTTATCAAAGTGTACATGAAAATAAACTATCACCAGTTAATTCACAAGGACTTCATTAATTTATAAAATAATTAAATTTTTGAAATCCTTAATTTTACAATTAAAATTTTAAGCTTATATTGAAATGCTTTTTTTAATTCATGTGTTTAATTATTTATTATTTCTATTCTGTTAATTTTCATATTTAGCCATTAAAATGCTTCTGTTATGTATATAATTAGCTAACAAACAATTGGCACATGTTTAATGGATAGCTTACAATATTTTTTACTTTTATTTTTACAGACATTCATCATAGTTATTTATCATTTCAGTGATATATAATATATTTAACAAGAGTTCTTTCTAATATCATGATAAATTTTGTATACTTTGTATGTAACATGCTATTATACCATTTTATGTACTGCAAACTTAATCAGTAATCAATACCTTTACTAAACTGAAATTATAAATTATTATTTTATTAAAAGTTATATATTATAAAACATTGGAATATTTAACTTATCACTTAATCTACATTCTTAAATTTACATTTCTCAAAAATTATTATTAAAATATATTGCAGTTAAATGCAATTGCTTAGTTCCTATATTCATTTTATTTTCATTGCAATATACACTATAGATATAAGTTATTTAAATAAATAAATTTAATAATTTAGCTGACAAAATTTATCATATTATTTCACAGATTATAAAAAAATAATGTTTGCCTCAGAAAATCAATGCATTAACAAAATTATANAATTTATTATTAGAATGTAGGCATAACGTTAAGTACAATTTATCATTTATTAGCGTGATAAACTAATGCAAAGTTTATCTCACAGAAGTTTCCGATTAAGTTTTCTTGCGTGAATTGAGGAATAATAACAGAACTCCATCGTTTATATGACTTTTAGCTGCATGTGTATAATAATCTTGTATCATGATGTGAATGTGTGTAATTATGTTTTGTTATAACCATTTATTGCGAATTCTTTAATTTGTATCAATAATTAAATTCTAAAACACCAGAAACGTCTACAATTGAAACTTCTAGTCTATGTTTATTTAATACATTTACGAGGGTAATCCCAAAAGTAACGTCTCCTATTTTTTAGAAATACAAATAAACGTTTATTTTCAATAATTTTTACATCATTTTAAAGCTTGAACATTTATCTATTTTCTACATAATCGCCATTTCCGTCGATGCATTTTTGTAGGCACTGTGGTAGTTTTTGTATGCCCATATCATACTAGCTCGCCGCCATGTCGCGTTAAATCAATTGAAATTCATCGCCAATTGATGGAAGTGTATGGCGAGTCGTGCATGGATGTCAAAAACATCCGTAAGTGGTTTAGGAAGTTTGCAGCTGGTCGTACTGAAATTCACAACAAAGAAAGAAGCGACAGTCAATTTCCGACTAGACAGTCGCGAAGATTGAACAAACCATGCGTGATAATTGGCGGATCACTCTGGATGATCTCTGCATTTATATTTAAAATAAAGATTACTCCTTATCACCATTTATATTTTAAAATTTACAATATAAACTCAATAGAGATAATTAATTAAGATCATATATAATTTCCCATCAAATTTTATATTTTAATCATCATAAAACTTCTTTTAATATATCAAAATACTGATATATTAATAGCAGTTTTATACAGATAAATAATTCAAAATTAACTGTATATAGTACATAATAGAGTAGTGATCTCCAAACTTTTTTGATCACGTACCCTTATAAGTTGTATCCCATATAATATAATTACTGCTAAATTTCCCGCTACCTGCAATTTGAATTTTTTCCATGTACGATTTCAAGTGATGGTTAGCCTACTTCTTTGGGAGGACAATCATAAGATTAGACAGACTGTGGACAGAACACACACTGTATTTTGAAGGGAGACTTGGCGTACCCTAACTATAACTTTGCATACCCCACTTTGGAGACCACTGTAATAGAGTACTATATACAATTGTACACTATAAACTATACACACAATATTATATATATAAAAGAATACAAACACATTTCTTTTTCTTAAAGGAGCATAGAACTTAACATGAATGACAGGAGCATTATCTTGTTAACATTTGAAGCATGCACTGAAACATTTAAAGGGTGTGACTTACAAGTAACTAGGTTTGCATGTTAAAACTATTAGGTTAACTATAAAACATATTTTTTTAAGTTATAATAAATTAAATATTCGATTTGCAAGTGGAAAAAGCCTACAAAGCGGGTTACAAGGAAAACAAACTGGATTGTCTTCCTAGTAATCACTTTTGATTTCATCACTGATGATACTTTGAAAGTTAAATATTATAAGAAAAAAAGCTGATATATTGCAATGTATACACGAGAATTAGATTAGTATCAATCTTACCATCTTTTCTTTACCATTAAGAAATTCTAGCTTATATCGACGATAAACATAATGTGGACGAATTATTCTCGAGCTTAAGTACTGAGATTAAATATATATATATATGTATACGTCAGATGTTATTACGGAGAGAGTTCATATTAAAGAGAAAGAATCGAACCTCATCCACGCCATATTGTAGACCGGCTCGATCCAGCGATGATTCTGATGTCAGATCGCAAAACGATTGCAACGCCTCCTGCATAATTTGTAGGATATGACATCATCGACAATTCGAATATACTCTAATCGATAATAATTCTGTAAATGAAATAGAAATGCAAATATTGTACAGTACATGCGTTTTCGCTCGATACGATCGATTTATTCGTGTTTTAATTTTTTTTTCCACTTCGTACTTCCTAGTAGGCCTACTACAATTTACTATACCGATAATTAATTTTCTTTTCCTCTGCTGTAACTATTGATCTGTTTTATTATTGGTTTCGCTATCTGATGATGAAATCGCATGTGGCGATTTCATTAATGAGTCATGTTTCATGTGTTCGCCCTTCAATACTTTTATCTGCCAGACAAAATAATAGTTTGATAATATATCAATTTTGTAACAATCTAGTATCTAGTACAAACGTTTTCGAGGTTTGTTTACTTTTGACGTAAAAAATTTTAAAAATATATACAGTATATATACTGTATGTATTTTTCAGAATGTTTTGGTTACGATTAAGTTTTCGGGGAATTTTCTTTATTATTGTTTAAATATGTTATCACGTGGATATATTTATTTTTAATCCTTCTTTCAAGCAATTTTAATATTGTTGAATCGATTTGCATTTAATCGATACTAAAGTTTATTAAATGCATGATTTATGCATTTCTATCGGCAGCTGAAAAATCCGTTGAATATGAGTCATCGAATGAAAAATATGTTTCTGTATAAAACTGAAAAACTAGGGAAACTGTAAGGAAAACTTTAATGTTTTCTTTGTTAATAATATGTTATCTAATATATACTGTATATATATATAAGTTTGTTAGTCTGTTCTTTACTCATTTCGACACAATTTCAGAAACTTTTTAGGCTCTCATTCAAGTGAAGGACTACTTTTGGTTGAATTAACTTCAATCCTCCGCCCGCAATAAGCCTAAATTTCTATCTGACCAGCAGGATGATGGCATTTGAATAGGTAAATTACTTAATACAAAGTTACTAGCGAGCAAAAAATGTTTTTACGGGTTTTTGAGGGTACTGAGTTTAAATATTTGATCCATTTTTTTTTGCGAAATTTGATGAATTGGCCGATTACCATTTCATATTCGGGCTGTGTGGTGTGTTAGAGTTAGTATTAGAAAAATTTTGAATGTCTTGAATTATCTTTAATTTTTTTCTGTTGAAAGACATTAATTCTTCTCTATCTAACCAATGAAATTGTCCTATCCTGTATCATTCAAGCTCGGTACCCTGAAAACATGTATTCGGAGATTTTTAGGGTACCGAGCTTGAATCTTTGGCCCGTTGTAAAGAACAGTAAAGTAATAATTCAAAAGATAAATGATATAAATATATTTTTCAGTTTAAATAAAAACGTTTGACGTTTCTGTCTTTAATATATAAAAATATAAATACAAGTAAAGGTGTATGTATTGTATATATATAAATATTCGGCTTCAAAAATTAAATTAATACGTGTTTACCTATTTTTTTTTTTTGTTTTTTTTACTGAATTTACCGGTATTATCATCAAATTACCGGTATATTTACTGATACATTTTTATCTATCACTTACAATGCGATCCCTATAATTGATGTACTGTAAGAAAAAGGATATAAATACTTTCCTTATTGAAGATATCCTGTAAAATCAGCATCATTGAAAATTGGGATATTTTATATAAGATCCATTCCTTTATAAAAAATATGAATGTTTAAAATTAGTATTGAACTGGACAAATCCGATTAAACACTTTTTAAAAGAGAAAGAAATGCCAAGTTTCCCTTTATAATATTTCGTTTCATTTAGAATAATTATGATTTTCATATTGAACAGAATTTCTTTAGATCAATAGAAACGAAAAGTCAAAATATGCATTGATGTCTTTGGGAAATTATATTTGTTATGTATGATATTATAGTATGATTAAATTAATAACATATTCAATTGTCATGGTCAATTGATTTGGAAAGAATATAAAATTTCTTCAAAGTATAAAAATTTATATTTTTTAATATTATTATCTATTACATTTTATATTATAGTAAATATACAGGAAATTAACCTATGAAAACTTTGATTTAGGTGGGCTAATTATAAGCGAGACCATTATCAATACGAAATAAATAGCATCTCCATTGTAGATGAATTCCTGACATTGAACGAATGTAATCTAATTTCATCGGAATAATTTAGATCAATAATAATTATATGAGTATCAACTAAGTCTAGCAATATTCACATCATATAAAGTATTTCGTGATACTTTGTAAAATGTTTATAAATAGACCTTTATCACGATATCGTTTAACCTATATTAAAGACCTACATGCGATGTTACGCGGAATAAAGTTCGAGAAATCATATCAAAGCTTAAAGTATTTGGAAAATTAATTCCAAAAATATATGAATAATTATTTATTGTATAAGTAATTAAATTCCTTTTTTTTCTACTTCGAAAAGAAAACGTTTCAACGTAATGAATTTTCTATAACATTCATTACGTTGAAAAAATAATAATGCAATTAATGAAGTGGGCTGAACAAATTCAATAAATTTTTAAGAAATTAATGCCAAAGTTTCAGTTTATAATAGTTCTTTTTACCTTCTCAAGAGTCTCTAAAAGAAGCTCTTAAAAGTCTCTAAGCCTTTATAAAGAACTTTTATAGAGCCTTAAAAGATTTACATGTTAAATTGAAAAAAACTTTTAACAGAAGAATGAATCCGTTGTGTTTTTTGTGTTCTTATGATGTTAAAAACAAAATTAATTATGACGACACAAATTTATTTGTGTGTCTTCTATGAATAATTTTTTTTTAGAAATTATCCGTTCTAATTTATCATTAAAAAAATAACTTTTTATTTTATATTTTCAATTGTTTGTTTGTATGACAAAGGCCTATTTATTTCGATATAACACTTGTTTCAATTGTTTTTCTAATTATTTTTGGTTATATACTAAATAAATATAGCTATAGTTGACAACGTTAATTTAAAACTAAAATTTCTATGAAATATTTTTCCTGGATATAAAATATGTTCGAAGAGATGAGTGTTTTTAGTTATACTTTAAGCATTTTTATATAAACTTCAATTTTCACTATTAGTTTATCATCTTTAATTATATATTTTTAAATGCATTTACTAGATAAATATAAATGTTTAAATTAACTTTTGATAAGTTTTTATCTTATAGACCGTAATTTTTCATTCTCTCTTGAATTTGTTTATGGTAGAAGAATGATTATGCCATTTCTCAATGTAATGATTACATACTTGAGTTGGGACAATGACGATTGGAGCTTGGTTAATAGAATAAGAAAACATTCGATAGCATATATTAGAAATTCAATAGATCGAAGTTAATAACAAATAATTTTATTCTTCGAACAAATAAAATACTGTATATTGAGAATTTTAATTTTTTTTATTATTATTATTATTTAGAAAATAAAATTTTTGTGGAATGAGTTAAATTCATCTAAATTTTAAAATAAAATAAAATTATACATTCTAAACAATATTATATTCAAAATATGCACAATAAATATAAATTTTATATTATAAATAAAATTTTGTCTTCTTTCTTATTATAATTTTTACAGGTATAATGATAACTTGTTTCTAATCTAACAGATGTTGTAATTTCATTCTTTATCTTTATTGATAATAAACTAATTTATAGATTTTTTTACAGAAAGAAGTTTTTAATATTAAGAAGTAATAAATATTTATAAAATGTATTTATAAAATATGTTAAGTTTTCAACATAAGTCTTAGTTATGCAAACAGTTTTCTCCACTTCTATATCCTTCGAATAGAATGGAGTTTACCACGGCTTATTTAGACTTGTCGTAGACCTAAGCCATTGATATAACAGTACCTTACATTTACCAAAAAATTATATATGTAAAAATACCAGGCCATAGCTTGCCTCGCATTTTTATATGTATAATTATTTGGTAAATGTAAGGTATTGTATGAGGCCAAGTTGCAGCTTAGGCCTCATAACGCGAGCCTGAGCCGCAGCTTGTTTGGCTTATTTTCTTTATAGGTATTCTTATGAATTTTATTTAAGGATATTTTAATCGTTTATTAAATATTTCTTTAAAACACTAACGAAATATTTAATAATTTTGACCTAAATTTATAATTCTTTCTTTAAATTTATAATATAATAGGAGATAATTTATTTTATAGTTTTTACAATGAATCGAAAAATCATTTAATAAAAATTGCGCCACTTCTCAATCTTGTGTACATTTCACTTGTACATACAAGTAGACTATTGAAACGTTTATCTGTTATAGTATTGAATAAATATCCGTAGTGAAAGATGCCCAAGGCAATTTATACGTGAGTAAATTGATTTGAGTAAATATTTTAAGATACCAATTATAGGATATAGTGTGGTGTTTGTAGTTTGTAAATTTATACAGAATATTTCATAAGGTATTCGGAATAACCCTAAGACTACAATAGTTAAAGATACTTTATAGTCTTATTTTTTTTTAATTTTTTCATATCAACACCCTCACATAAATTACAATTAATTGATTCTCTTATATAATCTCTATTAATAAGACATTTAATTGGCTCCTTATCTCAGTGAAATATCGACAAATTGTTTCTTGTGTTAAAACAATTATCCATACGCTATATATATTTAAATAAATTTTATTCACTTCAAAATATACTAAGAAGTATTAAAAACACCCCATCCACAAGGAGGAATTCAATTGGACTGAAATTTGGTAGACAGATAGACATAACACACAAGACTAAATAAACCTATTTCAATGATTACAGAATCAAGGGTTAATACAGAGTGCCCCCCAAAAATAGGGTTGATCAATAAATTGTGGATCCATCTCTAAGACTGCGATGTAAAACAGTGCAGGTGCTTAATGTTAACCTAAGGGACCTACAGCCACGCTTGATGAACTTGAGTAGTCAGATCTTGGAGGTTCTGAGGTATGCTGAGGCGACATCCAATTATGTCCTAGACACGCTCAATAGGCCATAAGTCTGGAGACCTTGCAGATCAACATAGACAAGTGACACCTTCGAGCATTCGGAGTAATGTATGCCGTGCATTACTGCACAATGGTCTGGCGACCGCTTGCATAAAAGAAAGTAATACAGGCTATAATGCCCCATTGCATGGTGCTACGCCAGTGCCTTAACCCATCAATTCAATCCTTTCATATTTTTCGAGTTTTGAATTGTTCGTACAACTAATACATTCAGAGCTGATTATCATAAAAACTTATCCGTAATTTATTTAATTCGAAAATATGTACACCAACAATAAATAAATAAGAATAAAATAGTAAAATCAATTCAAAACTTAGATCGATCAATTGATTATTAATGTAATAAAATTAATGCATTACAGAATTTATAACTGTCCTCAATTTTGTTATTGCATGTGGAACTGATCTGTAATAAAGTTAATTAGTGAAGATGGAAAATAATGCTCCGAACTTATTATCCATGAAAAATCATTAAAAACCCGAGGTGTTTAATCTGGAATGCCAGTTGAAGAACTTCAAAAAAAGGATGAAAATAACATGATGCAAATTCCTGTATTGAGATCCTTTATTGAAATTCCAGCTGGCATTTTCAACATATATTCTTGTTGCTTCTCAAATAATTTCGGACACATATCCAGAATGGGTTCAAATCTCAATCTTCGAAGCAATAGTCCATAGTTTTACTTACTACTCGGCTAGAACATTAATTTAATTATATGAATTTGTATCTTTTAAATAAATAAATAAAATAGAAATAATATTATAATATAGAACATATTCATAATCTTTAGTATATCCATTTTGTTATTTCTTTTTTAAATGTGAAAAACATATAATAACTTTTCTGGATGTAAATAAGGCAGTAAGTTTAATATATTATTTTCATTAAATATAAATTAATGTTTTTAATAAAGACTTCAACAATAATTTTTTTTTTAAAAAAAAGACTAATTTTAAAGACAAATTAAAATAAATATATCTTTTTCATAATACATAAGAAGTTTTTTGGTTTGCTGTGATACAAGTAGTAAACAGTAAACATAATTTATTATTAGAATGTAGGCATAACGTTAAGTACAATTTATCATTTATTAGCGTGATAAACTAATGCAAAGTTTATCTCACAGAAGTTTCCGATTAAGTTTTCTTGCGTGAATTGAGGAATAATAACAGAACTCCATCGTTTATATGACTTTTAGCTGCATGTGTATAATAATCTTGTATCATGATGTGAATGTGTGTAATTATGTTTTGTTATAACCATTTATTGCGAATTCTTTAATTTGTATCAATAATTAAATTCTAAAACACCAGAAACGTCTACAATTGAAACTTCTAGTCTATGTTTATTTAATACATTTACGAGGGTAATCCCAAAAGTAACGTCTCCTATTTTTTAGAAATACAAATAAACGTTTATTTTCAATAATTTTTACATCATTTTAAAGCTTGAACATTTATCTATTTTCTACATAATCGCCATTTCCGTCGATGCATTTTTGTAGGCACTGTGGTAGTTTTTGTATGCCCATATCATACTAGCTCGCCGCCATGTCGCGTTAAATCAATTGAAATTCATCGCCAATTGATGGAAGTGTATGGCGAGTCGTGCATGGATGTCAAAAACATCCGTAAGTGGTTTAGGAAGTTTGCAGCTGGTCGTACTGAAATTCACAACAAAGAAAGAAGCGACAGTCAATTTCCGACTAGACAGTCGCGAAGATTGAACAAACCATGCGTGATAATTGGCGGATCACTCTGGATGATCTCTGCATTTTGGTTCCTAGAGTTTCCCGAAGCATCATTCATAGGATTTTAACGGAAAAGTTACAATATCGGAAGGTGTACGCAAGATGGGTCCCACGACATGGCGGCGAGCTGCTATGACATGGGCATACAATGCCACAGCGCCAAGCGGCCGGATGGCCGAGCGGTCAAGGTGGCAGCCCACCGCTCTGGGGGACCCGGGTTCGAATCCGAACGGGTCGAAAAATCCCCAGAAATTTTTTGGGGGGTGGTCCGTTCGGATATGTCGGGCCCCGTCCCTCACCACCCGGCAGCCCCATTGTGGGCCTGGCCGAACCCATAATGGGCTTGCAAAAAGAGGCCCTCTTAGTGCTCACAGGGCGGAAAGAGTTTAAAAAAATGCCACAGAGCCTACAAAAATGCATCGATCGAAATAGCGATTTCGTAAAAACGTAGATAAATGTTCAAGCTTTGTAAAAATAATTGAAAATAAACGTTTCTTTGTATTTCTAAAATATAAGAGACTTTACTTTTGGGTTACCCTCGTATATATGTAAAATCCTTCTTTTTAACTTATTAGCCTATGTATTAACATTTAAGGATGAATAATCGGCAGTCATAAGGTCCCTTCTGCCCTTTGTATAGAACACTCTGGCACCTTTGTGTTTGTACAGCGACACAAAGCAAGATGCTGTCATTGTTGGAAACATTTGTGGATACTTTCTTTGGAAATAGCCATCAGTGCCTCTGTCGAATTCCGTTTAATGTCCATGACAGCGTCAAATCGATGGCATTTGAGAACTTTCTTTAGTCTCGAATGTAGGAGAAGTCCTCTATAGCCAAGTTCGGAGAATAGGCTACTGTTCCATGTTTCGCCAAAAATTGCCGCACAAGTAATGTTGTATGAGCAAGGTATTGTCCCGGTGTAGCATTCACACGTCGTTTTTCCATTTTTGTGGTGGTCTTTCTCTTTTATCTTGCTCCTCTGTTAGCAAGTGCGGCACAAACTTTGCGCTTCGTGTTGAAATCTTTTGTTAAAATAAAATGGTCACATCCCCAAAATTCTGACTTCTTCGGCGATCTTCCACGCAGTCAGATATTCTCTTCCCTCTTTAAAACGAACATTTAAAAACTTGCGAACAGCCCATGACGTCATTTCTGTAGACTAATTGCAATAATTAAAATGTTCCCTTAGCGGTTTTACCGATTTGAATGCAGACCTTGATGCACACGTGTTGCTTTGTATTCTCTGACTTATCGAAATCTCTCGCGAAGTCATAAGATGTATCAGCATTGTACAATTTATAATATTTCTAAGACTTATAGAAACATGTCTGGCACGATTGGACTGGCCGGCATGCCATTGCCTTTGCACTAAAAGACCACCATGGATACTTTTTGACTGAGTCACACACATTAAAACTTTGAACTTTCTAAACCACAAAATTCTGTTATTGTCATTTAGAAAAAATATCTTTTTTAAATCTTTCTGTTGTTTCAATTAATTTGATATCATCTTTTAAAGTACAGTGGAACCTCGGTATACGACCTTAATCCGTTCCTAATGTTTGGACTTATACCGAATAGGACGTATACCAAACCAACCTTTCCCATAAGAAGTAATGTAAAAATGATTATTCCGTTCTCGTGTAAAAAAAATGGCTGGCTTTAAACACCTCGCTTTCCTGGCTAGTTCCTGCTTGATTTTTCGTGAGATCAGCGTGTACCTTTTTAGCTTTCTCGCAAATAATTGCTTTCGATACGCTGTCTCCAGCACTGTTTTTCAGTTATCCAAAGCAAAAGCAATTTCTCGACATGATCTAATGTCTTCGATCTCTGTTTAGAAATTGATTTAACCCCTTTCGCAACGTTAGCA
>NW_019384330.1:874981-907031 GCF_000671375.1 Centruroides sculpturatus
AATCTACAGAGCACACAGGCATGACTCATAGTGAATAATATTTTTGATTCTTTTTTGATTCTTTAGGCATGATTCTTTTTCATTATTGAATTATTTTCCATTATTCATTGATTTTTTTTATTTGCTTTGCTCCTTCCGGTTTGCGGACACAAAAAGAGTATTTTAAATCTTACTTATCATGGATTTATTCGCATATGACTGACTAACAAGTAGGCTTATAAAAACAAATTCATGTCACTAAATACCGTTAACAATTTCTACGTAGACAATGCCTAGATCTCCTCCCTCTCCATTGTATACAATGATATAGGTATTTTTCGCTACTCCCACACCTCAAACCGTACAGCCTCTAAAATTGTGGTAAATAAGAATTGGAAGAGTAAAAAACTAAAAAAGTTTTTCCATGTCCAATCCTACTTCAAAATTTAGGACTACACTACGGCATCGCATGTTTTAGGAACCTAGTCACAGAGCAGGCCCTACCACAGGGCGAATGGAGCAGCCGCTCCAGGCGCTAACTCCTAGGGGATGCCTCAGTGGTAAAGAAAATTAAAGAAAAAAATATTTTTTTTTCACTTTTCTATATTTTCCGGGGACACCATAATAGGATCTCGCTCCATCCTAAAACTTGCCTCCGGCCGGCACTGCCTAGCCACACATCGTATCACTAATGTTGCTTAAAATAAGCTATCTGAAACCATCCAGCTAGACCAACCCAGAATACTTAACTGGATGGTTTGCACTTCAGTCACAATAATGCCTTGTGATGGAACATTTTAAACTAGCTCAAGTTCTTCACCTTTTTTTTTAGTCAGTCTTAAGACAACCTGCATTACCATTATTAAACTATCTTGAATTGCTAGCGCACGCAGGCTATAAGGGATAATATCCTGATCCAACTGTTCATGAAAACTCTGAAGATATAGGTAATTCGAACTTCTACCATTCAAGAATGCCCAATCATATAGTAAAGCGTTCACTAGATAATGGAAGGTGAACTTTATTGCACTACAGGATGCTCTGGTTGTTTGACTCAGATTTTTATTTATAATTCGAAGAAATAAGTGTTTCCGGTTTTAGTGTTATATGCCAAATCGATTAAGTAGATTAATATCACAAGTAATGCATTTAAGAAAGATCTCAATACTTATTAAAATATTAAACAAACACTAGTTTATTGGATATAAATTACAAAATAGCTATATGTTTATTTATGAATACTGATTAAAAGTTTTTATTGTTAATTTTATAATACAGTAGTTATAAAAGTTAATATTTAATTGTACCAGTCCAACCGCCATGTTTATCGGTTTTGCGTTTGACGCGTGCGGTACGCGACGCTTTAATCATCATATTTTCAATTTCCAAAAAATTTTCAAACAATATATTTATATCTGTGTATATGTAAATATATACATATATTTCATTTATGCTCAAATGGAGTATTAAACAATAAAAATATAATTTTTATTTACATCTGGTTTACCTAGAAGTTGATAGTGTTAAGTAATAGGTCATATTCGGGTAACACTAGTTTCATCAGTGCATGCAACTGTAACCTGACTCAATCGCAGTCGACGCTTTCCTGTAGTACCTCCTTATGAGATAAACTAATCACGTGGTAACAATGGTTGCTACGCATCGATCGTAAACACCAAAACAATACGTCACAGAAAATGTTAGCGACGAAATCGAACTAAATTATCGATATTACTACCTTAAATACAGAAGGCTTAAGCTGCGAAATACTTTTTAAAAAGGCAAGACCAGCGAGGACATATCGGCGACCGGAAACAAACTGCTTTCTAGTTCCGGCGCCGGCAACAATCTTCAAGGTTGAACGAGCAGTTTGAACTGAGAGTGAGAACCAAAACGGTTGCAGATAGAAATAATCAATTGCGGGGAAGTTTCTAAATTGATGGAACAGCACATGCGATTGCAGTTGCAAGTCGCTTCGTGTGAATGAACCTTGAGTGACGTCACAGCACGCGAAGGACGAATAAAGAAAATGGCGGTAAGGTGGGATGCGGCTTTAGAATCGCGTTTGATAGATTTAATTCGACAATACGAATGTATATGGAATTCTAACACAGAATCGTACAAGAGAAAAGACATTAAAAGCAAGTGCTGGAATGAAATTGGAGCAGTATTAGGGATAGACGGTAAATTTACTAGACATATCTGGTACGCAATTGCAATATCCTGTTAAGTAACTTTTTAGGTTTACATTAATAGGAACTGAAGCGTCGAAAAAATTCCACAATATCAAAACCACGTTTCTGCGAATAAAGAAACGAGTCGAACAGTCACAATTAAGCAATCAAGCTATACAGGAGGTATACAAACCTAAATGGGAACACTGGAATCAACTATCGTTTCTACTAGTTTCGGATAATGTCAGTTCATCCGAATCTAGTTTCCAGGTAAACACGTTTCGTATCTGTCTAAATTACATATTTATGCTTATTTTAAATTGATATATTGGTTTTTAAAAGGACTCCGCACCCGATACACAGACGGATTACACAGACTTACTAACAATAGTTAAAACGGAAGAGCCAGAAGTACAAAGCTGTTCGGCAATAGATACAACGTCTATAACAGCAGAATCTACAGATCGACGACGAAAACGTCCAAGAGATCATGCAGAGAAGGAGCGTGAAAAATTTTACAAAGCTGCCACATCAGTAATTTATTTTTTATAATTTATAAAATTTTGTTCTGATTCCCACTATTATAAACATTATTTTGGTACCTCTAAAACAGGCCCTAGTGGATGTTCCTGATGAGGATGATTTATTTGCTAGTTACATAGCTGCCAGACTGAAAAAGATTCCTGAAAACAGAAAAATGATAGTCCATGAAGAGATAATGAGAATCTTAAATGATGCTTCATCTGCATAACATTATTTTTATATAAAATAATTATTTATTTTGTATAATAAAAGAATATATTTTAAATTATATATATATATATATATTTTTTAATAAATACATTAGCTGTTTCACATTTCACAAATTATTCATCAAATCATTCACTTTGTCCTATTAAAATATTTGGTAAATTTGTCTCTTATCAATTCTGTATCCTGAGTAGGTATCTTTGCATTTTGATCCCTTTTATAATATAGAAAAGGCTGTGTTTCTGTATTTCTGTTAAACTTTATACATTTTAAATAACATGCAACTTTTCTTCTGATGAGGATATTATGCAAAATACAACAAGTCAAAATTATTTTTTTGACCTTATCCGGAGGAAACAAAATTGTATTGTTTAGAATTCTCCAAGCATTGGCAAGCAAGCCAAATGCATTTTCCACCACATTTCTTGCTCTTAAGAGTCTGTAAAGATATAAAAACAAAATGATAAATAATTCAGAATGTCATATATAATTTTATTTGCTGACTAAATAACAGAATATTGACATTTCACAAATTTTATTGATAAATTTTTAATACTTTTTTTACTGCATATTATTGTAAAAGTATTGTTAGTGATTAACTGACCATGTTATGTATATGGTTATGTAATATTTAAATGAAAGTTTACAATACAATACTAATTTTCAATACACAATACTTTTTTACAATACTAATAATCAATTTTTATAATTGTTATAAACAAATACTTTTATAAAAAATTATTTTCTAATAAGATACAAGAAAAACTGTTAACAGAAATATTAAAAGTACAGTACATGTGTAATACTTCTCATCTCTTTAATCTATCAATTATAGTTAATGCTAGTCAACATTTTAAAACTATTCTATATTATATTTTTTTTAAATGTTTTATGTTATTACATTTAATATTATAGACTCAAAATCCATATTCAGAGTGGCTATAAAATCTCTATGCAAAAGATTGAATCTTATGTCCCCCTATTAGGAAATATCTCAATGACAAGTTCAGTGGATGATTGATTAACCAGCTGGATCTGATATGGCATGACTTACCTTGAAGTTCAGACTTGACATGACAATTTGTCTTTTGGAACATTGTGAAAGAGAAAAATTCTTACGTGCCTTATAATATTGAAATCTAAACATATGCTTTAATCCAACCATCAGCATGAAAGACTGTCCAGAAAAACATGGGAAAAATTTAATCTTTCCCATTTTTGCAAAGAGATATTGTAGGGACTGTAAAGTAACTTAGAACTAGCATCACAAAAACTCTATGGTCACTCTGTTAGTGTGCAAAGTTTACTTGATCTCTTGCTTTTACAACCTAACTGATTCCAAGAAAACTCGTTAAATGAGCTGTCTCATTTCCCATAAGTTCAGTGTCATAAACTGAAATTCTTGGAAATGCAATTTTAAGTATATAAAATTGAATAGATATAGCTAACAAAAAATATGGCACTTAAACACAATATTTGATACAATAAAAATAGAGAAATTACATCATTCATAAAAACAGCAAATTTTAAAGTAAGCAGATATAGAGTGAGATTTATAGAAAAATGAAAGAAATATAATTATTATAATTCTATAAAATAAAATTAGCATAAATTATTTGCTTTAAAAAATAACAAATTTCAAAATCTGATAGATAAAAGAAGAAATGGAGAAGTAAATATGACAGATTTCTTGCTCATTGGTTAGAGTTCTCTCGTCTCTCAGTTCCTATTATTGAACACCACTTTACATGATCCACAGTCTCACTTTTCATTTTAGTATATGATCCTAACTCAATAATGTTAGAGTTAACATTTAAAAGATTTGTTAGAAATACATTTCTTTACTAAGAGAATATCAGTAGAAATGAAAATATGCAAGAAAGTAACTCTAAAATCATAGAAATAATAATCATAAAACTGAAGAGAGGTGTTATAGAGAAAAAATTATCAATCACAAATTAGAACATTTACAGAATAAGGTTGTATGTGAAGAGATGAAAGCAGAGTAGAATGCAGTTTGCATTATTTTGTGTAAACTGATCTCTGTTAGTCTATAAACAAAAATATTACAGCCATGGATTTATATAAAAATTCATATTATATAGAAAAGTAAGCAAATACTTAAAAATCATTTTTATAGTTTGAAGTCATATAATGGGAATATTTCTAAATTAATACAGACAATTTAGAGAACTAAAAGATAACATTTAAGACAAATATGAAATATACAAATAAATACAATAATATTAATGAACATTGGGATCCTTTAATTCTTTAATGATAAACTAAATTCAAGACAGTAATTGTAAGAAATATTTTAAATCAAACTTAGATTATGAACAATTATGTAAGATAATAAAATATGTATTTTACTATTTTTTAATTTAAATATTTTATATATATATATACATACAGAACAGAATAAAAAATATTGCAAATGAAATTCTTAGACAGGATGGGAATAAATAACAACAAGCTGGATAAATAAAGATGATAATAAAATAATAAAATATATCAAAGTTAAAGCTTTATATCTCAGTTCTTGATATCAGAAGAACTTTTATTATACATCTTATTTGGCAAGAATTTATCTATGCTATATTATCAGTAGGTTGTGAGTCATCAATATGTAAGTCATCTTTATACAAGTAAAAAAATATGAGGTAGACTAATCCTCCATATATCCTTTTTAAAACTTATCTCCTGTAGTATGAATGACTAAAGAAAAACAATAAAAAATTTAGAATAATAAAACAATATTTGAAATTGTGTTTTCTTTCTTTACAAAAAGAAAAAAAAAAATGAAAATGAGCTTATATGGCATAGATTTCAGACTCATAACAGGTATCTCATAAAAAAACTAACAAAACTAAACTAATATATAAAATATGGAAATATAATGAAACCTTTGAAGCAGAATACATTATAAAACATCACTCCTAGATCTGTATTTAAATTTTTTTTTGCTGATATAGCAATGTCTTACAATCTTAGCAGGCACTGATGGTAGTGACATCAAAGATAAAATCTTGCTTGTACTTATCCTGTATAATTAAATTAATTAATACAATAAAATAAATCAAAGACAAGTCTGTCCAAGAGGAATCACCATTTATTTTGCATTTTAGACTACACATACACATTAATGCAATAAACTTACATATTATATAAGAATATCAGTAATTACAAAAATTTAGCCACATAACTTCTATTGGCATTACTTTTCCTCTTCAGGCAATATCATTCCTAGAGAATAAAGAATCTCTATGATATTGCCTGAAGAGGACAATAATATACTGTCAAAAGTACTTGCAAATAAGCCATTTCCCTAATGCCAATAGATGGTTGTGTGGCTAATTTCTTGTAACAGTATTTGGTGTTAGTGTTATTTATATTTTATAAATATCAGTAATTTTTAAATATTAAGAGAAAATAAATCTGAATGAAGTAATTCACTGGTATTTTATATTGGAAGTAATGTATAGAATATAAATGTATTTGTATTATTACCTGAAGTTAAATAACTGTTTCTGAGCTGTCACTTGTCTATATGAGTATGGCTGGAGTATGCATGAAGTCATTTCTATTTCTTCATCTGCAATAAACACATATGGCAAAGAACATTCTCCACTTTCTAGTGATGCCTCAGGAGGAATATTTAACTCTCCACTTTCAATTAAAGTCTTCAATGTAGTTGCACCCCAAACCATAGAATCTCTCTGTCTGGCATAAGTACCAACATCAACAAAAACAAAAGAAAGGTCTGCTCTTACAATAACCATAGTTACAATACCATAGAAACCTATTTAGGAAAAGAAGGCATCACAAAAATAATTTTACAGACTATTCAAACAGTAAATAAAAACCTTTGTAATCAGGAAGAGCCGAGGCAGCCTCTTCCGGATGCTTCACTCGCACGTGTCTTCCTCCAATGGCACCTACACAGTGCGGAAATTGCCAAGCGTCTTCAAATTCCGAAGCTATTTGAATCCATTCATTTTCAGTTGTTGGAATCTGTCATTTACACAAGGACTTCTTCAGAAATTTAAATCATTTAATAATTATAATAAAACAGACAATTGGCAAACCTTCATATATTCACTATGATAGGCATTATAAATAGCATCCATAACCTCTCTCACTATACCCGAAAGCGTGCTGACTGCTATTCCAAATTGGGCCTTTAAACCTTGATATTTTTCACCTATTTTAAAATATTAATGATTAATACATTAAGCATAAAATGACATTTTATATAATTATATAAATGCAAAAATCTAATCTCACCTGTTGCAAGGTAATGGAGTGTCAAGGAAAGTCGTTCACCAGCAGAAATGGGGCTACGCATATTCGTATATTGTTTCATTATATCAGGTTCTATTTTGCTTAAAATACTATGGAAAGTATCTATATCCATTCGTACATCACCTCTATAACTTTCTGCATTGGATAATCTTAATTCGTTCATTAATTGAATATAACAACTTTGATTTTCACGCCGTTTTTCGTTACACCAAGATTTAACCCAACACGAACGTTTTCTCCTAATTTCAATCGTTTCCAGCGTTTCTGTTAAGGCTAAGAGTATCAAAGCCCGCTTTGCTTTCGGCAAAACTCTTAATTTGCGCTTTAGTAAAGACATTTTCACTCGAGTTTTGTTTAAAATCCATACAATACACTTCTGTTTACATCCGGAGAATGGCGACTATAGTCACGATTTGATTGGTTCGTAATTTGTTTGGGAGAAACCATGCCGGTGTAATTGATTGTAACGAGTAAACACATAGAAGCACACTAGATGTCGCTGGCAGTCAACTGATTGTTACGTGAAATGAGTCAACCATTTCATGCAATTTTATTGTTGCATGAAATAACTTTTGAGAGTCGACTGACAACACGCGACTTTGCTTACACCAGTGTTTCCTAATTTAATTTAGCAATAGAAGTATTGAACTCAATAAGAAAGTAAAAAAATTCCCAACAAAATAATTATGTACGAAATTAAAATGATGCATACGTCAATTAAAAAAACCCACAAAAAACTCAAAATTTGATAACATATCTCCAAATAAGGTAATTGTTCTAAGGAATAAAACACAGCAAAAGGTTTTTACATCTTTACATTTAGTGAAGCACTCCCTCTGACCTATAGCATTAATTAAATGCTACTGGCTCTTTTAATTAACCTTGCTTCGCATATGGTTTGCAGGTAGTTACGATTACATAGTCGCGGTCGTATCCGCAATACATTAATACCCGACAATTCTATTTTTATTTACATTAATTATATTGTTTTGTTGAGTAAAGTATTTGGTATCATTAGTTTGACAATGATCTATGAGAGAAATTTTTATATTCTGTTTTTATAACAAGTTTTTATAAATTCATTGAAATAATAATATATGTTAACATTATTTATAAGGCTACTTTTCCTAATAGGCTAATTGTAACCTTCTTTATTACAAACTAATTTTAGTTTGTTTCTTATTTTTTCATGTTGCATAAAAAAATAAAAAACGGGTATTGAACGGTTATATTATTTTATTAATTACTTGTATAACGTACAGTACATTGTAAGATATATTGTTAGGATTGACAAAGAAATCCAGTCAAGGTTACCATGTAAAAACAAAAGTTTAATTCGCTATTCCTTAACCTATATTAAAACTACAGAAGACTGGAATAAGAGAAAGGGAGGTTAAATAATAATGATTATGTGAGAGATAGGCCTATATCAAAGTCCAAAGTTGTGGATTGTGATAATGTTGTGCTCATTTGGTATATGTAAAACAAGAATGATACGATGTCGGCGAAGCGTCGCCTGATCTTCCAGGTCGATATTTAGTTAGTTGTGGACCTGGCGATTTTCTTATTCTTTTCGCTCCTTGATCGTCCTTCTACGCACGCAACTTCCGTCTACCAGTTATAAACACTTCCACCTTGACCCACCAGTGCCAAAGATGTTTCGTTCCCTGAACACTAGGAGTTCGGTCGTGGATTCGCGCCTCACCAGGACGGGCTGGCCACGTGGAGTTTTCCGAGTTTCTCCACCCTTGTAACGCCTAAATAGAGGCCAGTTACCCTTAAAAAGACTTCATGGAAGGCATTCCCCTTAAGCAGTTTGCCCAAGTGTTGCGTTGGCATAACTTAAAACAACACTTTTCCCTCCACTCCCGCTGAGTTTATTGCCCTCTAGGCCAGTGTTCTGCAATCTTTTTCTACTCGTGGCACACCTATGATTCGACATGACTCAACATGGCACAGCAAAAATGTTATTTCCCTCAAAATCGTATATGATATGATACTATTAATTAATAGAATGTCTTAATTAATGCCATAAACCTATTATTATTATTATGTTGAGTTTTGTGAGTTACACTCAGTTGACACCGATGGCTGTGTCAACTGAGTGTAACTCACATACCGGACCAGAGTCAAGGCATAGTAACTTCAAATCAAGACAAAAATTAAATAAGTGTGTCAGTGTGTGTCTGTATTCAGGAATTTCCTAACAGTATAACATGTATTCAATATACCGGTAGTGGCCTTCTGTAGTGTGATGTATGTGTTTCTATTCAATTTTGATGTTCCCAGGCTTTTGTGTAGCGTGTGGTATGACACATGTACAGGAGAGAACGACGGATACAATAAGCACCCTATCCATCCTCCACAGATGCCTTACTTTCTGGGCGAGTTCTGTGTACTTGCTGATTTTTTCAATGCATATGCTTTGTTCGTTAAGTGTTTGGAATGGATATGTCTATAATGTATGTGATTTTATTGTTTTTGACAATGAGTCTGATGTCTGGTCTGTTGTGGTAAATTGTTTTATCTGTGATTATGGTTCTGTCGTAGTACATTTTGTGCATGTTGTTTTCCAATACCGTCTGTGGAATGTATCTGTAGTATGGTTCGTGGATGTCTAATAATTTGTGTTTCTTTGCAAGCTCTTGGTGTATTATATTTGCTACTTGATTATGTCTGTGTAAATAAGCTGTCTGTGCCAAAAGCTTGCACCCAGATGTAATGTGTTGTATAGTTTCTGGCATGATGTGACATTTTCTGCATGTGTCATTTGTGAGTGTTGTATTTTTGAGTATGTGTTTTCTGTAGTTTTTAGTATTTATGACCTGATCCTGTATGGCAATTATGAATCCTTCCGTCTCCCCAAAGAGGCATCTCTGATCTAACCAGCTGTTTGACGCAGTTTTGTCAACAAAATCCTGGGCCAGGTCATAAGGATGTCTGCCATGGAGTGCCATAGAGTGCCTTTCGATCACCCACAATTGCTTAATGGTGTCTATGCTTTTTATATATTGTGTCACGTCTGTATGATGTGAGTGTAAGTTTAATGGTGTGTTTTTTGAGTCTGCTAGAGTTACTGCTTTATGTAATTGTGATGTTTCTTGTTTCCTGTAGAAAAACTCTCGCAGTGACTGTATTTGTTTGTAGTGAAGGTTAACTATGTCGATCAGGCCACGTCCGCCATCTATACGTGGAAGGGTTAATCTTTCTGTAGCGGATTTAGGATGATGTTGTTTATGCTTAGTAAGTGTTGTTCTTGTTTTCATTTGGAGTCGCTCAAGATCTGTGTGAGTCCAATGTATAACTCCAAAAGAGTATGTGAGTACTGTGACGACATATCTGTTTATTGCTTTAACATCATCTTATTTTATCAGTGAATGAAATACAAGCATAAGAAACACAACAACTGTGATAAAAATATATAAATAAAACTTGAAATTAATAGAATATGTAAAGTTCACGTCACACCTTTCACCTTGTGACCGCACACCGGTTGCGGAACACTGCTCTAGGTAATAAAGCAAACAAAAGAGGAAGACAGAAAATTCTAGAAATAATAACTACAGTATATCTAAATATATTTACATATAACACATAACAGCGATGTCACAACGTAAAGAGCAGGGTTCACTAAGCAATACTTTTCTTTCGTGTTTTACTTACAGCAGAAAGTAAAACGAACACGAAAGAAAAGTTATAATACTTTCCTGTATTGTAATCAGTGGTTTTATCCACTCTGCCATTGACGCGCAAGATCAAATCGTGTCATTTTTTGAATGGGATCGGACTTAACGAAAATTTTACGTTATTGGCATCTATAATATTTTTAAAAACTCATCTATAGGCTCAAAATTAAACCTTTTCCTTTCTCTTTTTTTATAATAACTAATAATGTAAAAATTAGTTTTTAGTAACATATATTAAAACATAGCATCACACAATTTTAACGTGTAGACAACAGCTGAGCAATAGACTTTTTTTTTCTCTCTCTTTCCGTCCTGTGGGGACTAAGAGGGCCTCTTTTAACAAGCCCATTATGGGTTCGGCAAAGTGGTGAGGGACGGACCACCCCCAAAAAGTTCCTGGGAATTTTTCGACTCGTCTGGATTTGATTCCGGATCCCTCAGAGCGGCAGGCTGCCACCTTGACCGCTCGGCCATTCCGCCATCTTGGGCAGACAGAAACTTATAAATTTTTGTACGCTTGGCGTTTTACATTTTATAAATACTGTATTGGTAAAATAGGTGGTATTTGTTTTAACGTATATTTGTTAATTTTTTCTATTTTCTATTTAAAATAAGTAAATAAATAATTTATATATGTATAACGAGCTAGAATATACTACACAGACTGGCTGTAGCGATGCCATGTTGAAAGAAAATTGAATACACTTCCGCCATTTTCCTTTTAGTCAAGGAGGCGTGCCATTTATGTTGTGTAAAGGCAACAAGCTAGAATATTCTAACTCGTTGCGTAAAAGTGTGCAAAGGAAGAATTTTAACCCTGAACTGAGATGGCGAGTCAAAATGACTCTACTTAGTTTTTTTTTTTTTTTTTTTTCATTTTGATGTAGTTTCACGGCCTTTTGTATTGGAAGATCTGCTCGTGAAGTAAAGGCTGCGAAATGCCACCCAAGCAAGATCAAAAGAAGAAAGATATTAAAGGAACAACTAAGAAGGAAGGAGCCTCTTCTGGAGGAAAAGCAAAGAAGAAGTGGTCTAAAGGAAAAGTCCGTGACAAATCGAACAATTTAGTATTGTTTGATAAAGCAACTTACTAAAAATTATTAAGGGAGGTTCCGAGTTATAAACTGATTACGCAATCGATTGTTTCCGAAAGACTGAAGGTTCGGGGATCACTCGCTCGGAGAGCCTTGGAAGAATTAAGGCTAAAAGGTCTTATCAAGCAAGTGGTAAAACATCATAGCCAGATAATATACATAACAACAACAAAGGCCGACGACAACACAAATATTAATGTGCTTTCTATAATGTAAAGGAAAGTAAATAACAAGACATTTCTTTCTTTAACCCTTTACTAAACGTTTCTAAACAACACAAAATATTCTGTAGCAGTAAGTTACAGTGTTCTGCAATCTTTTTCTACTCGTGGCACACCTATGATTCGACATGACTCAACATGGCACTCTACGCACGCAACTTCCGTCTACCAGTTATAAACACTTCCACCTTGACCCACCAGTGCCAAAGATGTTTCGTTCCCTGAACACTAGGAGTTCGGTCGTGGATTCGCGCCTCACCAGGACGGGCTGGCCACGTGGAGTTTTCCGAGTTTCTCCACCCTTGTAACGCCTAAATAGAGGCCAGTTACCCTTAAAAAGACTTCATGGAAGGCATTCCCCTTAAGCAGTTTGCCCAAGTGTTGCGTTGGCATAACTTAAAACAACACTTTTCCCTCCACTCCCGCTGAGTTTATTGCCCTCTAGGCCAGTGTTCTGCAATCTTTTTCTACTCGTGGCACACCTATGATTCGACATGACTCAACATGGCACAGCAAAAATGTTATTTCCCTCAAAATCGTATATGATATGATACTATTAATTAATAGAATGTCTTAATTAATGCCATAAACCTATTATTATTATTATGNTAGGCAAGCTATCGTCTGTACAGTATGTAAATTAGGTACCGTAAGTCTAATACAACTGTAATTTTATACATTTCTTGTGAAAGAAACATTTCTTATTCAACGGCGTTTAAAATTATTTATATTAATGATGTCTCCAAAGTTCAACGAAGTTTTCGCAGAAAAATAACATCAGAAATCGCGGCCGCGGTTTGCTGCGCTGTTCCGCGACGAAAACAAGCGTAAGCAATAGCGTAGTCGAACGGTGCACACTCGGTAAGTAATCTTACAATTTTTTGTTTATAGCATAGTTTATACGGATTATTCCCAAAAAAGTATACGTGTTTTGGAAATGTTAAGTCGAATTAGTCTAGAATCGGTTAATTTTATAGAAGAAAACCTTTCAAACAGCCTTAGTCCGTAAACTTCGCACGTGTCGGGCTGTGATTGGCTCATGTATTTGATTCCTACAACGTAAAATTCTTATAAAGTGGAACGTATCTAAGCGTTATAGGGGGGTCTGCTGTATATATTGCGCGATTATTTTCATATTTTAACGTACTTTGAGTTAATTAAAATTAATATTTTATTATAACCGCATTATGTATTTTATTACAAATTTCTATACGTACTACATGTAAAAAACGATAAGATTGCTATTGTATATTCGAATATCAGTGACGGAATGAAAGCGCTGTATTGTCGAATACGAATCAGCTTTCAAACAGCCAGATTATACGCATTCGCTCATGCGCTTTACAGAGCGCCAACCTCACCGGTTTAGCTGGTGGAAGCTACACACACAAAATATTGTACAATGCTTCTAATCATTCTATTCAGGACCGGTTCTGGGCTGTAGCCGCCTGCCTGCTAGATATTTGCCGCCCTCGCCCGATTATGTAAATCGCGAGTAGATTTATAACTTAACACAACCGATAGAAATTTACTGGCATGTTTTTATGATAGTTCTGTATAGTTGACAGGACTCCCATCTTATGTTACTTACGGATTTTAATGTTAAACCAGTGATATTACGATCTACCCTTAACGACCATTGACGAGATAACTTGTCCAGTTTACATAGCGTTATGTAAAACTCGGTGTTTTAGACCCTTCGGGAATTTTTTTGATTTTTGGATGTTTTTTGTCTTGAAATTTTTCCCGCGCGAAAATTTTATCGCGATTTCAATCTACCTTTAATGACGCNTTTTATTATAACCGCATTATGTATTTTATTACAAATTTCTATACTACATGTAAAAAACGATAAGATTGCTATTGTATATTCGAATATCAGTGACGGAATGGAAGCGCTGTATTGTCGAATACGAGTCAGCTTCCAAACAGCCAGATTATACGCATTCGCTCATGTGCTTTACAGAGCACCAACCTCACCGGTTTAGCTGGTGGAAGCTACACACCAAAATATTGTACGATGCTTCTAATCATTCTATCCAGGACCGGTTCTGGGCTGTAGCCGCCTGCCTGCTAGATATTTGCCGCCCTAGCCCGATTATGTAAATCGCGAGTAGATTTATAACTTAACCGATAGAAATTTACTGGCATGTTTTTATGATAGTTCTGTATAGTTGACAGGACTCCCATCTTATATTACTTACGGATTTCAATGTTAAACCAGTAATATTACGATCTACACCTTAACGACCATTGACGAGATAACTCGTCCAGTTTACATAGCGTTAAGGAAAACTCGGGTGTTTAAGACCCTTCGGAAATTTTTTGATTTTTGGATGTTTTTGTCTTGAAATTTTTTCCCGCGCGAATAAATTTTATCGCGATTTTAATCTACTTTTAATGACGCACGATTAACGCTTAATTGTTTTTTTTATGGGATTTTTTTAATCAAATTTTATTCATCGTTCTAAAGTTCTAGTGCACGGATTTTACTTCGGTAAAGTTTCTGATGTCAAAAACGACCTCAAATAGTTTTATAATTTTTTTAATTAATATATTTTATTATACATACGTTTAATAAAGTCTGGGGAGTCGGAAATTGCAATAACAAACGTAATTTTTGAAAAATGTTTAGAAATATACAGCCAGCTAGTATTCACCCTACTTTAAGCCCTTCTCCTCCTGAGACTTTTGAGAATGTTCCACGAAAGACGATACCAGCTGTTCTCAAGGTCATCCACTGTAAACACAATTACTCATCGCCGTCAGATTTCGCGGAAAGACGAGACAATGGAAGTTAAACGTTGAAGCTTTCTCTTCAAAATTAACGCATTTCTTTCGTTTTTTCTTCAGTTTTAAGTATTTTTTATGTTTAATTACATTAACATTAAAAATTGGTGGGTACCAAGGGAGTTAATGACTTAACTATTTTTGTGAGAGAATTATATATTAATAAAACTGTTATTCAAAACTGACAAAAAATATAGAAAAAAATCTCATAAGGGCAACTGTCTCTATGAGGTCCTATCTACAGACATCATTACTCCTTTTTTTTTTACCCTTAGTACCAGAGGCGGCGTAAGGCGTGGGCGACGTGGGCCACCGCCTACGGCCTCGCTGTCCGAGGGGCCTCGCGCTTCGAAGGTTTATGCATTACATAAAAGCCGTAAACTCAACAAAAAAATTTTACTCGTCATAAAACGATAAATATATTGACATACCGAATTTGTTTTTATTTGTCTAGCAACATTTGCTGGCGTTGGGTAGCTATCGCGGGGAATCCTTGCCAGTCAGAGCTGGAGATTTCCCATTGTGTTTGTTTACGTTACTTTCACGATTCTCAACGGCTAGAAAGCCAATCAAAGTATCGCAGTAAAGTATCCTGTAAATAATGGAGTTAAAACTCGAATATTAAATATTAATCCCAGGCATTTTTTACACTTTGCGGTTGTCATAGCTAGAATCTGCTGTTGGTAGACGCAGCTAATTCTTCTGTGGCAGCAAAAACATTTTTTGGTTTTATTCAGAAAATTTATTTGCTATTTTCAAGTTCCAGCAAACGCTGGGAATTAATCAAAGGCAAATTAAAGCTTACTATGAAGCCTTTATCAGACACAAGGTGAGAAAGCAGAATCGAGGCAGTGAAGGCCGTATTATTGCAATTTGATGTTGAATGCATCGAAAGCTTAAAAAATCAAACGGAACAATCAGACACACTCAGTGATTGTGATTCGGTTTTAAACGAAATGCTCAGTTTAGAATTTATCATATCATTACATGTATGGTATGAGATATTATCGCGTGTTAATATCATAAGCAAATTATGGCAATCTTTACAAGTCCATTTAAGCAATGCTCTTGAACATTTGCGTACATTTTGTGACTGGATCAAAGAATATCGACAAACTGGATTCGAAAAATGCTTGTCTGACGCTCGTCAATTTATTGAGAATAGCAGTTATGAACTGCCAAAAGACTTTAAAAACGAAAGGGTAGCCAAAAAGAAAAGGATGTTCGATGATGAAGGCAGCGATCAACCTATACAGTCTCCCAAAAGCAGGTATGAAACAGATTTTTTTAACACCATGATTGATTCTATAATAAGCAATATGGATTCGGGATTTATGTCTTTAAATCAACATTTTGAAAATTTTGGTTTTCTCTATGATCTAAGCAAGTTAAAAAATATTCCAAAAGAGCAAATATTAAAAAACTGTCAAGATTTACACTCAGTCCTGCGAGTTAGTGAGAGCAGTGACTTACAACCTTACGAATTATATGAAGAATTACAAACAATGATCCCAAATTTACCAACTTCATTAAAGATGTGAAACAGCTGCTCAAATACATAACAGAAAATAACTTGAAAGAAATTTACCCAAATATTTACATTGCTGTTCAAATTTTGTTAACAATACCGGTAAGTACTGCCTACGCTGAAAGGGGCTTTTCAAAATTAAAACTAATAAAAAATTATTTAAGAAATACAATGGGTCAGGAAAGACTTTCAGCTTTTGCACTTTTATCTATTGAAGCATATACAGTATAGCATATAAGCTGAATTACAATACAATTATTAAGGAGTTCAGTAAGGCTAAAAGCAAAAAATTTCTGTTTCTTTAATTTTTTTTAATGTTAGTTAAAGAATATAGTTTGTATTTTTAGGAATAAAAATTTGACAGTTTCAACTGCTTTTTATTTTATAAAATCAGTCTTCTTGCGCCACCAAGAGGCCTCGCAAAATGTACCTTGCCCACATCAAATTTAGGTCTTGCCCCGCCACTGCTTAGTACTCACAAGATAAAAACTTTTCCATGCCAATGATGGATTCAGTTTGATTTGGTTTAGCCTATTTAAAAACGGCAACACAACACATGATGATATGGTGATAGAGGATGCCTCATGGGAGGTCTTTTATGGGAAACTGGCCCCTATTTAGATGTTACTAACATGAAGAAAACCTGATAAACTTTACATGGCCAACCCATTGACAAAGCACAAACCCACGACCAACTACCTATGTTCAGTGATTTTATCCATTTGGCAACTTGTGTTAGTATAAGTCCACAATACGGGCAGTGGAGTGGTAAAAGAATCTACATATCTGGACAGATAGTCCAAGAAATATGTTCTCCAAATTCGATCGCAGATCCTGCAGCATGGCATGCTAATGCTTCATCCCATTCAGCTGTTGCCCCTTAGTCCTAGACACAGAATGAAATTTATTAAATATGTTATTAATTAATAGGAATCAGATTCAAAAGTAACACAATATAAAATTTTATTGCCATCAATTTTTTTTAATCAAAAAGGTCAATCCAGTTTACATACTGTATAGTCAAGAAATAAAATAACAATTAGTCAGTCAATAAGTCTATTTTTTTAGCACAAGAGTATTAGGATAAACTGGACTGGGTGCTAATAAAAAATAAACAAATAAATATAAAGATAAGCCACATTCAAATACACACACATATATATATACTTGATTATATTTTATTTGTAGAGAAAATACAAAATTTAAATATATCAAAAGTAAATAATAACAGAATTTTTGGACAGAATATAGATTTCTTAAATTGATACAGATCGATCCATTGTGAAGCAATTTTATGTTTAGTACATTAGAATGGAACATATTTCCAATGGAATGATTTGTCTTATTATTTGAAATTCATTTAACAATTTTTAATTTGTAAGAATTATTACACAAGTTAGGAATGCATCTTTCTTGTAAATACAGTACAGTCGACCCCCCTATAATTACGATTCCTATAAAACTACAAAAAAATATACGTATTTTGGAAATGTTGAGTCGGATTAGTGTAGAATCGATTAATTTTATGGAAGAAAACCTTTCAATCAGCCGTAATCCGTAAACTTGACACGTGTCGGGCTGTGATTGGAACGACTTGTAAGAAATCGGATTCCTAATAAATTGGAACATATCTATATCTTATAGGGGGGTCGACTGTATATAAAAAATATATGTCATTTGTTTTTTGTTAAGTGCGTAACATTTTACTTTAATTCAGAAAATAGAAGACATGGACTAGTGATATGATTTTTACATAATTTTATGGCTTTACAAATATTTTTTTATATATTTAATATATAAAAAAATATATACACATATCCCACACATATGTTTTTTTTTTATTCAATATTTAACATTGATAAATTTATTAAAATCAACAAAAAGACAATAAGAATAATAATTGTTGCTTTTGAAGAAATAACATTTTTTTCCTTTTGGATTATATTTGATTGTAAAATAATTAAAATATAAAACTGATTGTTCTTTAATTGATAACAGATAACAAATTTGAAGATAAAATAAGATACATAGTATGAAATTATAACAAATTGTAATAAAATTAAAAAAAATTATATTACTATTAATCATCTTATAACCACTACTCATTCAAGGCAAACAGATATGGATTTGTTTATAGTTTATTTACACTTAAGTAATATGAAAAACTATAGATAACAATACTTTAATTCAATAAATTCATTACTTCAAAGTTTTAATATTAGTAATTCCTTAAAGTTTTCCATTCTAAAATTTAATTGGTTGAACTATCAACATGAGGAGGAATCAGCACATTAAGGCTCTATTGCTAGTCACAATTTTGTCCTTTATGGACAAGTTTTACATACAATTAAATCAGTTAGCACAGGCCAGGAATGAGAAATGATGCTAATCCATACTATTCATACCATCTGTTATAAATTCTGAAAATCTGGATCAGATTTGAATACAAATTCCCATGGTGATATCTTACTGCACAATCATCTGATTTGACAAGTTTTCAGCTCAAATTTTTTACACGGTGTGTAAGAATGGAGCATAAAAAGATTACAGAATCATAAAATTATTATTATTACTGATAATTATTCATGAAATGGGGTATGATACATTGTTTCATACCCATTGATAAACTAGTTAAATCCCTGGCTATCAGACATGGCATTTTATGGCAATTTTGTAAGCTCATCTTTAATAAAAGAGCATTGCAAACCATTTTTTAATGCTAATTTTCAATCTTGCATTGATTATGAATTGCTCATCTGGTCAATGGCTGCACCTTCTATTTTACACAAGATTATTTCTGCTATTAATAAGATATACAGTCGACCCCCTATAATTACGATTCCTATAAAACTACGAAAAAATATACGTATTTTGGAAATGTTGAGTCGGATTAGTGTAGAATCGATTAATTTTATGGAAGAAAACCTTTCAGTCAGCCGTAGTCCGTAAACTTGACACGTGTCGGGCTGTGATTGGAACGACTTGTAAGAAATCGGATTCCTAATAAATTGGAACGTATCTATATCTTATAGGGGGGTCGACTGTATCTTACGTTTAACAAAATGTGTCATTTGCCTTTCACTGTTGACTCTTAATATTGCTAGAATTTGTCCGGACTTCCCATCTTTCTTTGAGAGAATTAAATATTTTAATCAGTCAATATATTACAAATATTTTAATGGTCTTCTTTATCAAGATTGGCTTTTACTCCAAATGCCATCGAAAAATCATTTATTTATGTTTTTACTCCTTTTTATTGTCTAAATCAGGGCTTCTTAAACTTTTTTTTATTTACAACCCCATTTATGATTATTTTATATTTTTTGGGTCGTGAAAAAAATCACAAAGATATATACAAATTTGCTAAAACAATAATGGTGTACTACCACAGTTCACTCTTATGTTACAATGGAACAGAGACAACTGAACACACTGAAAAGCGACAACAGTACACTAGTTCACATTACAATTAGTGTTGCTGAATCATTGTCTCGCTGCACCAGAAGTAACAAAAAGCGCAACTCACGAAACCTATGACACAGAGCTTGCCATTTTCAAACTCTCACAAATTATTTTCAATATTTTGCATTAAGATCTCGTGACCCAAGATTTCGCTAAGCGACCCAAATGGGGTTGCGACCTATAGTTTAAGAAGCCCTGCTCTAAATCTATCTTAGTAATGATCTACAATATATTGCAAAATCTTAATAATTTTGATAGATTTTTACATCTCGATCTCACTGATTTTAAATTTAAATGTAAAAAAGCACTGTATGTCTTTTAACATTTATTACTTGTTTTTATTTATTTATTTTGTTTCTTTTTGTTTTAAGGGGTGTTATTTGTTTTTATGATGTGGGAGGGCAGAAATCAAACATCCATCAAAACTTTTCCTCTAAATGTAATGAAATAAATAAATGTTTCATAGTGTACTAAAAAGTAAAAAAAAAATTGTTATTTTTGTACAGAAAGAAATTTGAATCATCAAAAAAAAAAATAAAATTTGAAAAAAATCTTCAAAATTTTAATTCTGTTTAGTTCTTATTTTATAACAGCTCTCTACTTATGATTCAAATTCTAGAGAGAGTAAACTTTTACATATATATTTATAGATATATCAAATTCTTGAATACAGTAATAGGAAATTGATTAACATTTAATTAATAAAAGAAAAAAAAAGTTTCAAAATACTAAGTCTGTAATCAGTAATAATTACCTAACTGCAGCATTTGGACAACAAAATATAAAATTGTTCATCCACCAATTTTGTTGTTGTTAAATACTATAATTCTAAACTAGCTATTAACAAATGGCACTTTCTTAAATGTCTAAATATAACTGCTATAAAAAAAATATTGTTTCAATAGTTTTGAATTGGTAAATGGATTTTACATTTAGTCAATAGAATATACTGAATTGCCAATTCAATATGGATTCAATTATAAAAATAGATATAAATATTGCTTGCTGATATTATCCATCCATCTGCCTCATCAGAATAGCATTTTATTAAGATGATTTTAGTTTAGGTATGAATATATATAAACATATTTCATCCTAACTGAATCAAAAAATGAATGACTTTCATTGAATCCTTGATTATACATATGAGGATGTTATTTTATAATTATTTCATAATTTGAAACATTAAAAACACTCCTCAAAAATTAACAAATAACCTTTTCTTGAATAACAGTTGAATAGTTAGAAAAAAATTTCAGAATAAAAGTAATATTGCAATTCTATTTACAGTGATTATTAAAATGTTCATTCTTAAATCATAACAAAAACAAAGTCATACTTTATGGCTACAAAAAATATTAAATTACAATTTACAAACTATACATTTTATAATTTATATATATATATATATTTAACAAGCTATTTATATACAAAATAAAGAAATTTCATATTTTGAAGAGCCTAGGGAAACAATATTGCACATTAAGAAAAAGCATAAATACATTTTGTAACAGTAACATATTGGCATTTTTCTAATTTCTTTTTGTTTTTTTGTTGTTTTTTTAATATTTTCTATAAACAACATTGTAAAAATATTATCTTGGCAAATCTGTAAATATAAATAAATATAGTTATTTAATTTTATAAATCTTTTTAAAGAAATTAATATAAAAACATTTATTTTCTTAATTAAATAACTTATAAAATTGAAAATCAATAAAAATGTTTGTATGTTCTAATCCTAAAATTAATTTAATATAAATTAATTAATAACTTAAATTTTTAATTTACAAAAAAACATTAAAACTTATAAATCGCAGCTTCTGATATTAATATTTCTAATTTTGGTCTTAGAAATACTGAAAATATTTCATCATATATTAATAAATAAAAATCAAGCAGATAATGATGTTTGTGTGTATACATCCAATTCTCTGTTTACACAATTTGTTTTGAACTAACACGTTCCAATAAATTTGCTTTTTTTAAAAAACATCCCATTTGATTTTAATTCTATGAGTAACAAAAAAATTTTAATTTGAAGTTTGACAGTTTGTATGATTGCATTTTTTCTGATTTCTTTAAACACTGAACAGTTTTTGTATGCCACTTGTGTTAAATGCTAGAGATATTTTGACATTAATTGAAAAGTCAAAAAATAAAATTTATTTGAATATAAAATTAACTAAATTTTTCTGTTAAATAAGTTACAATTGCCTCTTCTGATTTATTAACTAAAATTGAAATATTTTGTTTAAGCACATCCTATTACATTAATTGGATTATTATATGAGTTGACCTTTGAGTATACTTTTGAAAAACAATATAAAAAAATTATTTCCAAATCTAACCTATTGATCAATAATATGGTGAAGTTGTTTTCCCAAATTAAACTTAAGAATATATTTACTCATTTTAGACTGTTTAACTCGATAATTATTAATGCCATAGGCTATGTCTCTCCAATTTGGAGCCTTACAAAAGTTATAAAAAATTTGACATAATTCAAAATAAATTCATCCACAAAATTTTTTCTCTACAATATAACATTTCTGGATATGCACTTAGACTAAAACTTAACAGATTCAAATTAACTCCCTTCTTTGTAAAAAGGTTCATCAATTTTCTTTTCAAGATTATAGATAATGGAAATTTACCTTCTGAATTGTTGTTCTTATTATATCAAAAATCCTGTCAAAATCCGCAAAAAAGTTCTTGGGTGAACCAAATGACAAATATTGTCAATGACTTTGGTGTTTCTATAACCCCACTGCTGGTAAAATCAGAAACTAGCAACCTGATAAAATCTCAACTATTCCAAAATATTGATACATTGGAAATTTCTCTATTTCAAGACATTGGAGAAATGTACAACTGGAAAGAACCAGAGTGGTACAGCATTATTATGGATTACCTTTTTAATAATAACTACATGTTATCGGATATGCCATTTACAATCAAGAAATTTTTTTATAAATGATAAAATTTATGAATTCTTGAAAACATACTGTCCAAGATGCAAAGAAATATTGACTGAACTTCATATGTTTAGTGAGTGCAAGGAAGGCCAGAAACTAAGAATTAATGGTGAACTAAATCAGCTAAATACCTTTAAGGAGGAAAATCAAATGTATTGGTTATTTAATTTAGCAAATACTACAATGATACCAATTGCATAATTTTGCAAAAACTTTTTATAATCAGCCTTTCTAATTTTTATGTAACAAACCTGATATTCATGAGTACTGTAATTGTAGAATACTTAGTTTTACATGATTATTGTTAATATTGATATAAGTTAATTTGATATAATGTAAGTCTAACATCCTGTTATAACAAGCTATGGCCTATTATGATTAATAAATTGATTTGATTTGATTATTATATAAGTTTTAAAAAACCAATAAAACTCATATAATAATCCAATTAATGTAATAGGATGTGCTTTAAAGGTCTGAAACCAATCTTTCATTTTCTCCACATATATAATATCTTTTTTTACATGGATTTTTCAGAAACATATCTACTGTATAAAGATAGAATAATTTTATTTCAGGAAATAGAATACATACAATTCTATCATTTTATTAAAAGTGATTTTAAAATTTATTTTATTTTTAACATTAAGTATTTGTAAAAGTATTTGAAGATTTGCTAAATCTGTTGGCTTTAACTTTGTACATAATGACAATAAAAGAAAGATGATAAAGAAATTAAACTATTTCTTAAAAATAATTTATAAAATTTTATAGAATTGAAAATATATGCATGAAATACTTTAAAACATACAAAATTTGAGCATTGATTTATCTAAATTTTGAATCTTCTCAGAACAAAATTTTTCAATAATTCAAATAATTAAAGTTGATTTTATTTAACTATAAACTTTTGAATATTAAATATTAATTAACAATAAAAGAGGATGCTGATTCTACTGAAATATAAAATAGAGGTACGTACCACTTAATGATGAAAATGCATTCTAAGAAAATATCATTAAAGCCCTGGTCACACTATGCGATTTCCAGCTGCGCAGGTGACTGCAACTGCTGTTCCTGATAACTAATAATCCCCCTCGAAAACCGGCGCAACTGCAACTAGAAACAAAAAGTTTGTTCTACTCGCGATGGTTGCAAATGCACATCCAATCAGCAAATGCCTTTGAGCCACATCATGCAATGACAACATTGAAAATAGTTCATCCTCATGGCAGATAGTTAGAGGATTTATACTTTTACAGAATCGAGATTGATTGAGCTTATTTGGGTTCACGAATACCTGTGGGATTTTAATTCTTCATTTTATTGAAGATTTTATCTTTTTTGTGTATCCTTGCCAGCTATATCAAAATAATTGTCTTTTTTTCTTTTATTCATTCCAGAAAAGGAACTGCTTACCATTTTAATAAGAAAAGTGGCTAAAATTCTGTAAATACCATGAAGTAGAATGTAAAATGTCAGTAAACTCATGGAAGTAGTTAAAAACAAGCTACTGTAATTTTATTGGTTTAGTATAGGGTCAGGTGTTTCCAAGTTGCAACGTCAATGAACAATATGTGACCACGAGAAGACTCACGCTTGTTGCAGTTGTGGTCACCTGTGTGGCTGGAAATCGCATAGTGTGACCAGGACTTAAGCAATCATCATAGAGTACACACTTAGATAAACCTGTATGTATATTCTACTACTCATATAGACTATATGTAACAAAATAATAAGTATTTCTGCATCTAAACATAGAAAAGGTACAGATAACTGTGAATTTTTCAGCTTTATTATAATCTTATGGAATCTAATGAATATGCTGTGTATTGCATCTATAAAAATGTTATTTAATGTAAAATTTTTTTAATATATAGTATGATCAATCCAGAATTTTAATTTAAACACACATTATTGTTTCATGAAATTCAGCAAAATATAAACAAATATGACAGGTGTGATATAACCTATCAGATATATTTGTTTACATTATGTTGAATTAATACATTGTATTAATTACTAAATTATAATTAAATTATTATATTTAGTGACTATTTAACAATCTTTTTCATATAATTAATTAATACAATGATTCTTGCCAAATATTACTATATTGGCAATAATCATTGTGTTAATTAATTACATGAAAAAGATTGTTAAATAGTCACTAAATATAATAATTTATAGTAATATTTCTAAATTTCTTCAATGATAATTTATTTCATCTTAAAATATGGTATGAACTTATGGTAATTTTGTGTGGATAACAATAGATAATCTGCATTTAAAAGGCAATTTTAATGTATATGTACATTATTTGATGGAGTGAGCCATTTACAGTTTCAATTTACAATTACAAACCCAAACAGTTTTCCTTTGTCTAAAATCACCAAGAACATCTTTAGAAAACATTAAAAATCCTTTGTATATCACAGACATTCATTTACTATTCACAAGTTTTCTAGAAACTATCATGAATACACACACCTGACCTTTATTTCCCCATTCATTCTTTATACATTAAGTAATATTATTAAATACTCCTATTTAAATCTGTTTACAAGCTAATAAATTTCTAGAAATTATCCTCCCCCTCTCTCTGACAATGTCATTTCAGAGTATTTTGATCTTCAAGATATGACAATTACCATATCATCCTAATAGACTAAAATTCATTGCTGTAAAGTGAATTTTGCTGATTAAAATAATTATATATATTTAAATTTTATCCCTAGCTCCATTGTAGGTTTAGCAAAACTCACAACTGGGTATGAATAAAAGGTCTTCTTAGTGCTCATATGGCAAAAAGAATTAAAAATAAAGAGTTAATTGTTCAATGTTTTGCCTTATTTAAACACAACAGCTAAGCTTGCCAACTCTCAGCAATATCAAAATGCTGTTACCTAGTCTTTACTCTGTTTTAATGTACAGTATGTATACTCCGAAAGATGATTGTCTTATCAAGTAAATAAAGGAATAATAGACCACAGTTTGAAGTCAGAGAATTTAAAAATTTTTGCAAAATTCCAGGAGAGTTGGTAACCGTAACAGCAGCATTACTTTCTGCTATTTTGCTAATGAAATCAAAACTGAAGATGGCATTATTGCTATTTTGTTTTATTTGCTTCAATTTTTAAACTTTACATTGGAGAAATGTTTTATATTATTTTATAAAAATTGATATTCATGTAAAATTTCAATAACCATATTATTAAATAACTAGTTTATTTTCTTTTTCTTTGCCTTTAATATGGAGACTACAGTATCAGTTTTATTCTCCAATATGCCAAATTAGAATACAGTTATAAAATAAATCTCTTCATAACATTTTCTAAACAGTAAATCAATGAACAAATAATTTCAACATCCTACTAGAATCCTAACGATTACAATCCATCAAATCTTTACCATGTAAGGAAGCTCATCTTATGTTGAATGAGTTGGCTATTAAATGACAAAATGTTATTATATTGATTTTGTTTTATTTATCAAATTAAATTAACAAAATATACAATAACAGATAATGAAATAAACATGGGAAAAAATTAAACAAAAAATAATTTCATTGTCTTAATTTAAATTAAGTTTGTCCAGAGACTGAATTTCTGGCAGAAAGCAGTGAGAATAGTGGTTCAGCAGTGACATTTTTTTTCTGGTAAATTTTTGTTTTGTGCTTACATTTTAAATTCTGAACTTTTGCTAGTGAAAAATATTCACCAGTATTCAGAAAAACAAATTTTTTGAGATTAAACAAGATTTTTTTTCTAGTTATATTTTTATAATTATTATAAAAAAATTTAAGTCTTCAACAATAAGTAAATTAACAAAGTAAACATAAAAAAACAATTTGCTGTTATCAGTTGCCATCTTATTTTAATGATCTTCCTTATTGTTTATGCATGACTGACTGCCATTTTGATATTTTTTTTTGTAAATGGCTATAAGAATCAATAAATTAGAACAACAGTGTGAAGATAAATTGTTTTTTCTTTACCTTTTCCTTTCACTTTCATTACCAAATGTCTATGTAAACAAAGCTTTAAAGTTCTATACATCATAACAGTAGAGTAATCAACATGTGTACATGTTGATTACTCTACTGACAACATGTACTTTACATATCATTGGATATTAAAAGAAAATAATTATAATTTTGATAAAGTTTTTCCAATTTATTATTATTATATAAATAAAACATATGATAAGGTTATCCATACAAAATTAGAGTGATTATAACTACAGTACTTTAGATTTGAGGTTATATTAAACATTTAGTTATTTAATATTTCTACTTATAAACTACACTTTATCAAATGTTTTAATTTTTAAAATTAAATAATTACCTTAATTTGGCTGAAACTTTTGATTAACTGTTTGATATCCAACTTCTTTAAAAGAAGCTAAAAAAATTCCAATTAGAATAATAAGTTAGTTTTTTTTTTTTGTAAATTATCTGGAAAAAATATTTTTTGGAACCATAAAAGTAAATAATGATTTGTTTTGCAATAAACAAAAATAGACAATTCAAAATATCTTAAGTCTTTAGTTTAATTTATTTTTATAGAATAATTTCTTCTGTGAATTACACTTAATTAAAATTTTTAATTCATGTTTTACTTAATAATTTCAATAAAGTTATTAAAAATTTTATGTAAGATATTATCAGATAAACAGTAAATATCCATTATAGGAGAGTCAGAATAACTTTCTTCTGACTTTTGTTTATACTGAAATGGTAACTTTAAGAACTAAGTTAAATTTATTTATCATGCAAGTTTAATTTTATTTGTCAATTTTTCCTTTCAATGATTACAACATATGATCTGAAATGCAGCTTTTCTTTTAAATATAGTTAACTGAAATGAGTTAACCTTTCAGCAGTGGGATAGTCAGTTATGGTGCTACCCCAAAGTAGTGGAAAATAAACATGGGAAATTTTTAAAGTATTTTTCCACACTTTTTTTTTTAATTACCGTTTTGGAAAAAGGTTTTTTGTAAACAGTTATGTCTAGTAAAGAAAAGTCTTTTTTTTATTGTTACATAATTCACTTTTTATGTGAATTTTTTTTACAGTAGATTTTGGCAATACCCCCAAAAGAATTTAACGGATATATCCATCCCTCACTGTTGAGTGGTTAAATCTGAACAGAATAAATCTAAATTGCTATATATTAATTTTTTATTCTCTCTTAAAATATCAGATCAGAATATTAAAATATATTTGTCAATTATTCTAATCTAAGTAAATTTACAAAAATGGAATAATAAATATTTAATATATTAATATATTTATCAGTGGATTTACTAGAATGTATTACCAGTGATTCATACTTGATATTACTTTTTACGTTGATTTATTGAAAACTGTTGATTATATGAACAATCACACATTTTTTTTTTAACGATTTAATGGCCAAATAAAATATTCAGCTTAGCATCTCTACTTGATTTAAATTTTGTCATCAGGTATCAACTTATGGATTATGTAACAAACTAATTTTCAGTTAATGTAAATTATAGATATTCTGACTTGACATCATGAAAAGTCTCACCAATCATGAAATGAATTAGAACCTGCATCCCACACAGCAATAGAATGATAGCTTACTCTACTATTCTCTAGTAATAATTTTTACATTAATATTGAAATTCTAACTCATTAAATTTTTGTTATTTTATATTTACAATTACAATATTCAGAATTTTTTTATCTATTCCAGGAGTTCTCAACTTACTTTAATTGAGGAAACTTTTTCATCTTAGTAAAAAATGTTGGAACTTAGTATAAAAATCACTTTTCCCACCCACTGCTTTAGTTACAGAAAAGGAAAATCTCATCCTTGTAAGCTCCTCTATTCCGTATTTTGGTCTGGTCTCTCTGTTCATCTTAGGAAGATTTAGATAGTTTGGGCTTACACTTCCAATAAAACCGCAAATGAAATTACATAGAATATTATGCAATGACAGGGACAGCTTTTCCATATTAAGAGAAGCCAGACATTTACCAGATACTGCTGCTACATCAAAATAGTAATACAAAAAACATGCTATATAAAGCCCACAACAAGAGAATTGATTAGCTACATATTGGAACATCAGGGAGACATATGTAACAACAGGCATACCACAGAACTAGCTAAAAAAGTACAGTAATACCCCAAACTTACGCGATAGGTGGAACCAAGCGATAACCGCGTAAGTCGGGGTATAATTTTGCAATTTGTGTAAAATCCAAGTCGGATGTACGTAAGCTAATAAATGTTCTCGTTAATCTTATCTCATCTTTTGATTCGTTCACGGTTACAAGAAATCACCACATAGAGTCTCTCGAGTCTCCGTAGATATAACAAACACGGAAATAAATAATGCAAAATAAATTGTAGCTATGTGTTGATTCTGCATGACACATCCGAACATATAAGCCGAACAATAGTGTGGGAGGAGTGAGTAATCGAGAGTTGCGTGGCATTCAAACAAAAGACGAATTGACAAGATTTGAAAATCGCATAACTCCGGGTTCGCGTAAGTCGGGGTATTACTGTAATCAAGCATAATTTTGTATCAGCCTGGAATGAGACTGCCCCATTGGCACAATGTATGAACTGCAAGATCATTTTTATCTAGGATGCTTTGATCATTGAGAAACAAGGGCCCTGCAATAAACCCACATTGGAGCTCCCAAGGATTTATAAATCCTTAACAAGGTAATATAAAAAGTAAACCCCTACTTCTACAATTTAATCCCTTTTGTATGGTAAAGTGCTAATCTAGATTCTATGTAGTTGGCTAGCTACATGGAATTCAATTCGTCATTATATTCAAATTTAAATATCATAATTGTGTTCATCTAGAATGAGCCAATGTTAAAAATTTTAAATTTTATAACAACATTCAAATAATGTTTTTTTGCCATTTGCCTGATGAAGACATTTTTAAAAAGGTCAGAAATACTTGCAAAAAAATTTCTTTTCATCATTAAACATGGATAACATTAAAAAGAGAACCCTAGGGTTTGGCAGAACACAAGTTAAGAACCCCTGATTTATTCTTTCTTAAGATTTTTCAATTTATTACAAATTTGTCCATTTGAAGAAAAAAATACCTATCTACTAAAAATTTAACTATTTTAAAAATATTTTTTTACAAATGATATAAAGGATTTGAGTTATATTGTAATAAACTCAAAGAAGAAAAAAAAAGTAAATTATTAAAATTAAAAATATAATTCTTATTTACATCAACAATGAGTTAATAAGACATTGACATAAGTACTTGACATAAGTACATCTGTTAGATAGTATAAAATATCAAAACAAGATAATTAAATTTACCTTCAACATTATCCTCAATATTTTTTGCTTCTGAAGATTGAGAAGAACATTTCTCTCTTTCTTGGAATAATTTCTCCAGTTTTTGACAATTTGCATTCTGCTTAAAAAGTAGCTCAATTATCTAGTAAAGATAAAAATAAAACTTTTCTTAAAGAACTAAATGAAACAATTAAGAACTTACAATTATTATTCATACCATTAAATTTCTAACTGAACAAATAAAAACACTTTTATTTAAATTAATTATTAGTACAAAAATGATTAGACATTCAAGATTATATTAATGATTTGTTTTGCAATAAACAAAAATAGACAATTCAAAATATCTTAAGTCTTTAGTTTAATTTATTTTTATAGAATAATTTCTTCTGTGAATTACACTTAATTAAAATTTTTAATTCATGTTTTACTTAATAATTTCAATAAAGTTATTAAAAATTTTATGTAAGATATTATCAGATAAACAGTAAATATCCATTATAGGAGAGTCAGAATAACTTTCTTCTGACTTTTGTTTATACTGAAATGGTAACTTTAAGAACTAAGTTAAATTTATTTATCATGCAAGTTTAATTTTATTTGTCAATTTTTCCTTTCAATGATTACAACATATGATCTGAAATGCAGCTTTTCTTTTAAATATAGTTAACTGAAATGAGTTAACCTTTCAGCAGTGGGATAGTCAGTTATGGTGCTACCCCAAAGTAGTGGAAAATAAACATGGGAAATTTTTAAAGTATTTTTCCACACTTTTTTTTTTAATTACCGTTTTGGAAAAAGGTTTTTTGTAAACAGTTATGTCTAGTAAAGAAAAGTCTTTTTTTTATTGTTACATAATTCACTTTTTATGTGAATTTTTTTTACAGTAGATTTTGGCAATACCCCCAAAAGAATTTAACGGATATATCCATCCCTCACTGTTGAGTGGTTAAATCTGAACAGAATAAATCTAAATTGCTATATATTAATTTTTTATTCTCTCTTAAAATATCAGATCAGAATATTAAAATATATTTGTCAATTATTCTAATCTAAGTAAATTTACAAAAATGGAATAATAAATATTTAATATATTAATATATTTATCAGTGGATTTACTAGAATGTATTACCAGTGATTCATACTTGATATTACTTTTTACGTTGATTTATTGAAAACTGTTGATTATATGAACAATCACACATTTTTTTTTTANTGTATGTATGTATGTATGTATGTATGTATGTATGTATGTATGTATGTATGTATGTATGTATGTGTGTGTGTAAGATTTATTAAAATTCCAGTGAAAGCCTTGTTTCTATGAGACAGTGCAACATCTCACATTTATAAAATAAGAAAATTCATGTGACTTTATCAAATTTTAAGATAAATGCTCAAATAATGGTCTTTTTCTCCCTTAATACATTTGAATTAATTCTAAATATTGTGTGTGCTTGTTATTAACAATTTATTTTATTAAACAATTATTTTCAAAATTTGTCATGTACTTATATCATCATGCATTTAAAATTATTATTAAGTTATATTTACAAAAAACATGCAATAAAAAAAATTAATTTATAATGGATACAGAGTATTTAATATAATACTATGTACAGTAGTATTATATGGTAATACCTAGAACTACATAGTATAATATGGTGTTCTAGTGTAACACTGTATAGGCTACTGTATAGGCAATATAGTAAAAGCTACTTAAAAATGCTATACATAACCGCGTAAGTCGGGGTATAATTTTGCAATTTG